>NC_140663.1:130234858-130397358 GCF_054131305.1 Coturnix japonica
CTAAGAGTCTGTGAAATAAACTCAAATAAGTTTTCTGCTTTTTACTGTATTTTATCACAGCCATAGTGAAGCATAGAAGTCAAGACTAATATTGTTAATATGTTTTTAAATCCAAATACATAATAATTAAATAAACAAGATCAAATTCTGGAATTCTAGAATCATCTATATGTCTGAAAAGTTACCAGGTTGGAAGGATCTTTGTTGTACTATTTTAGTACTTTAATTCAATCTGAACTGTTAAGAGACTTCCCCGTTTTGCATCATCTCCTATGCATATTCTCCATATTCTCCACAGTTCATTAATTAGTTATCTTATCATGGCCAGAGACAAGTTAAAGTATATTTCTTTGCAATGTTCAAGAAGATGAGTGCAATTATATTTATTTTAATTTGATTTATCTGCAATGCAACTTACTTATGCTTTGAGGAATTACTGCTCTTAAGAAGTCCCTAAGTTATTCTTTGCTGCATTACTCAGACTGCTCTTTCCTTTTCTTTTTGCCCTCCCTCAAATGTTAAAAAATAAAAAGCTTCTGTCTGGTAGAAATACTATTTATTTCTTTAAATTATGAAATGATTGATTATCATTCATTTCATAACATTTTGCTTTTCTCTACCTGTGTTTCTTCTCTGGAGATATTCAAGACCCACCTGGATGCTTACCTGTGCGACTTGGTTTAGGGAACCAGCTTTGGCAGGAGGGTTGGACTCAGTGATCTCTGGAGGTCCCTTCCAACCCCTACAATTCTGTCATTCTTTAGCCAATATAAATGTTCATTGTATAGGTTTGACTTCTACAATTAATTTATTATCATCATCTTAATTTGTTCACTGATTTCCTAGGTAAAAAGAAGGCCAATAAATTCTAAACTCTGCAATAATTATTTGAGGACAACCTGAAGTTCGCTGTTGATCAATAATTTTAGTAGAATTTGTGTCTTAGCAAGGATCATTTCAACTTCTACTTCAGTTCATCTTTGGACCCTTCATCCCATGGAACAGTTTTCAAATATTAATTCTATTTCATTCACAAGAATGATTTGTAATGTATAATTAAGGGAACTGGGGTGGTAATGAATATTGTGAAGCAGATTATGTTTCTATTCCAGTTCATGCTCTATTTTCCATCAAGGGCAAAAAAACACTTCTTAAAAAAACACTTTTTTAAAATAATATATCTACAAAGTAATTTCTCTACCATTGGCAAATAAATCTGTTATTTCTTCATCTCACAGTTGTAAAATAATTATGACGCACTTGAAAAGAACAAAGAAAGCCAGATGAAAAAGTGGTGTGAAGAAATCAGTATGCATTTGTAATGACATTTAAGAAAAGATTAGTATATTTTCTTGTACTTGCATTTTGATTCTTCTCCACGAGGAGTGTCTGAAGTGATGAAACATCTTCCAGCTGCCTTCCTCCAAGACTGATACATGGAGCTCCAATTTACTGTCAACTTTAAACTTTTTTGTGCTATCTGAAGGATTCTTAAACTTTTATCTAATGTAAACGAATTACATCTTATACCGTCGCTGAAAAAAGATAACTTTGCTACTGAGATCTTTGGTGTGTCTACATTTTTTTCTTGAGTATTAATATGTCTTAAATATTAATCTTTTTTCTACACATATGGAAATATTAGAAATAGTTTCTGAAAATGTTACTAGTGGTCTCTGAATAAGCTGAATAAGTGGTAACTGAATAAGCACACCATCTCCCACCTTTTTAAATGAGTTAAAATACTAAGTATAAAATAAGTATATAAAATACTAAGAAAAGGATGTTTTTTTTGTTGTTGTTTTGCTTTGTTTTGTTTTTGTATTCCTATGTGACTTTATATAAGGTTATTTTTTTTTCACCATTACTGTATTCAGTACCAAATGACATTAAAAGACATGCTGCTCTGTAACATTTAACTGAGTTTCCTTCACTGGACTCATATAAAATATGAAACCCAGTGTATTAAATATCATGTAATTATAACTAAATCACCATTCTAGTTATGTTTTAATCAACTAATTCTTAACATAAAAAAAATCTGAGCATACATATTTTTGCTTGTTTTTATTTTTTATTTTTTGTTTGTTTTAAAGATATTATCTAAAGGTTCATGGTTTTCATTACTATATTTCAGAAAATGAAGAAAGACAACAATTTGCAGTTTCAGTGTTTCTTGCAGCAAAGTTGTTTCCACTTACAGCTCTAACAAATTAGAGAAAAATGATCTCATTGCAAATGTAAAATTAAGAAGATAAGAAAAGTCCAACTAACAGTATGATGGTTAATCCTGTCTATGAGACACAAGGGCATCAGAGAGAGTGTGGAGAACTGCACAAATGAGGTGTGGACGAAACTGATCTATATGGGATTTTCTATGAGGAAAGAGGGATCGAGCCTGACTGTACTGATTTCTTGTGGAAAAAGCTGATAATCAGAAAAACACCCTGAACTGGGCTGATGATACTAAGTACTATAATTAAATTAGATTCTTAGTAAAGCTATTTCATAAGTTGTCTGTGTTCCTCCATTTACATTCATATAAATGTGAGGGAAAGTAAGAGGGAAAACTTACAAATATTCCCAAATTGGTGAAACTCCACTCATCACTCCATGTGTCAATCGTCCATAAAACTAATCTATAGAGAACAAAACATCATTACTTTTTCTGCTCAGACAGCTCCTTATTTTTCCTGAGAATTTCTGAATTCATACTCTCTCAAGAACACAATTCTCTAAAGGTAGAATGAAGGAAATACTACACATTAGATAGAATTCTGAACTTCTAAAACTGTCTTTTCCAATACTTTTTATTTCTTGTTTTGAAAATTATCAAGACTCTCTAAGGAATATACCTAACTTGATATTAGCTCTGTAAATACACATAATAATTCCAGGAAAAGTTAATTTCTTTATCAGATAGCTCATTTAAGGTGCATTAATTTACATTTTAGTTGATTGGGAGTGCTGAAAAATATTTTTTTGTGCAGATGGTATTGCACATATTGTCTAAGATTTGCTACATCTAGCACTTCCATTGTTATTGTATTTACCTGTACAACTCTGTTCCCATTTCTAATAATTTTATTAAAATTAATTAAGCATGTATTTACAGCAGCTGTCTAAAATATTGCAAGAGTTTTAAGCCGGAAGTACATTGGCATGTGACAGAACTTGACAGTTATCAGATGTAATGTTATTCTGGTATTATTGTAACTGATCATAGAGAAAGGAAGTATCTTTAAGAACATTACCATGTATCATTCTCATTATCTAGTGAAGATTTAACTGAAAAGATTATATGCTGCATCTTCTTGGCTACCTACTTCCCCTTAAGTGACCTAAGTCATACTTACCTAAGCAACAATAAAATGCTTTATCTATACATACTAAGGAGATAGTCTATATTGAGAAGAGAATAAACAGAACTGAGAGTATATTAAGATGAGCAAGCCATTTACTGCTCATTAGGAAAACACTAAATAATAATCTGATTAGAGTCTGGAAGTTACTGTAAGGATCTTCTGTCCTAAAACACGACACTGACAATCATCTGGAATGGCTATCAGATAAGTTCATGTGCACCAATTCCTCTTTTAATAACATCAGAAAGAGACTGTAGCATTAATATAGCTATATTGTCTACATGTGATAATCTCAAAAGCCAGCCAGTAGGCCAAAAAGAATCTCTGAGTCATGATTTCAATCAGCTGATATACATCCCTTTGTTCTGAACTTCAAAATGTGGTGTAAATGAACTATTTCTAATGAAGACTGAAACTGGTGCTAATCAAAAACTTGTTCTACATTTCAAAACAGAAGCAACAAAAAGGCAGATTCACACCTCTCTGTCACAAATATAATTCTATAAAATTAAATTAAATCTCAATTTTTAACAGCTCTTGTGGGAAACTGACCACTGAAGCAATTAATATAACAGAAATAAAAGAATAATAGAATATTCTGAGTTGAAAGGCGTCCATAAGGATCACCAAATCCAACTCTTGACCCAAAATAGGACCACTTAAAAATCAGACCACATAGCTGAGACTGTTGTCCAGACAGTTCTCAATCTCCAGCATTCTGGGGCTGTGCCCAATGCTCTGGGGAACCTGTTGAATGCAAACCACCCTCTGGTGAAGAACCTTTTCCTAACACTCAACCTGACCTTCTCCTGACACAGCTCCATGCTTTTCTCTCAGTTCCTGTTGCTGTCACAAGAGAAAGGAGATCAGCACTGCCTCTCCACTTCCCTTGTGAGGAGCTCTAGGCTGTGATGAGGTCTCCCCTTCTCTGGACCGAACAAACCAAAAGAATTTAGCTGCTCCTAATATGAGGTTCAACAAAGAGCGAGGTCTTCTATCTGAGTCATGGCAGCCCCCACTAACAGTACAAGCTGAGGGGCAAATTAATAGAACACAGAATGCTGAAAAGGATTTGGGAATACTGGTGGATGGCAAGCTGGATGTGAGCCAGCAATGCACTTTCATAGCCCAGAAAGTCAACCGTATCCTGGGCTACATCAAAAGAAACATGATCACTAAGGTGAGGGAAATGATTTTACCCCTCTACTCTGCTCTGATGAGATCTCACCAGTAGCACTGAATTCAGATGTGGAGCCCTCATTACAGGAGAGATGTGGACCTGATATAACACATCTAGAGAAAGGCCACAGATATGACCCAAAGGATGAACACCTCCCTTATGAGGACCTGCTGAGGGAGATGGGGCTGTTCAACCTGGAGAAGAGAAAGCTCTGTGGAGACCTGATAGCAGACCTTACCAAAATTTGTTGGAATTTTGGTGATGGCTCAGTAAGAGTTAAGAGCCATTAGCATTGCATAGAGTGCAAGGCACATAAAATGCTATCTTTGTGAGATTTTTTGTTGTTTGTTTGTTTGATTTTGTTTTTCTTTCTGCTGTTCCACATCATGAAATGATGTAGATGTGTAAACTGAGGATGTCACTCTGACTCATTAAATTTCTTACAAAGACTTTAGTCTCTATAGTGAAATCGAATTCTATGTCACAGTTCTCAGTGTTGTTATTTATTTCATAATTTGGGTAAAAATTTCAGGTTCTTCATTTCTTTATCTTTTCCTGTACATAAGTGAATCTGATCACTGTTAAGGAAAAACAAAAGGACATTTAATCTCACCTCTGCCTGGCAAGATTAAGAGCAGATCCTCCTGAAGGCCCTACTAAGGCACATGGAAAACAGAGGCAAGGTGATTGGTAATAACCAGCATGGTTTCAGCAATGACAAATTGTGCCTGATAAAATTGGTGGTCTTTTATAATGGATTTACAGCAACAGTGGGTTAAGAAGAGTAACTGATTCCATCTACATTGACCTGTGCAAAGCACTTGACACTGTCCTGCATGATACCCTGGTCCACAAACATGGGTTTGACAAACTACTCACAGAATAAGGAATTGGCTGGATGGTTGCACTCAGAGAGTTGTGGTCAACAGCTCAATGTCCAAATGGAGGCCAGTGACAAGTGGTACTTGTCAGGGATCAGTAATGGGACCTGTACTGTTTAACATCTTGTCAGTGACAAGACTGGTGGGATCAAGTGTACCCTCTGCAAGTTTACAGATGACACCATGCTGTGTGGTGTGGTTGACATGCCCGAGGGATGGGATGTCATTCAGAGAGTCCTAGATAGTCTTGAACAGTGGGCCCGGGAGAAGTTCATGAGGTTCAACAAAGTGCAAAGTCTTATGTTGGGTTATGGCAACCACCACTATCAATACAAGATAGGGGCCAAAGGGTAGAGCACAGCCCTGCCAAAAAGGACTTGGAGATTTTCCAAAAAGGACGATTTTCTGGAAAGTGACATAATTGGTTACTACATTCTCATTATTATTTTCATGAGGATGTAAATATTATGGGCAATAATCTAATACTGAAAAGTAATTGCTCCTTTTCAATTTAATATGAGCTGGCAGGCACTGTACATTAATGTAGAAATTTTACTAAAGATGCATTACTAAATTATTGGAGAAATTATAGTAACGATGAAATTATTCTACTAAACTTATGGAGTTAGATGGTGTTCCCAAATATTTTAGTCTTCTTTAATTACAAATAAATAAATAGTAAGGCTGTTGCAGGGACCCCCAGCCTATTTTTCACTATCGACAACATGAATTCCTGAAGTGATTAGACTGAGAAGTAAAAAGGTTAACTACCTACATACCCAAGTACCTGAGGAATCTCCTTTTAAAAAAATAAATGGATAAATAAATCAAATAGTATGAAATCTGTCTTTTTGTCTTCTTTACTCTAGAGTTGCTGATTTGTAATTTACTCAGTTTTGTTTGTTTGTTTATTAAATAAGGAAATGCAAGTCCTAAATCTACCACAAGTCACTAAAAACAGTTTTAACTGTATTTCTACAATATGTGTTTCACTCCATAATATTTCTGTCATGTTTAAACTATAAGATAAAATATTCAGAGTTGTCATAAAGTAGATTCAATGCTAGGTGCATTGCTTGAAAAGTAGATATACAATAAGAAAAAACAGAAATAATAGAGAATTTTGGGGTTTCCTTTTGCTTTGTTTTGATTGGGATTTTATTGAACAAAGCTCTCTAAATATATTTAATGTTTGTCTTGTAGAACTGCTGGCTGGTTTTCAGATGCTTTATTTTACTGGAAGGTTAACTTAGTGAAAAATAAAGGACTCAAATCAGCAGAAAATCATACTTGAATGAACAAATTCATTTTCCATGCATATCATGTTACCTAACTATAGACTTTATTAACTAAATTATTTCAAAAATATAAATGGAGGCTAAGCAATGCAAATTGAGGCAAGGATTTAAACCTTTGTAACTACCATAGATTTTAAACTTGCTTTTAAACAAGAGCCTAATCATATTCTGATGCATAAAAATTATCACAATAATGGAAGTATAAAACCAGGAGTGTAATAAGCATTTGTATGATATATTAGCACAATAAATTAAATTCATTTTAGATTGATTTTGCTAAGAGAGTTATGAGAATCTTTATTTTTGCATAATTTACCAATATGCAGTATGTTCTGTTTTTATAGAGGAAGACAAGTACAACACTAAAGTGTGAAGCCTTAAATGGATATTAAGGTTTTATAGCTTAATCACTTTAGTAGAATTTTGCCTTGGTTTTATTTTATGGCTATTACAAAGTTACTTATGAAGTAAAGAAAAAAAAATCATAGGTTCAATTTCATTTGTCCTTCTTTACATAAGACACAATTTGACATAAATGTCTGTGTTTAATTGAATATTTTGTCTTCTTTACTTGTAGGGAAATTACATTATATCTACATAGAACCAAATATGTTATTAAGCAGGAAAGATCTCTCAATCAGAGTTTTCTACCTCTGCAGGTACAAGTATCTGGGGATCAGCCAAAGCCAAGAGGACATAGTCAAATAGGCTACTAGCAATATGAATTAGATAATGATCTACAGTCTTTTTCTCATTTGAAACAAATACATTTTTTCTCTCTTTGATGGTTTAAAAAATGACTTAAATGTAATAACTTCAGTGCAGTACCTCTCAATGTGTCTTATAACCACTCAGACTCACCTTTGTGTTTGTCCACTAAAAAATTTACATTCTTAATTTAACTTCTGAGAAAGCAAAATATCTACATGCATGTGAGGTTAACATGGTGAATCACACTAATGTGGAGTTGCTTTACCCGCACAAAAATGAAATTTTATTTTCTACAGAATCTGGTGGGCAATAACCCCTGAACTCTTCTCTCATTTTTTCCTCTCCATCCGAATATAGTAATGAGAATAATTTTATTTAAGACATGCAATACTAGATATCACTGTTCCATTAGTACTAACTTTTATTTTTTGAAGCTAGTACATTGTGTAATATACATACTTAAATTCTGTTCAAAATGATTGAATTCATGCTTTTATGTATGTCTGCAGAGGTATATTAATGTGTAAAAAAAAAAAAAAAGGTACAATTGAAAAAATAATAAACAATGACAAGAATAAATAACCTTTTGCATGACATACAAATTTATTTTATTGTGTCTGATTTTAAAATTATCAGGATTTGACAAGAACAAAATCCAGAATAGTAATTAATATTAATTAATTAATTAATTAATAATAAATTGAAAGAAAATCTATACATTAGCTTTGCTTCAGCATAAGGATATCTTTTGTTTTGCTTTTTAAAATTTTATTTATTTATTCATTTATTTATTTTAAATCCAGCTTGAATTCTAGGACAGAAATATTTCCCCATCTTTTTTGGCAGAGGGGCTCTTGTTCCAAACTTTCTTCTGAGACTACTGTTCTTGTAGTTGTAGATGCACATTTATGCATAATGTTTGGATTTTATTGTTGAATTGCTGTATGACAAAATATTGACTATATGGATTTCCTTTCAGTAATTTTAATTTAGATTTACAACAATGGAAGTGGAATTGAGAAATGTACAAAGCCCTGTGTTTTAAGCCCTGAAACAGTATATTTATTTTGACAGCAGGTATTTGCCAGTCTACCCACTGTATTCTCTCATCTTGCTTTTCCTAGTGATCTGAGCTTTTCAAAGTTTGTAGCTAAACTTCCACTGCCCTCAAACTTACAGGACATGGGTTTCATGTCAAATTTCCCAGTGTGTACTCAGCTAGTCTAAAAAACCAGTCATGCTAAAATAAAAATAAAGGTTAAATATAAAAATAATAAAAAAAAATAAAATAATAATTGGTCCTTCCTTGTCAAATGAAGAAGATTACATAGATTAAATAACATTTTGTCACAAGCCTTTTGAGAGAAAAGACGTAGAAGTTAACCAAAATGTGTGGTTTTGACATACCTGTGTTATGGATGCTGGAGGGGAGTAAGGGCAATATGGCTACAAAACATATGTTATTGAAGGGTGAAGGTTTTTTGCGAAGCAGAGGCACTAAAAGACCAAAAGGCATTACAATCTTGGGATTTCTCCAGAAATGTATGTAAAGGCAGTTTTTGAAAAATACAATTTCAGCACCAAGAAAAGAAAAAGCAAGAGCATTTCATTTTGGATGGCAACTGAAGCGCAAGTAAAAGTTATTTCCTTCAAGTGCAAGTGTATAACAGTGGTTATAACTGTGTATACACTAGAGGAAACACAGAAACTGATTCAGAAATTCACAGTATAGTGTAAAATATCCAAATATTATTTATCCTTAGCCAGTGATAATCTGCCTCATAAGCCATGTAACAAAATTGCTGGCATTGACTCCCTTAGCTCAGGAAAGTAACATATTTCACTAGTACAAATATCTTTTTTGGAAGTTTGGAATAAGGATGGCCATAACTAATCCAAAACCTAGGACTAATCTCTTTTGACTGTATGTGTAGTAGATCTTCATTTTTCATGGAGGATATTCTAGTTATCTAGACCACTATGAACAGAATGAGAACTATCTTCTGGAAATCCTTTCAAGTTTCAGGCCTAATTTGTATTTGAAATGGCAGAACACAGAATATCTGAAGAACTCTAGAAAAAGTAAATGTAAACAACACAACAAAATGTTACTATTCCATAATTTCATTGGGATCTACCAGAAATTATAGAATGTTTGCACAACTACTAATCCTTAAAGCTTAGTGTCTTCTCCTCTGACAGGACATAATGTTACTGGGTGAATTAACTGTGACTGTAAGTTAGTTTAGAATCAACAAAGGATTGACTGCAATAAAAGGATAAGAAATAATTAGTGATAGAGGCCACTGAATAGAAATGGTGTATATTAAACAGAGCAACTTCAGATGGAAATTTTCAGCCAGTATTCATTGTATGAGCACCTAAGCACAAACTCTGCTATAATAAGTGAGAATGTAGTTTTCCAAAGATTAAAATTCTCACTTAAGTACTGTTGGGATATGTATGTATGTTTTACTTTATTTTATTTTATTTTTGTTTGTTTGGTAGGGTTTTTTGGTTTTTGTTTTGTTTTGGTGTGTGTGTTTGTCTGAAACTGTCATCTTTGCTTTTCTCTCAGATCTCTGCAACTCACACCCAACCCACATTTCACTTTGTTTTGGAAGGCTGAGAAGGTCATTTATTTGAATATTTGCAAACAATTTTTGCTTAAAACACAGGAACTTTTTTTCTTATTACATATTCAGAACAGAGAACTTGGAGGTAAGTGTCCATTCACCTATTATTTTCTCTCCTTTGTTATAGTTCTGTTTTACTTCAAGCCTTCTGCAAATTATGAGAAATCAAAACAATTTCATATTTGCATTAAAATCTGAAAGAAAAGGCTAAGTGGAGGTATTTGACCTGGATCATTAACTGCCTAATCAGTGGTTATAGAGAAGTCAAATCCTGACTTTACACAGAAATACACAATGAAATCAATGAACGCAAGCTACAGCAAAGGAATTTCAGTTTGGATATTCAGGAAAAATCTATAATGGCAATGCTCAAGCAGTAGAAGTTGCAAAATGCTTGCTCAGAGAGGCTGCTTCATTGAATAGATTAAAAATTCGACTTGACAAGGCCCTGAGTAAACTCATTTCACTTTGAAGTAAGTCTTTTTTTCAGTCAGCATTACAGCACTGAAGTTCAGAAGTCCCAACAAAATTAAATTATCCTTTAATTCAAGAATGAAACAGACCATCTCTACTGAACATAACTGCTGATCCCTGCATCAACAACACTTGATAGACAAGCATTACTTAATATTTCTTACTATGAAGTTGCAGAAGGTGGTAGAAAGGAAATACTGAGGATGAGAGCATGAAAAACAAAAACAAAAACAAACAACAACAACAAAAAAAAAAAGAACAGCACAATGTCTACTATACTGGAACTGAATGAATATGAGAACTGTTTAAGGTTAAATTTTTAAATTTTTCTTTCTGTCTCCTCAGATGACAATATTTCATAAAATAGCTACATTTAACAGTTACTATCCTTGTTGCTTTATTTCTGTTTGTCTGTATCTATTAAACCTCTGTTTAACATCTGTTAAAATTCTTAGGAGACTAAATATTATAGTGTTATATATATATATACACACACACACATATAAATAAATGACATGTATTGTCAAAGAAACTTCCTATACTTTCATATATTTTCCAGAATCAGCATCTAAGATTTAATATTTTCCCCTGAAAACCCAAAATGATGTTTCTCTGGGAAAGGGAGATTACAGTGCAGTAGTATCAGATGTTTTTCGCAGACTGTTGCCTCCATCAGCCATGTGTTTTAAATAAAAGTTAACCTAGGCCCCACAACACATCTATTTTCTTTTCCTTAATTCTGTTGTAATAGTTACGCTACCCCCATTTTATCTCCAAGCAATAAATGTAAAACTTAAGCTATACCAATTAGATCTCGGTTTGATTTTATCTCCTAACTATTCATTTAATAGTTGATTTAAGCTACACAAATTATTTTAGATCCTGGAGAAGGAGAGGATATGATCCTGATAAATCATATAGGGTTTCAAACAAAGTGCAAATGTGCTTGGTTAAGAGCTGCTGTTACTCAGGTCCCCTATGGTTTTCTTAACACTAGTAATTGAGCAAATTATAGGTCTAGTCCTTTAAAACCTCAACACATAGAATTTCTGTTTCCAACAGAAGCTCTAATTGCAAGGGTCTCAGATTCTGAGCAGTTGGAATCTCCAGAGACCATTTATTCTAACCACCTGCTAAAACAGATTCCCTTGAACAGGTCACAAAAGAAAGCATCCAGGAGAGTTTTGAATATCTCTAGAGAAGAAGATTCCATATCTCCAGGTAGTCTATTCCAGTGTTCCATAACCCTCAAAATAAAGATTTTTATCACATTCATATGCAAGTTATTGTGTTGCAGTGAAACAGGTTTTTTGCTGTTTTTGTTGCTGATTATTATAAACACCTATCCATCAGAATTAAAGAACCCAAATGCTTTTTTTTTCTCTTTTTTTCTTTTCTTTTCTTTTCTTTTCTTTTCTTTTCTTTTCTTTTCTTTTCTTTTCTTTTCTTTTCTTTTCTTTTCTTTTCTTTTCTTTTCTTTTCTTTTCTTTTCTTTTCTTTTCTTTTCTTTTCTTTTCTTTTCTTTTCTTTTCTTTTCTTTTCTTTTCTTTTCTTTTCTTTTCTTTTCTTTTCTTTTCTTTTCTTTTCTCTTCTCTTCTTTTCTTTTCTCTTCTTTTCTTTTCTTTTCTTTTCTTTTCTTTTCTTTTCTTTTCTTTTCTTTTCTTTTCTTTTCTTTTCTTTTCTTTTCTTTTCTTTTCTTTTCTTTTCTTTTCTTTTCTTTTCTTTTCTTTTCTTTTCTTTTCTTTTCTTTTCTTTTCTTTTCTTTCTTTTTTGTTTTTTGGGTTTTTTTTGTAAAACAATGATGCACCATGGCACATAGTTTTCATTCTGTCATAGTACATCGATCTTTCTTTCAAAGCAACCTGCAAATAAACAAAAGCTAGATATTATGAGAAGCATGTTTTGAGGGGTAATACATATATATATTGTATTGGTTCTAAGGTAAGGCTGAAACATCCAGTCACTATTCTAAATAAATACATGTTGCTGACACATTCTCTGATTTAAGCCACATATTTAATTTCTTGCTGTTAATTTCCATTACCAGACTTTACTCAATGGATCTCTTAAAGTGCTTTTGTACAGAAAGCTATTTCAGACATTTGGCAACCCAACAGGTAGCAAACACTCTCTGTGACAAACTCCATAAACAAATAAGCTGCAAGATCACACATCTGCCAACAGCCAGTAGTTTTACAAACATTTACAAGCACAATTAGAAGAAAATACTTACTTAGTGAGCTGTCCCTTTTCTATCCTGATGATAATAATTCAATTGGAGCTATTATTGATTTAAAATATGCTTAAATTCTAACCCAGAAACAAACAAACAAACAAACAAACAAAACAAACAAACAAAAAAACAACAACCATAAAGATGTTTTAGAAAATTAGTAAACATAGAAATTTGCTACATAGTTCTTCAATTATTATTATTGTCATTTTATTTATTTATTTATTTATTTACCCCCAAGAGAACTTTTACATATCTCTACACTGGCATGGAACATGAATGATTAAAAAATCCCATCTTTAGCTGATATAATTTCATTCTGAACATAGCAGAATACTTTTGAACTACTAACTTCCTTATCTAATTGGTATCTCAGATTTGATCTTCTATAATTATGTTAAACCATTACTTGCTGAACCTACTAACTTCATTTTTCCTCTGCCTTCTGAATGCAGGTATGTGAGGGTTTTATTTGTGTATATAAATATTTCTAAAAGCATTCTTTCATATAGTCAGCAGCAGGGTTTGGGAGATAGGCAGAGAATCCAGAGGAGAGCAGTCTTCTGGCTTACTTCACATTTAAGAGCATGAGAGATGGAGTTCACACCTGAGAATGTTCTCATAGAGCAGTTGTACTTAACATTAACCCCAATGTTCTTTTGTGCCACAGTCTAAAAGAAAATGTATATATTACACTACTTTATTACAGACACTGATTAAATGTAGATCTCAGCATACATTTATGGACAATGACCATTATAGAGAATCTTAGAAACTCAGCTGCCAGTTGCGAGGTTCGTCACACCTCCTATGTTTTTAAGGGCTTCAGTTCACAAAGAAAGAATCTACAACATTCTTCAGCACCTCTCACGTGGTGATCCACAATCAAAATCAGAAGTAATTTTACAAAGTACAAATCATTCCAGACAAATCTGAATACTTTGTTTTATGAGGTGACAAAAACAGTTGACAAGGGGGAAATGAAGCAAATGCAATGTATCTAGCTTTTCATTAAAATATTCAATATAGTGTCAAATGAAATTCTACTCACAAAATATTCAAATTGGCATGGATATGAACACTGTTACACAGAATGAAAGCTTGCTGAAGGACCACAAACAGTGCACTGATAAATGGCAATGTATTCAGATGAATATACAGTATGTAAATGATATTGAGATACAATACTAAATTCATTTGGAAGGTGTTATGAAAACCTCCAAGGAGAAAAAAAAAAAACAGTTCAGAAAGAGACAGAATTAGGAATATACACATAAAATATACAAAATGTTTTGCAGTTCCATAAATTTTAAGACCAGTGGGAATTATAATAATCACAGTCTGACCTCCTGCATAGCAGAAGCCATAGAATTTTAAGAAGTTATTCCTGCATCAATTTCATAACTTCAGGATGAGCAAGGACCTCTATCTGAGAAATAAATCAAATCTCAATTTAAAAACTTCACATTTTTAGAGAATTTATCATGACCCCAGGTACATTGTTTCAGTGGCTAATCCTTACCATTACAAAAAGGTACAGCCTTATATAAGATTCTGATCAGAGAAGATGCAACTGAATACATTTGAGAATATATAGCCTATAACAACACTGTTAAATGAAAAATGAAATCTGGGAAAACAGTAAAATGAAAAAGCCTATGAGAGAACGAATAGCAACTTGAACTGGAGTTTGGCTTCTTCCTGGCCATGGTGAATTTTGACAAGGGCATTTGGAACTGCAGAGATAAGAAGTTAATTGCCCTATAACCATTTTTTTTTTTTTCCTATGTGTAGTTCTGTTACAGTCATGGCTTGAATTCAGATCTAGTTGCCTTCAAACCAGCTGTATCTACATCACTGCCTGTAAAGGAATTAAGTTGCAGTCTGAACCAACGGCTGAGTACCTGGTAAAGGGACACAGCCAGCTCTGGGATCACAGGGGAAAGAAATTCACCTCCCTAAGCCTCATTTAAGGGCTGGCTACCACAAGGGAAGGAGATCCAGATTCTTGGAGTATTTGGCAAGCCCCAATCATTGGGACAGGTAAGCAAAATTTTCTTTATTTAACTGATTGTGAGCATGACCCTTTTTTGGTTCATTTAGAACTGGTTATGTGCCATTGCCTTTCCTTGCACTGTCTCAGGTGGGATAGGAGTGTGCTTTGAAAATATCTCACTCACCCTCACTCCTCTTTGGTTTGTAGAGCAGACAATATTAGACACAACTCGGTTGGTCCATTTTACATAACTCAGAACAGGGAGATGTATTTAAACTCATGGGCTTTGTGTTTGCACGACCAGAGTCATTCAGGAGTTTTGCTTTACAATAAATACACTGTTAATAGCTCTGCTGTACGGGGTAAATAGTATTTTACCACTCCAGCAACTAAAGCAGGTATAACTGAAGAAGTGACCATTTACCAGAGTTTCAAGGAAAAAAATAAACTTGGGGATTAATCCGTGATTCATTTGCTTCAGCATTACACAGAATTTGGTTTTCAAGTTGTAAAAGAAGAGATATTTCCATCTCAAGCCTTTAGAGGGTACATAAAATAACAAAAGAGGAAGAATTATTTAGAGTGATGTCAGTGGTATAAGACAGTAGGAATGAAAATTCAGGAGGGACAGTTTGAATGTCTGTATAAACTTTCTGACACCGAGTTGTGATTATGTTGTAAAAATGAGTAGTAAGAAAAGTGTGCAGGGCACTTAGAGTTCATGTGGATGAAGACACTGTATGAAACAATATTTCTATGTCAAGGATACAAAATGAATGCCTAATTGGAAGGTTTCTAATTTTTAATCTGCAGGTCTCCTGAGTACCTAGAATGATCATAACTAAATATTTATCTATTCCAATGGTGGGTGATAGGAATTTGATAAAGGAAAAAGGAATGAAGATAAATATAAAGTATGACAAAGGTAAAAGTGCTCTAAAGCATAGATACTCATCTTCCTAATCCTTTCCATTCTTTCCAGTCTTCACCTGGCTCCTATCCTCCAAAAAGTTTCTAAATACATCAGCTTAGACATGGTTGTACATAAACAGCACATTGCTAAAACATGCAAACATCTAATTATACAACATGTCAAAAGTTACTTTTCAGAGCAGCAAACAATCATTTATTTATTTATTTTTAAATCTGGTCATTTGTACTTACTTAGCAGAAGCTGGATGAGCATCTTAGATCAGTGGTAAACTGCTTTCCAGGATCACATAAGCTCCTGTCTAATATCATTAGCTATTCTATCTGCAGGGCCTGGAAACATGAGCTTCTTGCTTGGCTGATTATTCCTCGGCCAAGCTGCACATAATTCAGAAATAAAGGTGTTATTAGGATAAGTAACAGGCTAATATGTGCATGCTCAGTACAGACATCAGGAGACTTTAACTCAATCAGTTCTTCAGAGATGCTACTTCAGGCAGTGATTAAGGACACTAATTGCAAGGAATAGCTAAATAATCAGTAGTGACATTAAATCTTGGCATAAACTCTACATGCTTTGATTTTCTAGAACCATCACAAAGACAGAGGTCTCTTCACTGATCCTGAACTAGAAAAACAGAAGAGATTAATTTGTTCAAATTAGCGTTTTAAACACGCACATTATTTCAGGAAAAGAAAACAAAACAAGAATTACCAGTCTTCTACTATTTCTTAGTATTTACCGCTTTTACTAAATCAAATGTCTTTTTCATTTTTTTTTTAGAACTTAGGAAGAATACCCAACTTAAGCACACCTCTCATATAATCTAGTTTTGTTTTGACAGTATGAAACATTAAATTCTACTTTCTAATTAATCTACTCAATGAATACCTTCATCAAGTAAAGGAAGTTACCAACCTTTGGTGTAGCCTTTCTACCTCAAACTGCTACTTTTGCAGATCAGACCAATGACACTTCCTCAGCATTTAAAAGAGTATTGTTAAATGTAACTGTGAATGAGTCATGATCTCTAAATAAAGCAGCATTCCTCCGTTTTAGAGACTTCAGGAAAGTCATTGAGAAGAAAACATATTGAGAGTCTAGCCAAGATTTTCCACAGACTGGAAAAGGACTAAAGCTTACAGAGAAATTTACTCTTTGCTGAATCATCTTTCTCTTTCACAAGAGCTGAATCTACACAAAAACGTGACAAACTAGTCATAACTTCTATCCTTTTAAAAAGCCATTTCCCGCCCCCCAGCTTTGCTACTTCACTTAGGCCAGCAAAACAATGTGAGTTTCATGAAGAATTAACCTAGAGGTCTAAGTTCTCAGTACAATGCATGGTGAAAGTTTGGCACATACAGATGTGAAGAAGAGCCAGTGTAATATTCTTAAGGGAGATAATAGCTTACCAAAAATCATGCAATCCAGAACCATGTTTGAAATGCTAACTCCAATTGGAGATTGCAGTCCTGAGCATGATGGCCCTGTGAGACTGGATCACTTAAAGAGATTATTTAACTTTCAAAGTATTTAACATTCATTTTTAATAAAATATCACTTCAGGCTGAGTGGATTCAAACTGGTATTTTCACATATATATATTATATATATGTGTGTATAAACACACACACATATATACATATACATATCAGAGGAGAATAAATTAGGCAAAGCTGCAGTGACTTAGAGGGAGTGTCAGTTGTGCCAGCATGGAGAAAGTGATTCATGCATGAAGGGAGCAGCTGGGTATGAGATTATATAACTAAGGGGCATAAATTCCCAGACAGCCAAAATCTGTTTAGCTACTATGGAGTAAGATACAGAAGTTTTTTTGTAAGCCACAATTGGAAAGCAGAATTTCCACCACCCTCATGAGCTTCCTCATGACCTGATATGGAGTCAGTCTTACATAAATATAATGCCTGAAGCTCCATCTATCATTTTTCAACTTTCAGTGGTTTTAGCATCTGTTTTAATAGTAGCAATGATATTTTGTGAGAACTCAGTTTAAAATATTGCTTGCATGTCCATGAACCACCTTCTGCCATGGGAAATCTGGGACATGTAGAGCTGTTTGGTTTATTTTGGTGACTTTCTCTTTAAGGTTATTTTTGTTTATAATGGAGTGAAAATCCCCTTTGACTGTGAGTACTTAAGTATTTCCCTGAAATTCCTTTAGAAACCAACAAATAAAAACTTGAGTCCTGAAAGGAGATTAAAATGGCAAACAGCATACAAACAGAAAGATGGATCTTAAAGGTAATTATGTTTTGGTCACAGATTCATAAAACATAAGCATTCACCTCCTGCCACATAAAGGCTTAATAATTGTGCAGAAAAAAATGAAAATAATATTTACAGGCTGCTTCTAAATGGTGGTACAAATAGGAGAGGACTTTTGTGTGACTGATGAAGAAAACTGCTGACATGCCAGCTGTGCACTCTTAAAGTTTTTCCTAGTTTATAAAAGTCTGCAACTGCTTCTTGTTTGTAGGCATAAGTGGGTTCTATTCAATTGCAATGAATTCTTGAAATCTTTTTGACATAACTGTAATCTTTGAATTTTGGTCATAAATGCAAACACTAATATGCTTCTGACCTATACTAACACAGTAAATGAAATACTTAACCAGATACCTTCCTGCTTCTAATAGATTTTGTAATATTCCAACTCAAAATACATGCTTAAGTCCACAAATTAATACATCCAGACTTGGTAATATTTAAAGTAATTGAGATAATGGCTTATTACACTATTACTAGAATTTTTATTTTATTTGTTGGTATTGTAAGATCATTGGGACTTTCATCTCTTTTGACAGATTGTAGGCATTCTTTTGAGGATGCTAATGAGAATTTATTAATTTGTTTGTATTACTACAAAAATAATACTTATTTCAGAGGATTATGTTATTTGTTTGGTATTATAGTTTTTGGGTTCTTGTAATTGGAGCACTTCCAGGTTTGCGTGTGCCCTGGAGTACGTGTCAAGTACAGCATGTAGATAATTTGGTGCTTAAGAGATGTGGCAGTGGTTATTTTTTTACATGTACAGAATTTCCTATTTCTAAATCCGGTGATTTTTGAAGCTAAGATCAGTTTTGTGTACAAATATGAGACAATATGAATTAATCTAAATTTTAGAAGCTGGATATTAGCCATATTGGAGCGGAATCTCTATAAAGTGTCCTGATTAAAGGTATCATCTCCCTTAAAATATCATGTTATCTCAGACCATAAAAAAACCTTAAAATGAAGTTATTTGTTATATAACAACTTTCAATAACTTAGAAAAGGGAATCCATTCAGGATATAGTTTTGAAGATGGCAGGGAAATACTTTTCTGTGGCATTACTAATTTATTTACCATACAAAATGAAGAACTGTGTTTCAGCACTCCACTAATGCCAACAAAAATAGTGCTTTAGCCTTTGGTTTGCAATTAAATTTCTTAATTACCTCCATTTCTCTGAGCTACCCCAAGGAAGAGCACAGCTTACCCTAACATACTAGACTTCTTTCTAGTATGCAGCCTAGTTGCGTATTGTGCCAGTATATTTTTAATTAGTTTAGGGTCCTAATATAATGTTCACATATATTTAATGTTGCACTAATAAATTTAATCTCAGAGGTTCTGCATACAAATAAGAGTATGGAAGTGGAATCAGTTTACTGAGAGGTTCATTTAGTAGACAGATCAGTAGTGCTTTCACAGTGTTTTGTCACTGGAACTCCAGCTGTGGTGAAGATTAACTCTGCAGCTTCAGAAAGTTGCAGACCATATATAAAAATCTCAAGAGGATCTATATTTTGTATGCGAATACTATACAACTTATGTATTATAAGTAGTTTGATGTCAGTATATTTCAAATTGGATATTTCAGGTGTATACTCATATATTTAGAGATCTAAATGGCAATTTAGGTGGTTTCCTAGGTAGTTATACTCTCAGTGTTGTTAAGATAATTTATAGTGATATGTTTGAGAATGACAGAAAAGGCAGAAATTAAAAGGTGAGGCTGAGAGAGTGCATGAAAAACCATGCAGTAAACAGAAGGTGAAAATGAAGTGAGAGCTATGGCAATAAAAGGAGACTCTAAAAAGGAGAAGTGGAAAGTAAGGATAGTATGAGCATGTGTAGTAAGGAACAGGAAAGAAGCAGGTACATGGTAAAGACTGGGCTGCAAACAAACAAACAAAAAAGACACCTTGAGAACAAAAATACAGTTTTATAAAAGACATGTTTTTTTTATCTGGCTTGCAGAGAGTTGTTCAACATGAGCTGTCTGCTTAGATAATCTTATTTATTTTTAAAAATTATCTTTTCGGTATTTCATTCCTGTTTTGAAATAATTTAAACATCTCATATTTAATTGGTAAAGAGTTACTTATGTAAACTACGGCATTTCAATTTCCTCTTGAATCTATCATTTTTATCAGTCTAATAATGGAATGCTTTTACCTCACAAACATTGTACAAGAAGAGCAAAGCTAGTGATGGTAGAAATTTTCAATGCCTTTCTATCAAAATACATATTGCAATTTGAATAATATTTTTGAGGAAAATAGAAGCAAAAATATACCTAATTGCAGAGCAAGACATTTTTTCAGAAATACAGTGAATTGCTTTTAATGGGTGCAAGACAAGGAGATAACCGAGTGCCTCTGTCATCAAACATTCTGATGTCTAAATTACACAGTCTCTGAGAGCCTCGCCAATAGAATTTTTAGGAGTGAATTTTCTTCAGCTTATGGTTTCCAAAGAAGATGAACACTGCTGTTCTGACAGGGCTTTGCAAACCCTTAACAGCTGTCTGTATAACACTCAGACAGTTCCCAACTTAAAAAAAACATAAAAATAAAAATAAGTCCTGAGACCATTTTGTGAGAACTGAGCTCTTTAGCTTGCTTCAAAAATAATCAGTATAAAATATCTGAAAGTATTAAATCTTAATCAATTTATAACTGAAGATAAAGTCTTCCTACCACTGGTTAAAAACTGTGAAAAGATAACTAATACTTGTTAAACTTCAATATAGTGTGTGATTAACCCCCCTGACTTCAGTAAAATTCAGTTAAAATAATGAAAGTGTTACGGTGCTTTTCTACACTTGTTTGAGTAACTTGTGCATCAGGAGGAGAATGATAACTTCTTATCCATTACTGTTAGATATTCTTTCTCTTCACATAAAGGAAAACGGTCTCATGGCCAGAGAGAAAATAAAGGAAGAAGAATCCTGAACCTCTTACTTGAAGAGACTGAGCATTAATATAGATGGTAAGAAGCTGCCTCATTGTTTCACTATATAATGTAAATTGCATGTCATTTAATTGCTAGAGATTAAGGAATTATCTAAAGTGCTGCAGATGTGAGCCTGATTTTCCTCAGGCTCAAAAGACAACTGAAAATGGGCCTCACACTTTTTTTTTGTAATTACCTTGTCATTATAAAAGAACAGTTCCCACACCACCTGCATCCCTCCCCCGGACCTATTGGATATGTCTTTATGGAGGTTCCTCATACTCAAGAGCTTAAAGTAGTAACTAAACAGATCTCCAAGTCTTTTTGAGAAAGGAGGCTTTAGTATATTCTTGTTAGCAGTATTTTTAGGCAGCCCTCTCTAAGTACTGTATTCCTTGAACCATTTTTTACCATTATTTTCTTTACGAAGCACACTGTATTTCTGGATGAAGTCATTCTGGCTAACCCTGAATCTCACTTTTAGAGATGCACCTGGATCCACACATGGGGTGAGTACCCAGATTCATGCATACTTTGCCGGTCAGTTTTTCTTCATATTAGCTGTTCTGATTTCAGAGTTAAGACTCTGATTCTTGTTCATTGGACAAGAACTCTCCCAGTAATTGCATTTGTCTGCGAGAGCCTTGTTTCTAATGATTTGATGGTGCATTTGTATTTGAGAGACAAATTTTCATTTGGAATTCTGAGATTCATGACTGTAATGATTTAGGATGATTTTTCCTGCAAGTACACAAACACACAATTAAGATTTAATTGTATTCAATTACTATACTTGTAAATTTATTTTATTGTCAGCATAATTGTCCAAGTTCACCTTGAAGCCATAACTTTGTCTTGGGTACTTATTTCACTAACTTCTAGTTGTGTGCTTTTTTTGGTATTTTTTGTTTGTTTGTTTGTTTTTGTTTTTTATTATTTTTATTTTTTCACAGAAACTCTTGTTCATCTTCACAGAATCACAGAATCACAGATTTATTCACTCTCACTTTTTCTACATATACCCTTAGGTTGTTCTTTTATGGTCTAGGAGACAAGAGGCTAGATAGTGTCTCAGAGAAAGAGTTCTACGTGTGCTGGTTGACTGTAAGCTCAACATAAGTCAGCAGTGTATCCTGGCAGCAAAGAGGGCAAACTGCATTTTGAGGTTCATTAAATGTAGCATAGTAAGATGGATGGAAGAGCATCCATTATATTTAGCCAGTGTGGCCTCATCTTAAATTTGTGTTCATTTCCTGGCTTTGCAATATAAATAGGAAGTAAAAAATACTTGAAAGTGTCCATACATAGGCAACAAAGCTTATAAAAGAGTTGGAGGGTGTGTTCTGCTTGACCAATCTGATCTCCTTCTACAATCCTGTGGCCCGTCTAATAGATAAAGGAAAGGCTGTTGATGTGGTCTTCTTAGACCTCAGCAAAGCCTTTGACACTGTCTCCCATGCTGTTCTCCTACAAAAGCTGGCAGCCTGTGGCTTGGATGAGTACACTCTTGGCTGGGTAAGGAGCTGGCTGGAGGGCCGGGCCCAGAGAGTGGTGGTAAATGGAGTTAAATCCAGTTGGAGACCAGTCATGAGTGGTGTTCCCCAGGGGTCGGCTGAGGAATATGATTTAGCCAGGAAGTATTGGTAATGGTTGGACTAGATGATCTGCTAGATCTTTTCCAAACTTGATAATTCTGTGATTCTGTGATTCTATAAGGAAAGAATGAGAATAGCCCATGAGGCTGTTGCCTAGTCTAATCTGGAGAACAGGTGACTTCAATTGTTCTCCACAGCTTTCTGAGGAGGGGAACTGGAGAGGGAGGTTCTGGTCTCTTCTTGATAACTGATGACAGGACATGAGGGAAAAACACAAAGCTGCACAAGAGAGGTCTGGATTCGGTGTTAGGAAAAAATTATTTACAGCGAGGGTGGTTAAACATTAGAACACATTTCCTACAGAAATGTCTGATACCTAGTCGCAGGCATCATTTATTTTATAGTCTAGAAAATTCTAGGAAAAGGTTTCTGAGATTAGGTTTCAACTTTGCTCCTGAGGAAATATTTTAAACAGAAAACTAAGGAAAAAATAAAAAAAAAAATAAAAAAAATTAAGGTTTATTTGTTCTTATTAAAACTTATAACAAGTTTGTGCACTAAATTCCCTCAAACAAGATTATTGACAAGGCCTACCAATTCTGTATCACAACACAAAGAATATCTCTTGACTTGAGCAAAGGCATGCCTTCAGGTTTTTTACTGTGATACAAGTGACATTTTTTTCTGACCTTATATACATTAACTGGCCTAAAGGCTTTTCAGTTGATGTTCCTACTTAGAAAAATCTTAAGCCTTTTATCATCTACAGTTTGGCTTCTTGAAGAGAGTTTACTGACATTTATGTGACACATTTTACTGCTAATCAAAAAAACTGTAATTTAACAGCTTTTATGCAACTTCCCCCCCCACCCCCCCCATCCCCACCCCCACCCCCCATCTGTGAAGTTAGTGTTGTGTTATAAATACTGAAAGTGTTATGAGATAAGAAGAATCAGTAATGTACAGGCCTGGCTGCATCTGAGATACACAAGTGGTTCCTGCTACATGGCATTTTAGTAAACATTGTTTCAGGTAATCATGTAAAAAGTACTAATGATGGAAAAGTTACAAAGAAATAAATCAGTCCTTCCCATTCCAGTTCTGCCGAAATAAGCCACAATTTCGAGAAGCTGAATGCATTAGTGCACCCTTTTGTTTGCTGCACCTTCTGGTCTTCCTGTAGCCCATGCAAGACAATGGTGTATACTAGGATTACATGGGTTCTGGAGGTGAAGGGCTAAATTCAGCTACTGCTTTACCTGGGAGTGTTCAGAGAGCTTTGCCAACAGCCTGCATTCGCCTACATTGGCGCAGAAAGTTGAGATTAAGAAAATGATACTTGCAGAACAAAGACTGCAAGAATTCATTGCAAACAACTTCTCTCCTTGTGACTAGATTTTTGTTTTGTGCATCGTCAGTACACCTCCAAGGTATCAAAGCTGAATTTTCATTCAGAATGAAGTGGTTACATGATCATACTAACCAATTATCTGCCTTCTTCCACATTTCTGATTATTTAGACTTGATTATATCTTTTCTGTGTTATTGCAGAAGCTCAGAGAAAACTGAAAGAAAGGGTGATGAAATGGGGAAAAATCATGTATCAAAAGACACAAAAGTTTGGGGGCATGTTTGGAAATGAAGAAGGTCTAAAGTGAATAAAGCCTTTTCAACAGTCATAGAGGGATTATAAGCTGGAGCAAGGACAGTGTTTTTTTCCTAACGTTACATACCTGGCACAACGATCTGTCTCTGTTTCTCCTGAAAATTTACAAATAATAACAACAAACAGTTCAGAGAAGACAAAAAAACATGTTCAGTTTCTCTTCCTGTTAACAGTTTGGAGGTTTTGTGAATTCAAAGCTGTCAAATGATGCAACCATTAATGTATTTGTAGAACATAGTGCCATATCGTATTTCCAAAGTGAAGTAGTTAATTATTTTTCAAGACAACTGGATTTTTTAAGAACATTATAAGTGTCAGGTTTATAATAACAATGGCTTCAAAGTGAGAAGCCTGTAATCACCTTTCATGTCATATGAAATATGTCATATGTCAATAAGAATTCTGTTTGAATCTATACAGAAGGGAAGGATATTAAGAAAAATGTTGGAATTCTTGTACTTTCTAATGTGTTAATATTGAAGAATTCAAATTGCACAATAAAATAGAGGGCACATTTGAATCAAATTTGAAGATTTATTCTGCCACGAGGAATACAAATGGCATCAATATTCAAAAAATTCACTAATATAGGATCTTTCAAATTAAGGTAAGACAGTGCACCTTGATGGAAAGATCAAGGTCTAAATACTAAGTTGCATAAACCTTCAAAAATTTAAAAACTGAATCCATAAATTTTCTCTCACTTCAAGTGTTTCAATACTGATAATTCAATACTATTGGTGAAGCCTTTCATTTCATGTAAATTTATTTCTTTTAGTAGTAATATTTCATAAAACCCATGTAAATTAATATTCTACACATACATTTTGACTATCTAAGGATAATCTTGAAGCTCAATTAAGCTCCAGTTTTTATTCACTATTTTGTGATAAAAAGGAAGACTATTTTATGATTAAATGGATCCAATCTATCTTCTCTTTTTAATTTTTAAATTTGTATCTTTACCTGTAATCCAAGCTCTTCTAGTTATTTAGGATTTTGTCCACTAAAATAACAAAAATAAAATAAAATAAAAGTCTATGTCAATTATTTAACAAATGAAACACAAACCTGTAGATTAAATATTAAAAAAAAAAACTTGCATTCTTCTCACTTTTTCTTGTTCCCCCCCCAACCCCCCAGTATTTCAGCTTCTCTGTTACTGGATGTTTTTGTTTGACTGAAATAAGAAACTAGAGATGCAAACTGAGTCAACTACTAGATTTTATAACCAGAGTATAGAAAAGAATTCATCTTTTTAGACACCTTATTTTTTCTAGAACTAAAATATAGCAATGAAAATAAACTCCACTTTATTTATTTATTCCCCCACGTGGACAGATTAAAAATAATGTGTTAGTATTTACAGTATTGATATTGAGTATTTTTTTAAAAAAAAAGAATAACAAGCATTTTAATTAAGTGTTGTCTATATTTGAATTATAAGCTGTTGGTATATATGCTACCTTAAAAATGTGTTGGCATTTTCTTAGAAATACAGTGCAATACAATTTTTATTTATTTATTTATTTTTGACAGCTTCTGGCAATACAGGAAAAAAAAGGTAACAAATACAGAGACACAAAAAGACTTTTAAGAAATCTAAGCAATCAATTTTCCTTAAAGACTTGCTCAAACTACCTTTGCAGGTCGCGAAGAGGAATGACCAAGTAGAAACTGATTCTAGGACAAGCAGGGAACACATCTCACACTCTGATAACACACACTAACCTCTAAAATCGCTACTTCTTCAAACCAGACAACTCAGATGTGATAACAGCTGTCAGCATTTTAAACACATGGAAAGATTTATTTGCTAGGTATATTTAAAAGCAGGTGAATAATGAAAATTCCTCAGGGGGAAGGAAGAGTATGTGACCTCCAACTAAGATTATGTATTATGTAAAGCCATTTGCTTTTCTCTCCCCCAGGGAAATGAGGAATTAAAAAATAAAAATAGAAATTCCACCTACTTGTTTTTTATTTTTGTTAAATGTGTGCTAGCTTAAATGTGATTTTGAATACAGTTATTCCAGTGTATAGTCATAAGAAATACTTGCACATTAATTTATCCTATTGATTAGATAAGAATCATAAACCATATCACTTTATGTTTGGCCTGGGGCATTCATTTATTCATGTCATTAACTGCAGAATAAAATGACCAGTTAGTTAAAAAATAATATGTAAAATGTAGCTGGAATGACACAAAAGATCAATCAGTTAGTAATCTTTACCAACTCTTAAAACTACAAACTGCTTTTGATTAACCGCTCTTTAGGAGTACACATTTTATACAACAGACTGAAAACAAACCATTATGTTCAGGCAGTACAGTGCTACAAGACTAAATTGTCATATTATCTTTTCTACATTTCACTGTCACATTCTTAGATGAAAGCCAATAAATGCATCAGACAACTGAATGTGCATGCCTGTGTGCTAGAGATAATGATTAATCATTAAGCTTATTTCCCTGTATTACCAAAGGGATGGGAAAACAAACAACAGAAGGAGATATTTGCCAGTCACTTCAGTCTCTCTAAAAGAGGTGGCCACCACTCTAGCGAATTCTGTAGCAAAACTTTATTTGGGCACAAATAGAACAAGGGAGAGTTTGGCTGAGTAGGTATTTTTTTTACAAGTAGTTTGATGAACACCTGCAGTATCACATTCCATCTAATCTACAGAAAATCAGCAAAAACAGAGACTCCAGTTTATTTTGCTCATGGAAAAAAATAGGACTCTTCACAGCGTCAGATTACCATAGTCCCAGTATAATTTGTTGCTCCAAATGGACATGGCAGACTAGAATACTCATCGTTTTCTTTGCCTTAAACTCTTGCAATACTATCATATCTTTATTGCCTCAGAACCCCACAGTCAGAGTGTGATATATGTTCTCCTTCAATACTTCTTATGTAGACAATATTTATACTGTTTCCACTTTCTTAGGGATGCAATAAGCATCCAGTGCAATGTGCATCTGGGGCATATCATCTTCACAATCCATTCCTCAGGAAGGTTGCTTTTTTAAATAATAGACAAGGAGATGTACTTTTTGAATTGCC
The DNA here is from genome assembly GCF_054131305.1 of Coturnix japonica. Taxonomy (NCBI): domain Eukaryota; kingdom Metazoa; phylum Chordata; class Aves; order Galliformes; family Phasianidae; genus Coturnix; species Coturnix japonica. The sequence goes on from NC_140663.1 coordinate 130,262,144, forward strand.
CTTATTAGTTCCTGGAAGGCTTGCTATCTGAAACCAGCCCTAGCACACATCAAATTTTAAGGAGCCTATTGCTATTTAATGTTCATAAATTTCTCCATCAAATATTGCTGATAGAACATGCCAGTCCCTGATGACAAATTAAAAAATAATCGACCAACCACAACATATAGGCAGAGGTTTTAAAGAATGGTTTGAAAACTATATGATTAAATTCTTAGTTTCAAGTCATGTGCAAAGTTTAAAAGCTCATTTATTTGTAAAGTTGGGTATATCATATCATGCAGAAACTAAAATATGAGACCAATTTCTGAGAAGTTCTGTTCTTGAGAATAGGATAGCACAGTTGAACTTACTCTTTACACTTACACTGGCATTTGTAAGAAATAACAAAGATGGATAATCTGGAATGTGAAATAGTAACTGATGGCTTTTACAATTGCAATTGAACATACATTGTCATTTTTAGACAAAGACTTCAATAAGAAATAATCATAAAAGTAAAATACCACTCCCTTAGATTCCCTGGGTATTTTTCAATTCTTGCCTTATATTTCAGTCAGTTTGTTCTTTTATACAAATGTGCTGAATGTTTTGATGTTATGATAATTCATGAAGGACAAAAATTGTTCATGTCACAGTATTCTGTGTATTGTCTCTTGTTGCCTTACTTCTCACTTTGCTGTAAAAATAACAATTATTTTTTTTATAAAATGTGTATAATACTTACAAATGATAGAAAACAGTACTTCTGCTTGTGTGTACTCATGTATTAAGAAACTTGCCAACTGAGATGTTTGTAGGACTAAAAATATCACTAATTATAACTTTATTTTTCCTGGGGAAAATAAATAAATACATTAAATATATATATATATCATATTTTTTATTGTATTTCAGTCCCAAGAAATATCTTTTTTATAAATAATAATTTTACTGTCTGGATTTCTTGAAAGACAGAATTCTTTTCTTCAAAGCTTTTGTACTGAATTATGTTAACAGGGAGAGACTCTGAGTACTAATGTAATAAATAGAAGAAGCAGAGGAAAAGCCCAAGCCTGAAATTCTTGCCACACACCACTTAGCTGTTATTTTACTTCCTGTCTGATTTGTGTTGCTCAACAAACAAACAAACAAACAAACAAACAAAAAAAACAAAAAAACAAACAAAAAAACTCTCTTCAAGACAATATCTGGTCATGATCTGGAGGTGCCCAGTTCTGTTTGCAATAGGATTTTATCAACTGTGAATTTGTTTTCCTTTCCAAGTCCCCAGAACTTATGCCAACAGAGTGTGCATCTTCAAAAGCCTCCTCATACACTCACACCAAATCCATACTTCATGCAGTAAAACCAATGAAACTTAGTAAAGTGCTCCCATTATGTTAGAAAAGCAAACAAAAAATAAAAATTCAGACACATTAAAACAAGCAAACAAACAAATATAATTTCACAAATTGTTCATGTTTCAGGGATACGTCTTGGTGTCAGAGAAGTTGTAATGCTAATTGATGTACACCATGGATATATCACGTCTGAGATAAACGTTTGCTCATAAGCAATGAATATATGGAGATCTCCATGTCTAGCCTCAAGGGTATGATAATTTAGAAATCTAAAACTAGGCATCTCACCATTGTACACAGTACACATTATTTGTAATCTGCTGTCCAGAAAGAAAGAAATAACTGGTTTCAAATACAGCAGTTCTGATAGTTAATGTAACACATGAAAATTGTTACATGGAAAGTCCCACTACGGCAGGAAAGGATAAAGCCACACAGTTGGTTTCCATTTCTTTTGGACCCCTTTCTGTGCATCAAGCCCAAAAGGCTGTTATAATCTACTCACTGTCACCAAAATTACAAGTCTTTTCTACAGCAATGATAGTAATGGGATAATAACTCCTATTGTAGATATACTGGAAAGACATTAGAGGATAGACTCCTTTCCAGCTTCTGCAACTCTCATTTAGCACAATTTTATAAGAGAAGATATTTGAACTTCAATCAAAAGGATAGTGCAAAACAAATCATATAGTAGAATATGTGCTTCTGAGCATTGTTTCATCAATTTTAAATGTCTATACTTGTGACAGATCGGTATTTGATATGGATACTTAGACAGTAATCACACAGTTCCTATTTCTGGCACTAGGCAAGAGTTATCTTCTTGAGACAAAAATCTGATGTCTTTCTAGAGCACTTAGTACAAGTGGACAAATATGTACATTTTCTTCTAATAATGACAGTAGCAGGCCATGGAAAATACGATACTATATGATATTATCGCTTTTATTTCAAACCATGGAAGTCTAATAAATCCCAGGTTCTATGATCTGGCCAATCATTATGTGTTAGACTATTATTATGATAATGATAGCCTCAGGTTTGGTGGTTTAATACTGATGGGCAACTAATCTCCCTCACACTGATCTCTCACTCCCCTTCCTCAAAAAGATAAGAGGGAAGAAATATGATGAAAAAAGCTCATTGGTTGCGATAAGGACAAAGAGATCACACACCAATTAATACAATGGGCAAAAGACTAACATAATGTATTGTCTGTTACTAACAGACAACACCAATGAGAACTAAAAATAAATTAAAAACACTTTTCCTCCAATCCCTTCTTTTCTACCTCTTTCCCAAATATCACAGTGGAATGGGAAGAAGGGATTAGGATCAGTACAGAATTGCTCCAACACAGCATCTCTGTACAATGGGGCCCACCCTTCAGGTGCTGCTCCACATGGGTCCCCCGAAGTGGTGGCTCTCCCATCCATCCTGCCCCACCGCAGGCTGCTCTCCATGTGCTGCAGCTCTGGCTGGAGCAGCAGCTCCAGCCCAGACTGCTCCTGTAGGGTATTCATGGGCTTTGCTTCCTCCAGGCCTCATGCACTGTTCATCTGCCACAGTTGCACAAAGAGATCTGCATTGTGTGGTGCCTGGGGGCTGCTGAGGTTCTCTACTGGGCTGTAGGGAGATCCTGCTCAACTCCTGGATCACCTCCTGCCCTCCTTCTCCACTGACCTTGGTGACAGTTGGCTGTTTTTCTCATGTTACTCACTCCTCTCTCCCAGTTGCTGCTGTGCAGCAGTATTTCTTATCTTAAATCTGCTTTCCCAGAGCACACCCAGAGTTGCTCATGGCTCAGCTCTGGCAGCAGTGTGTCCTTCTGGAGTAGCTGGAACTGGCTCTGCTCTGATATGGGGCAGTTCTGGGCTCTATTCACCGAGGCTGCCTCTACAGCACCCCTGCTACCAAAACATTGCCTCATAAACCCTATTTATCAGATCAGTGATCATGTGGACCATTCATTGATTTCACCCTTCAAATACATAGTTATAGTGAACTTGTTTATTAAGATTATATGTGAATGAAGAATACAGAAAATCAATAATGATAATCTGTCTCAGCAAAGCGATCCAGTGTCTACAGGGAGTACTGTCACTTGATTAGTATGTTACAGGACATAAAAAAAAAAAAAAAAAAGTGTTTTAAATCCTCTATGGTAGACTAAAATAATTTTCTCTTTTGGCAGCCTTTAAAAACTGTTTTCTACCAACTTAAGAAGAACTTAAGTCTGTCTAGTAGGAAAATTGCATTGCATACATAAAATTTAGACAAAAGTTAGATGTCCACGTACAGTATAGAAGACCTTAACCCTAACTAAATCAAGTTAGAGTCAAATCATTGGCCTAATTCAAGCCTGAATACCTATATATATTGAGTAATTTTCAAGTGCATTTTTCTTTTCTTTCATATATGTATATGGATCAGAATACAATAATTCTATATTGGATAAACAAATACTAAAGTCTCACACTGATTTCATTTTAAAGAATAAACTAACATGACTGCAAGTTAAATCTTAGTATAGTGAGAAGATCATTGTCATAAAAAATAAAATAAAATCTGCATAAAATGTTATTAAATTTATGCTTTGAAATCTGTTCAGAAAGTTTTGTTGCATTTGCTTTCTATAGGGAGATTTGAATATAATCTTGCCAACTGTTCCAGCTATTAGATCACGCTGTTCAGACCATAATTTATTCAGTTTGTTTTAAAAGAGCAGATTCATTTAGTTTGTGCAAGTGAATTCTGTATATATACATATGAAGAAATTCACAATGACTAGTTCTCAAGTCTTATAGTTGCTAGTTTGTTGCTACCTGTTCCAAAACAGTTGGCGTGCTTGCTGTCCATGCTTTTTTACATTAATAACTAACAGTTTGTGAGGCACCTCCTCCAGTAAAAGATGTCATATTACTACAGTTTGATGCCTGCAAAGACACATTTGCTTTTGGCCTTAAAAAGAACTATGGGCAGAAGATTAATCAGCAAGACTCTTGGAGATGTCTACTCATCACAATATTTAGATGTAATGATCTCTAAGGAGTATTTGGACCAGTAGAAAGATTAGGGGTAGGAGAATTGAATGAATTCCTTGTTTTGCCTTGCTTATATATGCAGCTTTTGCTCTACATAGTAAACTCAACTCAAAATATTTCCCACTTTTACATTTCTGATTCTCCCCCCAGACATCTGAGGAGAGTGAGCTAGTGGCTTTGTTGTGCTTAACTGACATCTGGGGTTAAACTGCAACAGGAAACACTGGGACATAGGGAACAGAAGGCCTTATAGCACACAGAAACCACACAGCTTGTTCTCTTACTTGGTAATATTATTATTTTCAGACCTCTTTTCACCCTGTGCTACTCTATGTGATCATCTTCAGAAATGTCTTCAGTGGCCACTGGAGATGATAAAATAGCCCAACAACACAAACAAAACTTTAAAGTATTTTCTTCTAAATAAATACTTTTTTTTTTTTCTTTATCTTAAAGTGGGAGTTATTATATTTTAATTCTGAAACTACTCAGCTGATGAGTGGAGGATTCCAGATTCCTTATTACTGTATTATACATCTAAAATCTTGTATAGTGCAGATGTTGTAATGTATGGATTTTATTTTCTATTATTTTTTACCAATTGTCATAGGATTTGGTCCTGAAATTCATACTTTTCTTTTTTTTTTTTGTGTGTGTGTGTGTGTGTGTGTGTTTGTGTGTGTGTTTTGGAGGGGGCAGGAAGGGTGAAGGCAATCTATCTTGCTGGTGGCTTTCTGGTTTATAACAGTAGTTTAAAAATCATACATCAAAGGAAATATTAACTATACAAGCACCTTAATATCTTTATATTTGTCAGCTTACCATAACATTCTATGGAGCCAAACATTATACATGAAATGTAATGAATAATGAGGTGGTTGGACAGTGTAAAAGCATACCACATACTATTAGGTCTTAGAGATCAGCTACACCTCTCAGTATCCCACTGAGCATAGAAAAAATGCATAATGTAAAAATGATTCCCTTCTGCAGTGAAAACTTAAGGTTTGTGTGCATGCAAAATGTAAAAGGTAAGACATATTGGACAGGGGGAATCAAAGCCTCCTGGTGCAGGAATTTGTCCGGACTCTAGTTAAGATTGCTCCTGTTAAAATATCTAAAATGCCTGGGAGCCTTAGGAGGCTGTGTGGTACTTAGCTGCCAACTAGTGTTAAACCACAACAGGAAGCGTCAAAGACAAAGGATTTAGGTTTAGACTTGAAGGATAAGGTTAAAAAGTTGAAATCCGGAGAGCTACTGAAGAAATGCAGTCATTTCACAACACACAACAGGAGTGAGTGACTCATAAAACAGTTTCACTCTGCAGAAAGAGTAAATAATTGTAAATATTCATAAATGGGATGTCAACAGCGAAACTATTCCAAGCCACAGGAATGATGTAACATTCACAAATGTGATGTCAACAGTGAAACCATTCCAAACCACAGGAATAATGAAAGCATCTTTATTCTCCCTTCTTTGTAACACTGAGAAACAGCATAACAGGTTATGTGATCTTGTCTTCAAAGCTTTCATCTCCACACCTACTATTCAGAATGGAAACAAAGCACTTATTAAATATTTAAGACAGCTGAAGATTATAAGGTAGTTTGTAGATTATAAAGTAGTATGTTGGTAGTTTTTTTTTGACAAAGTTACCCAAAGTATAGCTTTATTATGCAATGCTAGAAAAAAGAATCAAACCTGCATGAATAAAATGAACTAAAAGAAAACAAACATGTAAAGAAAAATCTGGGACTTAAATAGAAGACACTTTAGTCTTCTCTAGTCACTTAGTCATTTCAGACACATGAGAAAAAAATATATGATATTTGGATGGTATTTTGGAAAAGTATACAATTACTGTATATCATGCACTATTTACTTAGATATTGATCATGCACATTTCTCTGCTTTGTTCTGCTTACACATTCAAGGAGTATTCTAGTTACTCATGGTCTATAATTGTAGTATGTCTATGACTTATTTGATTTTAATTTTAAAAGTGACTTTCAGGAGATACAATTCTTGTAAATTATGCAGTTAGTGACCATCTGTTATGAAAATATTACCTAGAGAGAGAATTTATCAGTGTCTGACTTCAGCTTTGTTTATTTTCTGTTAATTAGTAAAAGGCTATCACGTAGAATTTAAACTGTATCTACCTATGTTGACCAAATTGTGTATTCTAATAAATATTAATTTTATTCAATATAGCTTTTTTTTTTTTTTTTTTTTTTTTTAATGTTATACAGAATGGGGCTTTTTATGTTTTATAGAGTAAGACAAACTTGTACTAATAGCAAACCCTAAGGTCCTCTACTATTTTCAGTTGAAATATATTTTCCTTGTAATTCAAAATAAAAATAATGCAGTCCTAATTATATTTAGATTGTACATTTCCAAAGTAGTATACTACTGTTTCAATTAAATACCCTCCAACATTTCAGACAAGTCAACCTGGGACACTGATACTACTCATATTAGCTCTGTATGTTGGTGAGTGTTTTGACATTGTAGACCTCAGTGCTGGTATATGATAAGTTTGAGTCTTTATAGGTAAGGATGAGAGGAAGACCAACAAAAATGGTATCCCAGAGAGTATCTTTTACAGGTCACCCAATCAGCATGAAAAGATAGATGAAACATTCTGCAAGCAGCAGTCAGTCACACAATCACTACACCTCATTTTAGTTGGGGACTTCACCTTACCAGATATTTCTTGGAAATACAATACAGAATAGAGGAAACAAGAGTTTCCTGGAGTGTATGAAAGATAAGTTCCCGACACAGTTGGTAAGTGACTTCCAGGGGAAGCACCCTGCTGTTCATGGTTAGTGAGAAATGTGATAGTCAGAAGAAGTTTTGAGCATAGCAACCACAAAATGTTACAGTTTTCTATTTTTTGTGAAGTCAGGGGGGGGGGGGGTCAGCAAAACTGCTACCTTGAAATGCCAGAGAGAGCAGACTTTGGACTATATGGGACACTGATTTGAGAAATTGCTTGGGAGACAGTCCTGAGGGACAAAGAGGTCAAGGAAGGCTAGACATTCCCAAGAAGAAAATGTTAAATGCACAGGAGCAGGCTGTCCTGATGTGTTGTAAGACAGTCCATCTGGGAAGAAGACTGGTCTAGCTGAACAGAGAGTTTTTGCTGAAAAAACTGATTTGGGGAAAAAAGAGGAGTTTATCATTTTTGGTAAAGAGGGCAGGCAATTTTTGAGAAGTACAAGGTTGTTACCAGGACAGGCAAAGACTGTTTTTTCTTTTCCTTACTTAAGTGCTTGGTCTCTTATTCTGGTACAAAAGAGGGAAAGAAAGAACATGCTAAACAGAGTATATTAATTACTGGGTTTTGTTTACGTGCTCTTTATTTATTTATTTTCTAATTTCAAGGTTAGATCTCATAAAATATCATGACTCCAAAACATGGGCCACTCCAATACCTATCTTCTACACATCTGGTCCTTCATTATATCCAGTAATGTATTCTAAACTCTATTAGATGAGTCAGGGCAAGGAACTCTTGACCTTGGTATAGTGGAACTCTGTTTTAAATCATGGTTTTTGTAGTGCTTTTGTATTTAGATATGCTGTATCAGTGGAACATGCTTAATGAACTAAACAATACCAAAAGGACATGGAGGCACTGGAGAAGGTCCAGAGAAGGACAAAAAGGCTTGTGAAGAGCTTGGAAAATCAGCCCTATGAGGAGAGGCCAAGCGAGCTGGGGCAACATTTTTTTCTGCAGTGTTACAGAGACAATTCAGAAAAGGAAAAAAAAAAAAAGCTTCTGCAGAAGCTAGTAATTGTTTATGCATGAAAGATTCAGATCTGAATAGCCTTATTAATTATATGCAAATTACCTGATTACTAAATAAATCTATTTTTCTAAGAATTCAATGTGAGTTTAAGACTTGAAGAGATTGTCCAACCAATTGTTTAAAATTTATAACTGAGAACACATCGACTATGGTTGGCCAGGAACAAGTTAAAGAGAAAACAAAATTCTATGTTTGTTGCATGTTGCAGTTGCCTTAAACAAAGATTAAGCAAAAGAAACATGGATGAAATACTGTGACAGTAACATTAATGACTTGTGAAATTTTTCACTGCTTTGAAGAAGCCAAAATTCTTGAAATTTGGATAGTCTTTCCTGCTGTGATTTTCAATATAGGTAGGATATAAAGTACTTTTAGAGTTGAAAGCTATCAGATGCAATTGAAAATTATGCAAATTAAGAATATCTTACCTGGGGGAAGTAGTCAATATTATAAAATATACCCAATCTTATAAAATAAATCCAATCTTTTTGTATGTTAACCTTAAAAAGCTTAATTCAGTTCTATTAAAACATTCTAGGATCACTTATTGAGCACTATAATATCAGTAAAATCATGAAGCATGGAAAATCCCTGTTCACTTCATAGTAAACTGGAGTAATTTCATTCATAATTTATTTTGATCCAATGTGAGGAACAGATTCTGCCTCATTATCCACATTGTAGTATTTTAGTTTTGATTTTTAATATATTGCAACAGAGAAAGCAAAGATACTTTGCGAAACAAACTATTCTTTCCCCCTTCATCTGTTGTAAGAATAATTCAGCCATGGTGTTAGATTGGTATTCTTATCACAGAGAGGCTGCAGTCAGGAAAGGTTCTGGTAAATAGAGTTATTTTTCCTCCTTCTTTAACTTAAGTGTGTTCCCACTAGGAAAAAAAGATAAAAAGAAAAAAAGGAAAAAGAAAAAAAAAAGGCAACAATCAAACAAAGTTGCCTTGTACATGAAGAAAGCATTATGTGAAGCCCGACCTTGACCTACAACTCTTGACATCAGCTCAGGAAAATGTGCTCGTTTACTTGCCCAGTTTGTTAATGTGGGCCTTACTGCTATTGTAAAGGCATATTTTACATATGCACACAAATACAAGTGTGCTTATTTCCATTAAGTCAAAGGTAACAAAGTTCTCTTTTGTATGTACCAAATATAATTCTTTCCTCCTTGCATAATTGCTTAGATTTTTTGTTTGAAATTCTATTCACATTGACACTTCATGTATGTGTTAAACTGGTTTGAATGATGTCTGTATTCATTAGTTTTTCACAGTAACTATTTCCCTTACAAGGTACGCAATCCCAGAGCAAAGAAAAGTTAAGAATTTAAAACTCTGAGGATATAATTGTTGGGACCAGTATAATTTTTTAATGCACATTCCTTTCACTTTCTTAGTTTCTGTAATCCCTAAAGAGGACAGAGTCAAACTTAGTGTTTTAATTAGGATTCTCAGTATTTATGGCCTGGAGCAACAAAAGAAAAAAAAAAAGAAACTCAATGGTGGTTGTGGGAAAAAAAAGGCATGGGCAAAGGCTGCATTACTGTGATTGTCATTTACATTTTCTAGGAACAGATGTCAAAAGTGAAAATGATTTTACAAATCACGGTCTGGTACAACTACAAGTAACCAAGAGTATTTTGCATAAAATATTGGTAAGAAACATCTATCTAAGATAATAGATTTGGGCAAGAAATGTCACTTTGTAAAAGAGAATAGGCTAAAACTATTGTAATTATGATAATAACTAAGATTTAAGAATAAAAATTCCACAAATTAGTATGTTGCTTTTGTAAATGTGAAAGTTATAAATGTTCTACATTGGTAGAAAGGGCTGCAAAAATTAATAGTGGCAGCTGAAAAATGATTTTGTGCCAGGCAACCAATTTGCAATGATTTTATCATTAAAAATACACTTAGATTCTCTATAGAAGTAAAACTTTTAAAGGTACTTCTTTGCACGATTTTACTTTATAGTGGAAGTTTATTAATTGATCAGATGTAAAGCATTCAGAACCACCAGATGTATGAAGCAAAATTATTTAGTTTTTACTTAATTATGCAGCTTCCCGTTCTGGCCTCGAAGCTACTCTATTTATTTCAAGAGAATCATGATAATAACTTTTGGTGATTTTTCGCTGAACATCATGCAAATCTGTTATAACTCTTTGTAGTTTAAAGGAACTAGGCCAGGTCCAGCAAAAGCACCAACTCCTTCTCTGGAACTGCACAGTAAAAATATTCACAAAAAGGCAGTAAACAATTTAGTGAAAATGAATCTGCAATAAATGTTGAAATAAAAGTAAGAAGAAAAACAACAACAACAAAAACAAAATAAAGTTGTAGCAAAAATATGAAGGAATAAACATGTTACTGAAAATAAAAGAAAATCATCCCTTTTTTCCCCAAGAAAATATTCTTTCCATTTGAGAGGAGAGAGAGAAAAGGGAGAGTCCTGGTGTAGTGCCTGGTGTAGTGAAGAAATTGCAATACTTTTTCGCTGTTGCTTGTTGTAATTATTCAATTTATTTTGATAAATGAAGAGGGGAAAAACCCATCTGAAATTAGTCAGCGAGGAAAGAAAGATAATTATTATGAAAATAGATTTTTACTAGCATTGTTTTCCAGACCCTATTTTCTAGATGTTCTGGATACCCTGTAGCCACATGGAAAGACTACTCTAGAAACCTCGTAAGAGGAGAAAAATAATGTAGGTATAGAGATGACAAGCAAACACCTACTCGTGTTTAATTTTTTAAATTAAATAAATGTCTTATTATCAACATGCATTTGAAAATTTACCCCACATTTTAATGAAATAGACTATCTAATGGATGAATGTAAATAATAGTTGAAAAGAGAAAGAACAGAATAAAAATGAGTAAAACATAGCTATCTGGATTAGCTGTATGTGTAAATAGCACATTATTGGGAAGATTATTTTATTTAAGAAAATCAAAATCAATCAGAAAAAAAAAACCTTTGCAAAAAGTAAATCACTCAAGCTTGTCATAACTAGGTAGCTGGGTGGCTGACTATGTACGTCAGTAGTGGGTAACTGGTTTTACAAAAGTCACGAAGGACTATTTTTAGTGTTGCATAGGTGTAAAACTAACAAATATTTTAAATTGAGATACATGTCACTTGGCTGCACTTTTAATTTTCCATTTATTTTCAGTAAAAAAACTACCTATCTAGAAAAAAAAAAACAACAAAAAACAAACTTTAACTTGGAGTAAAAAGAGAAAGTGACAGGAAAGTATCCACAGAGATGAGATATTAGCTGATCATAAACTAAAGGACTCAGCTGAAACTGAAATTTCTGTGCCTCACTTTTTGTGTAAGTATTGTGGTATTTGTAAGTTGCCCTGTACCTCATCATAAGGTTGTGAATGGTTTATGGGCTGGTTCGGCCCAGTTCCGTGACTAGTGGGGCAGACAGAGTTTGCAAAATCAGTGCCTCCAGAAAAGGGAAACAGGGGACCCCAAAATAATTAAAAACAGAAGCAATGATCTGAGGGGAAACAAAATAATTTTACTAAATATGGTATCATAATGCAAGTTAGCACACTGTAATGTGATATAATAAAGTGATAGGACTAGAGGGAATGGTTTCAAGCTGCGCCAGGGAAGATTCAGGCTGGACATTATGAAATATTACTTCTTGGAAAGGGTGGTCAGGCACTGGAATGCACTGCCCAGGGAGGTGGTGGAATCGCTGACCATGGGGGTGTTCAAGAAACGTTTGGATGTTGTGTTGAGGGATATGATTTAGCTGGGAAGTATTGGTGATTCTGTGATTTTGTGATAATACACTATAATTAGAACTGAAGCTAATAAATCAAATATAATGAGAGAGTATCTGAAAGCTGTAGGCCTTACAGTCATACTGAAGTGATGTGCCTTTGATAGCTAAGATATATATAGTGGATTGTCATATTTTTACTCCTTGATAATTTGATTTCAATTACTTTTTCTCTATTTTTTCTATTTTTCAAGGAGATATAACTGTAAACTATGATTCTGTATAGGAATTTCAGGGAGACCAAACAGTGGATGTGATCTCAGTGAGGTGGTGAGTGATGTGTTCCAGCAGTGGTGACAGCAATGTGAAAGACAAGTCATATTCCAGCTGGTGATATTATCACCTCAGTTAGTGCAGATTTTTATGAGTGTGGAATGCAGCCTCTTGTTGATCACTGGTAAAAATGCATAGGTAATGGCAATGATGATAAAAGACACTGTGTATCTGATAATTTGCCCTTTCAGATAGTGTTATTGTGCTTTTTGTATCTGCTACAATTTCCATGGAACTAAATAGAAGGTATTATTTATGGAGTAACCTACCAGTGTCTCCACAAGTTAATTTAGATATCCAAATAATGAATATTTCACACTTCAGACAAAGCATATCTTCAAAAACCATTAAATTATTGTAAACAAACAAACAAACAAAAAAACCCAATAAATTTTATTGGATATATCAAATAGAAAGAAAAATATTTAAGAAATCCAATATCTCACAGACTAAAAATAAAATAAATTATATCAAGTTCTACTGACAGAAAAATGACATTATTTAGACAAGGGAAATTACTTATAGAAGGACATTAGCGTATTCAGAGAACTGAATTAATAAATATTTCCAGTTACTTTGAATGGTTTACTGACAAAGATCAAGACATAAAGGCATTCATCATCAAATTTCAGAACTGCAGCTGTCCTATTTCAGGATGCTGAAGAATATTACTAGCCTGTCTAAGGAAGTAGTAAGAGAAGGATGGAATATATCTAAAATGGAAATGTAAATTACAAATTTCCATAGTAGACATGAGTAGCAGGTAATCTAAGGGTTTAGGAGGTAACTATGGTTTACTAGATTCCCTTTGTCAGACCACCTGGTATCAAGTCCACTAAGAGTTGTGTCATCTTTATTGGCGATTGCAAAGCTCCTGAACTAGGAAGACTTTTGACCATCATCACCACTACAATTATACAGACTTTTATCTTTCTGCATACAGTCAGGTCAAATAAAGTGAACATCTCTTTTAACTTTTCCTTTATGTTTAAAAAGTACTGTAACATTTATGAGATGCTTAGAAAAGAACTCATTAACGGAAGAAGGAACTGGGTTTTGGTTTTTTACTTTTTTTTTTTTTCTGGAAAAGTCAGTAGTTGTGTGTATTTAGCTAGTAACATATAAACTACAAGATAAGGAAATGTGAATTGAGACAGCATATTAAGATGTGTCTTAGCACCAGATATATTATTTAACTACTAAGCATTTTGGCTATTGTTTGAGGAACTTAACTATTTGTTCCCATTGCAGCACAAACTTGAGTTAATTCTATATTTACACATATTGTGCTTGAAGGAAAATTTCCCTCAGTTTACGCATCATTTCACAAGAATTTCATACTTTGGGGTTGGTGAGTGTCTATGAAACTAGACAGAAATGCCATCTCCATCTTACAGTGAATCCATTTCATAAATATGTTACCTCTTAAATATAATACTTTTGCATCTGTGAGACAAAATTTATGACATTAATAAAGCAATCATAACTTTACAACATTTAAAGTAAAATTATAATTTAGATCAAATTTTCCAGGCAGCTAATTTAAAGAATATTAATAAAAAGTGTTAATTGTATCAATAGCATGTTTGTTATGACATAAAGTTTCCATGCCAAAACTGTGTAAAAAATAACATACTGAAACCTTGATATGCACTAATCATCATCTGTGTAAGCTGTGCTGATTATTTTTCAGGTGTGGCAAACAGAATAAAGAAAATAAAACTAAAAAGAAAAATATGTGTGCCAGAACAGAATAATATCAAAATGTGCTGCTGCTGAGGATGATGTGAGGAAATACAACACAGATGGCATGGATTTAATGAATGTAAGAACTCAGTCTCTGCCTATTATGTTAGTTCAAAGAGAAATGCATTGATCTCATAAGCTCCTAAGTGGACAAGCATTGACAGATCTGAGCTTCTCTGATATAACATTCAAGTATCTGGTTTGGCACGGTGTTGTTTCTGTGGCACTAAACCTCTGCCCAGCTGAGAAGCTCAATTTTACTCTGTCCTAAACTGTGCTATGGATTCTCAGAAAAGAGACCAGAGAGGCTCTTATTCATGAACTTCATTCTTGAGATTTTAGATTCAGATCTTACATCAGTGTTCGTCCTTAAGTTCCTAGTGTCTGCTCAGAAACCTCTGGAAATAAATCCCAGGTTAAAAAAAGTCAAAATATTGGAATGTTGAATGAGAGTTCTGGAAGTACTACAGGTTCAATATACAAAATTAGTACATTTTGTAAGTATAATATGCTGTTGCTACATGTATAAATACAAAAAATTATGGTTAAAAGTACAACTTGTTAGCAAAAGCCCTGTCATTATAGAAAATCTATTAATTGCTAATATAGCATGTAAAATAGTCAGTACCCAAACAAAATGTCTACAGAACGTAATAGTATTGTAGCATACTGGTCTCCAGCTGCTACAGAAAGGATTTAGATGAATTCAACACAGCACAGATACTGAATCAGATACTATTACTCATTTTGATGCATTTACTATTGCTTAATGCCAGCATTTTTGCCATCTTATTCTTAACAGTTCATTTTTCAGTCTTAATTCATGTATATAAAAGCACAGAGATGTGTATGTCACTTTTGCCAGTACAAACAAGTTAAAAATAAATACACATTTAGAGAAGAGTGCATAAACAGAGTGCCTGATGGACATTTTCCTAAGGACAGATTTTCATTTGTCTTACTCTTTGATGTCTGAGAGCTATGCCTGTTAATCTACACTATCCATTCTCGGCTTTCCTCTGGATGTCAGAACAAGTACCAAAAGAAGATTAATTAAGCCTTAGACCTGTGCTTTGAGTTGAACTACTTTTCAGAAGTATCCCTTTTATGGAATGAATATGGAGGTCGTGGTGGACACCTAACTGAACCTTAGACAACAGTGTGCCCTTGCTGCAAAAAAGGCAAATGGTACCCTAGATTGCATTAGGGAAAACATAACCAACAGGTTGAGGAAAGGAAGGATTCCCTCTACTCAGAACTGCTGAGGCTACACCTAGAGTACTGTGCTCCCATACAAGACAGACATACCAGAGAGTGTCCAATGGTGTCCTGTTTAGCTTGGATAAAGATCAGAGTGGTTCTTAATCATATAACTGAAGTGGGAGTGCAGCAAGGAAAAGGCCAGGCTCTTTTCAGTGATGCACATTACCAATACAAATTGGGCCCAAATTGAAACACATAAGGTTCACTCTGAGCATCAGGAAAAGCTCATTTTCTGCACTGGCCATTGAGTGCTGGTATGAACTGCCCAGAGAGATTGTGATCCCCTTGAAGATCTTTGACATCTGTCTGAACATGGTCCTGTGCAACTTGCCACAGAGATTTTAATTCGTACATTTATGGCTATGACGTTTTCATGGAATCACCAAAGGTGGAAAAAGACCTCCAAGATCATCTAGTCCAGTCATTCACCTACCACCATTTCTACCACCGCAATACCATGTCCCTTTGTACAACAGCTAGACATTCCCTGAGCACCTCCAGGAATGGTGAATCAACCAACTTTCAGACCAGCCTGTTCCTGTGCCTAACCACTCTTTGTGGAATTAGTTTTTTCCTAGTATCCAACCTGAGTGCCCTCTGGGGAAACTTGAAGTCATTCCAATGGTGATGTCATGTTTTTTTACTAGGTTATAGTTAATTTTCTTTGTAAGTGCTTGTATGATACTGTTTGGGATTTTTAATGAAATTTGTGGTGGTAACATGTTGATGTTTTCAGAACAGAGAACACAGAGGCACGGATGTTTCACTGTCTTAGGTAGCCCTGCCGATGAGGAGCAGAAGAAGCTGGGAGAGGACACAGCCAGGTGTAGCAGACAAACAAAAAAACACATAATCTGTGATGTGCCTGGAATTAACTCAAGTGTCTTAAGATAAGACTGTCAGCATGATAACAGCATGAGGGCTGAAGATGTGGTCAGTGGAAGGAGCTCTTTGGTGACAGGACAGACCCATTTTTGACAAACTTGCTGACAAACAACATTGCTGAAGGAAAACTATAAATCTAGTAGGCATAAAAGGGTGCCAAAGAGACACTCAGGGAGGATTCAAGACTTTGTTATTTTGAAACTTCTGGATAAGCACTCTCACAGACCAGAGACCTCCTTTTGGCTGGACCAACACTGGAACAGTGTTGATAACAGTAGTTATCTCTCTCTCTGCCCCTCTCTCTCTTCTTCTCCCTGCTGCTGCTTATCTCTCTCTCTCTCTCTCTTTTATTTTTCCCCCCTCATTATAAATTTGTGAAGTAATGCAAGCCTTATTTTGTATAAAGTCACACAGTTCATCTGCATAGATTAAATAGTTATAATTGTAAGAGTGCCAATACTTTTAAGATAATTGTAACACAGAGGTTCTCATTAAAAAATATGATTTTGTTTGGACCCTGAGAGTCATGTTACACCTTAAGCTAACCAGGAGAGATCTGCAAGTCTGGTAACTCCTCCTTTCCTTCATGGAAGCAATATGATACCAGGACAACAGACCCACACTAATCAAAAGGATATTGATATTCCATATTAAATGGAGTCATACTCAGCAATAAAAAGGAGAGGGGATGAGATGTTCAAATTAATGGCATTTGTTTTCCCAAGAAGTCATTACAGGTGATAAGCTCTGCTTTCCTGGAAATGGATGAACTTCTCTGCCTGCTGATAGAAAGTAGGCAATGATTTCCTCATTTTGCTTTTCTTACATATGCAGGTATTGCTTTACCTAATAAACTGCCTGTTATGGTTTAATCCATCAGATAGCTAAGCACCATATGGTCACTCTCACACACACAGCAAGCTATTGATCACCACCAACCAACCGATGCTGCTGGTCCAGTCGGAGAGCCGCCCCTCCCCACAAAACTCCCCTCCCCTCCCCTTCCTCATATTTACATGGTGTCATAAGGAATATCCCTTTGGTCAGTCCCCTCCCAGCCCCCTTGTTGGTAAAGTAAATTTTCAGTTTTACTAGTTTTGTCCCCCGTCTTACCTGAGAAGAATTCAGGAGTGGCTATATGTTAACTGATTGAAATCATTCATCCAGGCTGCTTCTGCATGGTCTCTCTATGGGTTGTGACTTCTTCAAGCCTCATTCACAGATGTCTTATGGTCTCCTCTGTGCTTGCACGTATAGATCTACTCTGCATGGTGCCCATGGGTTGAAGGAGGATGGCCTGCTCCTCCATTGGCCTCTCCTGGGCTGCAGGGAGTGGCTGCTTCAGGATGCAGTGACCTTGGAGGCTCAAGACTCTTACTCCTCTCTCCCAGCTGCTGTTGCATGTCACTGTTCCCTGACTTAAAAGGCTCTTCCAGAGCACACCTATCATTGCTCATGGCTCACCTCTGGATGTAGTGGTGCTCTTTTGGAGCAGCCGGAGTTGGCTCTGCTCTGACATGTATCAATTACTGGGATGTTCTCACAGCAGTCACCCCTTAAGTCCCTCTGAAGTAAATTTTTTGCCATGTAAACACAATACAGACAACTGATAATCTCCTTACTGCACTAGATCTTTGTGAGCAGCATATAGTTTTGAGGAAAATGAGTAACATTTATATAAGAAGTTATTTCTCTCTACATGTACACTTGCATAGTATTTACAGTGAGCAAATTATACATTACAATTTCTTTTTTAAAAAAAAATCTGTATTTTGACCCAATATGGCTTAAATGTATCTATTCTAATAGTAAAACTGCGGGGTTTTTTTGTTTTTTTTTTGTTTTTTTGTTTTTTTTTTTGCTATTTCCATGAAAAAGCCCATGAGTCTTAAATTATTATATAATGCACAAATAGCAGCCTGCTATACAACCTAAGAAAAAGCTGTAGAGCAGAAATTAGCCTTTAAATAAAGTTTAAAGGCCTACAGAGAACACTCATCTTGAAAATAAAAGGTCGCTTTTGTTCCGTAATTGAGCTCGTAATGTTTTTCCTGCTAGATCTTATTAACCTATATCTGCAATGCACAACAATACACAGTAAATTTTAACCACTTTAGTGTATGTAAAATCTTGCAGTTATAATCTCCGAAACATGTGAAGGTATTTTAAAATGTTAATTAAGGGTCATGGAGTATTGCTGCCTATGTAGTGTTACTAGGCTTGTAGAATGTAATTTTGCTCTAGCTTTAGTTAGCACTCTATTAACTATACCTAAGTGGCTTGCTTATCTTCTTTGTTTAGTGGGTCATTTGACACCCAATAATTTTATGTTATGGGAGAAAATGCATAAAAATGTGCATTTATAATCCAGAAGGGCTTCTTCCTTCCTTCCTTCCTTCCTTCTTCCTTCCTTCCTTCCTTCCTTCCTTCCTTCCTTCCTTTCCTTCCTTCCTTTCTTCCTTCCTTCCTTCCTTCCTTCCTTCCTTCCTTCCTTCCTTCCTTCCTTTCCTTCCTTCCTTCCTTCCTTCCTTCCTTCCTTCCTTCCTTCTTCCTTCCTTTCCTCCTTCCTTCCTTTCCTTCTTTCTTTCTTCCTCCTTCCTTCCCTTCTTCCTTCCTTCCTTCATTCTTCCTTCTTCCTTCCTCCTTCCTTCCTCCTTCCTTCCTTCCTTCTCTTTCTTTCTCTCTTTCTCTCTTTCTTTCTCTCTTTCTCTTCCTCTCTTTCTTTCTCTCTTCTCTTTCCTCTCTTTCTTTCTCTCTTTCTTTCTTCTCTCTTTTTCTCTTTCTTTCTCTCTTTTCTCTCTTTCTCTCTTTCTTCCTCTCTTTCTTTCTTTCTTTCTCTTTCTTTCTTTCTCTTTTTCTCTTTCTTTCTTCTTTCTTTCTTTCTTTCTTTCTTTCTTTCTTTCTTTCTTTCTTTCTTTCTTTCTTTCTTTCTTTCTTTCTTTCTTTCTTTTCTTTCTTTCTTTCTTTCTTTCTTTCTTTCTTTCTTTCTTTCTTTCTTTCTTTCTTTCTTTCTTTCTTTCTTTCTTTCTTTCTTTCTTTCTTTCTTTCTTTCTTTCTTTCTTTCTTTCTTTCTTTCTTTCTTTCTTTCTTTCTTTCTTTCTTCCTTCCTTCCTTCCTTCCTTCTTCCTTCCTTTCCTTCCTTCCTTTCTTTCTTTCTTTCTTTCTTTCTTTCTTTCTTTCTTTCTTTCTTTCTTTCTTTCTTTCTTTCTTTCTTTCTTTCTTTCTTTCTTTCTTTCTTTCTTTCTTTCTTTTCTTTCTTTCTTTCTTTCTTTCTTTCTTTCTTTCTTTCTTTCTCTCTTTCTCTCTTTCTCTCTTTCTCTCTTTCTCTCTTTCTTTCTCTTTCTCTCTTTCTCTCTTTCTCTCTTTCTTTCTCTCTTTTTCTCTTTCTTTCTCTCTTTCGCTCTTTCTTTCTCTTTCTTTCTCTCTTTCTTTCTTTCTTTCCAGGACAGAAATTGATATCAGGTTTATTGTTGCTCTTCATTCTGCCACATCATTTGCAGAGGCAAAAAAGGTATGAAGTGGTAATACATCAGAGTGGTATTCAGTGGTGCAACAGTTAATGCAACTCTGTGGACTTCCAGTTTCTTTACATTTTTCTTATTCTAAAGTTCATGAAATTCATTTAGATGCCACATTTCAAGTCAGTGTTTGGCTGAAGAACTTGTTTTAAGGTTCCCAACAGTAAAAAGAAATGAAAGATCTTTTTATAAGTGTTCAATAGCAATCCTAAATAAAATAAAACAGATTTAAATTAACCTTTTTTTCCATTTCTCAGACACCTACTGAACATACAAATATTAGAGGCAAAATAAAGATGTATTTCTATAAGGCTTCCTCTCAGAACTTCCAAGCATAATCTATTCATGAAGATTCTCCCAGTGTCAGAACCATAAATGAGCATAGGAGGGCTACTGGTTATTTAAGGGAAAACAACAACAATGACTAAAACAAACAAACAAACAAACAAAACACCAATAAACTTGCTTTCTTTAAGGAATCATTAACTATTAACTTGATAGTGTACTCCTGCAAAGGCCAATGAAATACTGACCCATGAAAACTGTCTGAGACAGAGCTCTGTTTGCATGTAGGTGGCTGATAGTCAGGCTCTGAATCTTTTTTTTTTTTTTCCTTCTAAACAATGGTATTGATCTGATAAATGGGTATGAGTCAATTTTCTCCATTCCTTTCCCCCCCAAAAAAGAACTGACCTCAGTGTTTTGGTGAACTGACCTTGCCTATTTGTTCTTTCTCCATCTTGTAATCTCCTCTTATTGTTCAAACTCTAATTTAAAAGATAAATATACTGATAATGTTTTTGAAGGAATTTAAGCATACAGCAAATCTTTTTAAAGTAGATAGAATCTATATTTTATGAAATAAAGAAGAACGAAGTGCAGATTGATTCATGACTAAAATATACATTTCATGCTTCAAAAAATATGCTTCACTGCTAAAACCATTCTGAGAAATGTGTACTGACAGTTGAATAATATTACATTTAGAGAAAACAAGTCAAGACCCACATTTCATATCCTGCTCTCTGTTTTGCTAATGCTCAGTGACTACAATTAACAAATATCAAAGGATATTTACTGCGTATAAATTATTTCGAAGCTGAGATAGTTTTCCTAGATTTGGATAGACATCTAGACACACTCCCTCTTTGTTCACAACTGGAATGCACTGAGAAACGTTGGATGAAAGATACAAAATTCTTGCTTTGAATGTAACTCTTAACTGTGGGTTCACATTCATTAGATCTAATTTTAGTTATTTATCTACATGTTCCTGTGCATGGAATTACTCAGTTTCCAAGTAATGTTTTTTTCCATTGGTTTGCAGGAGAATGTAGGGAGACAGAGCTTCTAATTAGTGGCCCTGGAGTTACTGGTAAGGAGTAGTCTGGGCTATGTGGATTATTATATTTCCATGTGATGTCTCATAATGTGTAATGTGAAGATTTCTAGGTCAACATAGAAGCTAACAAAAAGCTGGGTTTTGGAAAATGTAGAATGTTGGAAACGGAAGTTCTATACATAGCATAACATAGTTCCTGTCCATTAAAAATGGCCTCTTAAATTAATAGTTAATCTACTGGATTTCTAATATATATATATATATATATATATGTATAAATGTCGTAAACTCAGTATGAAATAGCAAATCACTGTCATGTCATCTTTCTTGTTAAGGTGACATAGTTTATGTACTTGGTTTTACATTTTTAATTGCCCTATCCCTTGGAAAGTCATTTATATTTTAGGCAGGAATGTACTCGCAAGACATTTTTCTTCTTTGTTTTTCTGTCACGTATCACTTAAAGAAAATAATAAAATCAGGATTTTGTTGTTGTTGGGAAGAAGAGTTAACGTTTAGTTATTTAATTATGTCCAAATATCTGAATGGTCTTTTTTGGATTCGAAACCTGGATACATGATTTGTGGCCTAGTCTCATTCTTGTGTATGGCCAGATGTTGGCATTTAAGTGAAGCTACCAACTGGTGATCTAGCTGCTATAAACATTCTGTGAGGTGAAGTTGCTCATAATCTCCATTAAATCTCTGTGGCTCTGAATTGCCTTCTGAGACTGTCCTAGGATATAAGCCATCTTAATTTAGTGTAACAGTTTAAATCCATTAGTGAGACAGTGTGAGTCCAGATGATTGCTCACTCAGTACACTATTTTTTTGCATAAATACAGTATAAAGTAAAATAATACAACCAGTGTTTTTCCCTGACTATTTTACATTTTAATCCACAAACTGAGGGAAAAAAAAATTGTAGATAATGGTATATCATATATTTCCTGGAGATTATTACTGTCAGCATAATTATTTTCATTTACACTTACAAAAAACATTCAGTATTTGAAGTGATACAAAAACAGACAAAAAAAAAAAAAATCCCATGTATCTAAAATACATAGCAATAAACGTTGTCCTCAAAATCTTGTGTTTTGTTATGAGAGTACTACAGTCCATCAGTAATTGATGTTGATTTTCTTTCTTCATAAAAATCAATATCATCTCAAATCATTCAAATATTTTCTGAACACTTCATATTTTCATAGTGAAGAACAGATGGCACAAAGGGAATTGTGTTTGGGTGTCCTCTTGCGCTTCTTTACTTTGGTAATCTAGACATGTATGATGCTTCCCATGATTATCTTTATAAGCCTCATTTATTTTCAATAGATAGGCATATTCATATTTACAAGTTCAAATTAGTACTCATTATATGGTGTGGTTTGGCCCACCAGGCAGCTAAGTACCACACAGGCATTCACTCACTCCCTATACAGTGGGATAGAGAAGAGAATTAGATAAAGGTAAAACTCACGAGTTGAGATAAAGATAATAAGTCAGCAAAAATAGAAATAAAAGGGAAAATAGTAATAAATGTATATATGTTCACACATAACAAGTGATGCACAGCGTAATTGCTCGCTGTCTGCTGATTGGTTCCCAACCAGATTCTGAGCAGTAGTTGCCCCCAGCCAACTTCAACAGTTTTATTACTGAGAATTATGCCATATGATATGTGATATGCCTTTAGCCAGTTTGGGTCATCTGTCCTGGTTTGATCTCCACCCAGCTTCTTGTTCAGGGCAGTATGAGAAGCTGAAAATTCCTTGACTTAGTGTAAGCACTGCTCAGCAACAACTAAAACGTTGGAAATATAGCAACATTATTTTTCTTCTAAATGCAAAACAGCAACATGACAGTCACTAAGAATGTAATTAATCATATCACATTTAAAGCCAGTACTGGTTTTAATTGCATAGGTCAAAATCTCTTAGTGAAAAGCCATCAGATATAAGCAACTGATATCCACCTGAATGTTGTTCACATATCTAAAACAGTTATCTGTTCTTAAATGGTTTATTTGCTACTTAATTCTATTCTGATACTTAGTTTTGTAAACAAAGACATATTTAAATGTTGCCACCTCTCTGAAATTGTTACTTCTGGTGTTTTTGTAGATGAAATGGATAAAGTAAAAACAAAGGCAAAAATAAATGAAAAGTTTTTAATGTTGGACTTAAAGCCAAAATTATCACTAAAGTTTTAAATATAATACTACATAGATAACAATATAAGTATAAAAAAAAAAAAAAAAAAAAGTATTTATAAACCTATGTCATCCTATTTAGGAAATCACCAGTAAATCCAGTAAATTGCAGCATTACTAAATCAGTTGTACTGTTTCCCTTTTCAAAAAGCGTTGGTACAGGAGAATTAATGCTTAAAAGAAACCAGCATACATACAGCTAAATTGTTTTAGAAGTTTTTTTTCAGTGGACTTAATACACAGTAGAAAAACACTTTCCATCAATTATATCTGTTACTCAGTGGAAATTATACATCAGTCCTCATTGAATAGAATCTTCTTATAACATTTTTGTAATTATCATAGTACAAATTTTCAGAAATAAAATGCATTGCAGGTAGTCAGACTGCATTTTTTTCTCTTAAATAGTCCATGTGAAAGAATTATAGTGCTACATAGTTATATGCATTATCATCCACACTTTTCACATAGACACAACTTCCATTATAAGAAATTTATGTCATAGGAAAACTTCTTATGAAAGACAGTTTTTCAGGAAATCTTGCTTTTTTTCTTCATTAAATGCACTGAGATTTCAAAATAAATAAACTTTGCAAAATTAACCCATGTTTTTGTTTGTTTGTAGGTTTTTTTTGTTTATTTGGTTTTTTTTTTGTTGTTGTTTTTTTATGATTAATCTTTTTAAACCCATGGGCTACTGATCTTTCTGTTTTTCGAGCTTGTTGATGCAATTCCTCTGAAACTCAGAAGGATATGAGGAGATAAACTAAGAATTGGACAACATGGTAAGATGTAGCTAATACTCCTGATTATTGTCTGCTACAATTACTATCACACCAAATGGAAACAGTCGAAAAATCCCACCCAAAACCAAACAAAAGCAATGGTAAGTCCAGGACAGTTTTATGATGTTGATGTAATATTTTGTCCTTTTACAAACTTGATTAATTTATTCATATGGTAGTGTTTCTTTCCTTGAAAGATCAAAAAAAATAAAAGGTTGAGGACTGTTCAGTAATTCTGTTGGATTTTAATTTGTGTTAAGATTTTCGGTTGTTGTTTGTTTGGTTTTTGTTTGTTTGTTTGTTTTAAATTTAAAGAAAGCATATTGAAAATAGTAAGTGGGATCAACTGTATGTGCTGTTTTCTAAAGACAAGTCGCTGTAGTGTGAGTCTTAGCTGCTAAGTACATTCCCAATATAATACTTAACATTCTATGAAGCATTTGTTCTAAAAAAAAAGAAAGCTGTAAATAAGAACTTCTATGGCTACATGAGCAAGACAGTGATCAGATATTACTTGCACTATCCCTGTGTCCAAGAGCGTAGGACAAATTTGAACATTTTGTTGCTCTATTGTGTTTCTATTCATTTTTTATTGTCCTGACTCTGCTTTTTAAATTTAAGCACACAACAAATTAGAAAAGTACCCCAAAAGGAAGAAAGAGGTGCATAAATAAGTTTTTTTCTTGTGTGATGTACTGCAAAGAGAAGCATATTTTGGTTATGTATCAGTTTCTCTGATGTTACAGACCCTGATGATAAACTGAACAGAGCTGTTTCTTTTGTGGTTTGATTAGTAAAACAGGAAGGGCAAGAATGGTGCATAAGAGAGGAGAAGATGACAGTTCTGCATTATTCACAGGAAAAGAATGTAGAGAGTAACAATACATCCTCCACAGAGTAGGATTAATCTCTCACTGAATTCTGACTTTTTTGAGAAAGAAAATAACATAGTTAATCTGCAACAAAAGTTGTTTGGGAAGAGCCTGAAGAAATGTGACTCAATGAAGAGAAAAAAAATGAAATTAGTTTTTTAGCAGATGGAAGATGGATGATCCCAGGATTATATTTAGTCATGAGAAACCATAATTGTTAATTAAGAGCAGGAAAAAATAAAGTTTAAATGGATACAACATATATTTATAACTAGATCAAAATTAGAACTAAGAATATAACACAAAAAACATTATTTAAATACAGAATAAAGTATATCTTTCAGACCATAATTTTCTTTACAAAAATGGGAATTAGAATTATGAAATTTAAAAATGTTAAAATTAAATGCTTAACCTTTATATGTACACTTACACACATGAAAAAATAATAAATACAACACACACTGCTGCTTTTTTAAATTAGCATGCAGTGTTTCTGGCCCAGACATTCAAGTATCAACAAAAGAAAAAGAGTTTTTTAATTTTTCATAATCTTAATTTTTTGCCCATAGTCATCATGTTTTTTTTTTGTTGTTGTTGTTTTGTTTCTGTTTTTGTTTTTTTTCAGTAGGTGATAGAATCACTTTCTTGGAAGACAGATGGATTTTTGAGTTTAATTTATTCTTTAAATGATTAATTCTGAAATTATAAAATCCGTATTTACTTTCCTAATTGTAGGATTCTATGCTATTCAAAATTATAGGAATATTTGCAAGAAACAAACAAACAAACAAACAAACAAACAAATAAATAAAGAGACAAGGTACTTATATGAAATCATGTGCAGGGTAGCTGATGTTGGTTTATACAGTTTATCTCAAAATCCCTTTTATAACATTTTAATGGTAGTTTACTAGTATTTGGTGTTCTGCTGTCCTTGTCTTTAAGGAATATAGATTGTGAAACATTCAGACATCTACTAAGTCATGTTTTGTCTTAATACATAAAATACTGGGGAAAACAATATAAGTATGTCAAGATTATAACTTTTTTTTTTTTTTTAATAGAAGAACATTTTCCCCCCTAACTAATAGAATATTAATTTGCATTGAGATTTTGCCTTATCATAAACAACACATTGATTTCAGAAATATGTTTATTTTTTAAAGTAATTTCATAAGTTCAAACATTGTATTACTTAGTGATAATACATATGAAGTGAGTCCTGCTGTCAAAGCAGTATCTGCTTGGAAGAAATTACTAACCATGTCTAAAATGTCATGGGCTACCTGCATTGACAGTAAGACGTATGTCTGTGCCATATCTAAGCCTACATTAGTTGTTTATTTTTAAACATTGCTTATTCATCTCTAAAGGCAAAGGAAGATCCAACCAAAGGCCAACCCTGAGCTTCTGTTCAGTTTTAACTGTGTCTGGGATTGCCCAGTTTGTTTTAGTCCTCGCCTATAGACCATGTTCATCTGTAGTGATTTTTCTTCTTTTCTTCTGCTTGTTTCTTTTGTGTTTTGTTTGTTTGTTTGTTTGTTTGTTTTGTTTGTTTGTTTGCTTTGAACTGTTTCTTCTTCTTTGTGCCTTTCATTTGCTTTTCAGGGTGTGAAATGCTTGCAACCCCTAGATTGCTGTCAGTTTATCTAAGGCCTTCAGAGTACCATGGTCAGAAAAACACAATCCCAATTTGATAAATATTGAGATGAATCATGGTTGTATTACAGACATTTAAGCTCTCCACTGAAGTATGATTTTGTTCAGATTATAGTCCTAGGAGGACAGTCAGGACATGGAAATTCTGCATTTTCATGCTAAATAAAGAAGAGATTCCTAGACAAGGTGTTCTCTTTTAGTCTTATTTTTTTTCCCAAGGAGTGGGAAATGAAATGCATCAGTGGTCTCAGTGCCTCTCTCTACTGTGAATTGTAAGGAAGGGATTTTATATATAGGGAAAAAGAAAAAGGAAGGCTAATTTTGTGCAATCTCAGGATGTAGCTATGCTTAAAGTGTTTGAAACCACAATGATCGTGAAGGCCAGGACTCCTTTTCTTTATTGTGTAGCCTAGGAGGACTTTCTGTTAAAGAATTTCTGGCACTGAAAGCAATTATAAGTAAAATGCTATCAAACTACTTCATTTCTAAAACAGGATACCAGTTTCAACCCACTTATTAGAATGAGCACCAAAATCCCAAACTCTATGTCAAAACTGGGAGAATGACAGGAGACTCTGATGGCTGTCAAAGAATGACTTAACATATTAGTGATACAGATGAGAACTTAAGACTCTTGGTCAGTCAGTCTCATTCACTGTGAAAGTCATGTTAGAGCACCTCTCAAGCAAAAAAATCCTGTATCTTCTCAAATACAGAATGTACATTTCAAGTAATGCATGCTTGCATACATCCAAACACATTAGAATTCCCAAGAAAACTGCCTCCATACATACTCACACAAACATACAGATGGCTTGAAATAAATCATTTTCATCCAGTCAGCAAAGTTTCTATCTATGCTATTCTGCCCCTGTTAATGTTCCACAAACTCCCATCTTATCTATATCTGGCTACATAAGTCAGTGATCAAGAGGGTAAGCAATGTTCTGGTCACAGCATCAAAAGAAAATTAAATCCTACCCTTTCCAAACAGTAAAGCTCTGACATTATGCATCTCCCCAGTACTCCTCAGTTTCAATTTCTGGCATCTTCCTTTGACCAGATAAGAATCCAGAGGTGTCTCCAGTTATGCGTGTGTGTTTTCTGACATAAGCTATAGGCAGACTGTCAATCTCAGGGATATTCTTAAGGTGCTGTTTGAAAATTAGGTCTGATTTTGGGTGTATCTGTAGTATTAATAATCCCAAAATGGAGAACTTCTCTAATATGTGAAAATTTACAGCAGTAGCCTAACAGTTGACAGACTGTTACTACATCCAAAGCAGTTTGCTCTGGAAATATAATGAATGCTCTCAGTTGTGTTAGGAATCATATGCTTCAGGAAGCTACTGGCACTGATCCAATTAGATCCTCATCCTTTTGTAGAACTTTGGAAGTCATGATTGATTGCTACATATCTACAAAACAAACAAACAAATTTTGTTAGTACGCACCAGTTCTCTAAAGGTACCACTGTACACAGAATACCAGGTTGGCACTGGTGCTGTTTGGAAAGAATAGTAGCTAACCCTGCTACATGCACTTTCAAATCTACTCTTCCTGATGGTTCACTGACATCTATGGACTTTGAATTTCCTAATTCCCTCAAAAGCCTTGTAGTGTTTCTTTAAATAACCAACCCATTGTACAGTGATTTAAATTGTAGTCATAATCAGTTTTTAGCCCCAGTTCACTTTTTTTTTTTTTTTCCTTACTGATTCAAACTGTTTTCTTGTTTTGTTTTTTTTCACTGAACCCTTCTG
This sequence comes from Coturnix japonica, assembly GCF_054131305.1. Lineage (NCBI taxonomy): Eukaryota > Metazoa > Chordata > Aves > Galliformes > Phasianidae > Coturnix > Coturnix japonica. Next base: position 130,290,499 of record NC_140663.1, read on the forward strand.
TCAATCAAAGCTGAAAGCACTGAGGTAACAGTGAGTTCCATCCTTTAAGAAAGACAAGTCAACACAAGAGTTTCCAGATCTCCAATTTGCTAACATAGAGTCAGCTACATGTAAAAACACCTGCCATAAGCACAGTGCAGGTGTTCATTTGGGTTTTGGTAAAATAATTAGATCACTGAGTAAGAGACTATGTTTTATTCTGTGACATAAGCTGAAACTTATCATTGTGGATATCACTGTTACCTTGATATATCAATATAACATAGAGAAATGTAAACTACTTTGAATGCTCATCTCTTGCCACCTACCTGCTCCAGAGTGTTTACAAATTTTCTCAGGGAGTCCTGGTCATCTTTCTCAAAGCTCACAGGTAAGGACACAGTGTATCTACCAAAATTTTTTCACACAAAGAGGTAGAAGAAATGTTAAGTAGAGTTTTCCTTTTGTGCGTAATTAGGCATCTATTTTATTGGCAAGTGGATATATCAGACATGTTCAACCCATGGCCTGTGGGCAGCACATAGCACTTCATGATTTGCAGTGAAGGCCACTCACCCACTCTCCATGACTTAAAAGGTTTTGGTTCTTCCCTTTGGGGTTGCTCTGGTCATGCACCCATTTCTCAGTAGAACCTAAACCATCAGTGCACTGTTAGCACTGTATTAACTGAAGCCAGGGCAGTGCTGGGCTGTACTGACTCAAGTGAAGGGACATAACTATAGGCATACTGGTACAGTGGCTAAGCACAGGTTCTGAGCAATGAAGAATATGCATCTGTGCTTTCCATTTTGATATAGGAATCTGGAAATAGAACCATAGAAACATAGAATCCTTATATTGGAAGGGACCTTAATGGTCATCTAGCCCAAGTCCCCTGCAGTGAACAGGGACATCCTTGGCTTCATCGGGTACTCAGAGCCTGGTCCATCCTGGCCTTGAAAGTCTCCAGGGACTGAGCTTCTAGCACACATCTGAGCAACCTGTCCCAGTGTCTCACCATCCTCACTATATGTTTTCCTTATATGCAACCTGAATCTACACTCTTCAAGTTGGAAACCATTTTCCTTTGTCCTATCACCACAGACCCTGCTAAAGAGTCTGTTCTCTTCTTTCTTATAACCCTCCTTTACATACTGAAGGGCCACTCTCTGACTCTCTGGCCTCCTTGAAGCCTTCTCTTCTCCTGGCTGAACAGCCCCAGCTCTCCCAGTCTATCCTCACAGGGGAGATGTTCCATCCTTTGAGTAATTTTTGTGGCCCTTCTCTGGATGCACTCCAATAGGTCCATGTCCCTCCTGTACTGAGGACTCCACATCTGGATGCAGTGCTCCAGGTGAGGTCTCAATAGCACAGAGTAGAGGGGCAGGATTACCTCCCTAGACCTGCTGGCTGTGCTGCTTTTGATGTAGGCCAGGATACAATTGGCTTTCTAGGCTGTGAGGGTGCATTGCTGGCTCATGTCCAGCTTGCCATCCACTGGTAACCCCAGGTCTTTTTAGGCAGGCCTGTGCTCAATGCTTTCCTATCTCAGCATGTACTGATAGTGGGGGTTGCTTTGATCCAGGTGCAAGACCATGCACTTGGCTTTTTTGAGCTTCATGAGATTCTCCTGGTCCCACTGCTCAAGTCTGTCTAGTTCTGTAAATGGCATTCCCTCCCTGCAGTATGTCAACTGCACCCCACAGCTTGAAGTTTCATGTCTGGAAAAATAAAATAAAATAAATATCATCAAATTATATTTACTAGACCATTTTGAGTTGATAAGAAATACATGATCTGCAAGTTTTCAAAGGGAAGGTACAGAGTTTCAATTAGATATTCAACTAAAAAATCAAATCATGTACTTTTACCAGACATTTATAATCCCTGTCTTAGCAGAAAAAAATATCCTTCACAATCACACTATTTCATGCCATCGGTTTTTGGCAGTACACAATTTTTGAAAAGACGTTGTCAAGGATGAAGTACAGGAAGAGTAAAATTTCATCAAAACTCTCTGATGAACACCTTGAGACCTCATTAGGAAATACAACTACTGCCAGTGAACTGGACTGGTGTGTTAGCTTCACACAAAACAAACAAAATAAAACAAACAAAAACAAACAAACAAAGCCAACCAACCAAACAAACAAAAAAAGACCATCAAATATCCCATTAATTTTATATTTTTGGTTTTTTTTTTCTCTCTTTTTAAAAGTTTTTAAAGAAAATTATTTTAAATTAAAATGTTTAGTTACTTGTATATTAACAATATTGCACATTTTGAGAGGGCTGTTCCAAAAAAATGTCTTCTGTTTTATTATGTAGGCCCATAATATCAGAGGCAAATGTTGGTGGTGTGGCAGTAGAAGCTGAACTTTCCCACCAGTGTTGCATTACATTTTATTGTTGTGTGACAAATGGCAGCAAGGGGCAGTCTCACAGAATGGTTCCTGACGTGGAAGTGCATATGAAGCAAAACTGTGTCACTAAATTCCACCATGCAAAAAATAAATAAATAAATAAATAAATAAATATAACAAATTACATCCATTGACATTCACTGATGCTTTCTTAATTGTTGTTAATACTAAACAGTGAATATGAGAACAGTAGGCAGTGGGTGGCATGTTTCCTCAGTGGCAACAGAGTATTATGAATGTGGCATACAAGCTCTTGTACATCTCTGGCAAAAATGCATAGCTAATGGTGGTGACTATGTTGAAAGAATAGTGTTTTGTAGCTGAGAATTTCCTTAAGATATAGTGTTATCATGCTTTTTATATCTGTTGTTATTTCCATGTAAATAAATAGGAGGCATTACCAGTGGTTCGAGACAATTTCTATTCACAAAAAGTGGTTCAGGTAAGCCACAAAGCTGGGCACCAATGGAATACATAGTTATTGTGTGATTCATAGATCTGAAGTTAAGTATTTATCTATACACATAAATAATTGTAGAGAGAAAAGAAGGTGAAGATTATATAATATTAAACCTGAAGGAAAAAAAAAAAAAAAAAAGAATATGGATAAGAATTCCTGTTGTGGTTTACGAGATCCTCCAACTGCACTGAAAATTCCTACTGTATCTACTAACATTCTTATACTGTATCTAGCTGTCCATCAAAGCTAACATGAAGGAGCAGGAAGACTTTTTTAAGATATTAAAGATCAGCATCAAGGAGTACTAGTGAAGGAGATCTACAGTAGTGGTTGCTACATCTTTATTTTTATCTTGCTTAACCTAAAACTACATTGTAAATGGTAGCATTTCTCTTTCTGTTGAATATAAAAGCTACATTGTAAATAGTAGCATTTCTCTTTCTTTTGAATCACTATCATCTCATTCCAAGTCTGAGTGACAGCATGATGTCTTCATTTTGATCATTGGTTGCTATGGCTATCAGGACTGGAGCTTTGATTAAGTTGTCATTATAAAGAAATTCTCTCCCTATTTCTTTCATGTGCTCAACAGTCCAGAATCACTTATTTTGGCTGTTCTCGCTGTCTTGTGTTTTCAGACACATTCATTTATCACAAAGCAAGTTACTCCCCTGTTTGTGTTTCCACTTTCCTCTAAAGGGCACAGAAGGAAACACTACAGGAATGCAGGGTTGCAGCAAATATATTGCCTGCATTTACTCTGCAATATGTCTGTACAGCCATTCAACCTTGTACCATCTCTTGTTGCAGAGATAAAGTTAAAAGACTTCTTATAAACAGTCATTATATTCAGCGTTTTCTGGTGATGTTACTTTGATCTGATTTTCTGCTGAGAACTGTAATATGTACTATGGAAACTATGTTCTTTGTAATAAAATGTCTTACTCTCATTTAATAAATAATATCGCTGTCTGTACATTTCAGAGAAGTATGATCTACAGTAACTTAATGGAAATTAGATTGACATGCACCTTTCACAAATCTTAAAATTTCATATCAAATTAATTAAATAATCCAACTTCTAATGGGATTAAAGGAAGCTTCACAACTTTAGGCACTGATGAGCTATCCTAGACAATGCAATAATCATCACTGCATTTGTTATTCTTGTTAGTGGAGCAAAACTACAAGACAGAATCTTTTCAATGCCTGTGCTGTTGCAATGATAATCACATAAAAACACGTATATCATCCATTTCCTTTCTATATGAAAAAATAAATGAACTATTTATTGTTCAAAATAAATAAGATTTGTGCAATACACTTATATAAACTGTTCATTAATTATTATACACTGAGATTAGATTTGGCAGCAGAAGAAGTGATGTACTAAAAAGTAAATAAACCAGATTCCTTATGAAATAACTCATGTTTCATTCATAGCACTAATGTCTGAAGTTAGATTAAATATTTTGAATGAAATAAATATTTTGTGTTTTACAAAGCAGGTACATTACAAATAGATATCTGTCCATGGACTTTATTTCTACTTTCATTATTACTCTTTTATTATATTGGTGAATATTTTATGTGTATATGGCATTTAATTTTGATAATGTATATAAAAATATAAGTATAAAGTGATAGAAATATTTGTCAAAGAATCCATCAGAAAACAGCAGAGTAGATGCTCTAACATAAGTCAAACATCTTATAAAGCTTTTCTAGAAATTAATGTTAGATCTTTTTGGTTATTACTATTTACTTTTTTGTAGTCTTGTTTTAGGTTGCATGTATGTATACAAAAAGTCAACCAAATATTTTTGTTTTAAAAAAAGTGAAGCAAAACAAAACCTCAAACAAATATAGCCAGTAGCCTAAAATGAAAAATAAATTATAATGTAGAAACATTTCAGGTATCTTTAAACTCTAGAGTTTCAATTCCATTTAAATGATGAAAGAAACTGCAGTGTTGTTTTACCCTTTTGTCATCTAAGTCCTCTGTCATGGAAGTAAGAATTCTGTGTAATGATCTGTTTTTATGTGAATGGTCTTGTTCATAGAATAGCTTTTAATACTGTTGTTTTGTTGTTGTTTGTTTGTTTTTATTTGCATATATAATATGCAAAATTTGTTTTTTTAAAAAGCAATGGCTTGAAAATGAGAAAATCTTGCTTGAAGTGAACATTTAGACTAAGACAGTGTTTTTGCGTATTTTTTAAAAATTTGTTTAATCTTTATTTTAATCTCTCTCTCTCTCTCTATATATATATATATACATCATGTTTTCTTGAGAAAGTATCACATCTAACAGGAAAATTTCTTAAGACATTAGAAGGAGAGTTAATCACATCTGACTTCAAATGGATTTCAAACTTGTCATCTTCATTATGTGTAGGAGAGCAGCCCTGAAATGAAGGATTTGGGAGAGCCTGTTGGTGCAACATTCAACATGAGCCAGCAGTGTACAGTTGCAGCCAAGAAGGCCATCCGCATTCTGGATTGCTTCAGGAGAAGTGTGACCAGCTGGTCAAGGGAGGTGATTCTGCCCCTCCACTCTGCTCTTGTAAGAACCCACATGAAGGAGTACTATGTCCAGTTCTGGAGTCCCCAAAAGAAGAAAAGAAGGATACGGAGTTCTTGGAGCAGGTCCACAGGAGGGCCAAGAAGATGATAAAAGATTGGAGCACCTCCCCTATAAGAACAGGCTGAATGAGTAGGTGCTCTTCAGCCTGAAGAAGAGAGGCTACAGGAGAAGGTTATAGTGCCCTTCCAGCCCCTGAAAGGGGCCTACAGAAAAGCTGGAGAGGAACTTTTTATACATTATGTAGTGACAGGATGAAGGTAAATGGTTTTAAACTGGAAGAGGGTAGATCTAGACTAGATATAAGGAATAAATTCTTTACTGTGAGGGTGGTGAGACACTCGAACAGGTTGCCCTGTGAATTTATGAATATCTTCTCCTTGGAAGCATTCAAGGCCAGACTGGATGGGTCTTTGAGCAACCTAATCTAGTGGAAGGTGTCCCTGCCTATAGCAGTGGGTTGGAGATAGATAATCTTAAATGTCCTTTCCAATCCAAACCATTCTATGATTCTATGATTCTTTTTTTATCGTCTTTGTTGCCATCCTTGAATATCCAGAGCAAAATTCAGAACATTTCAGTTAGGAAAAATGATATCTAAGAATTGGAATCCCAGAGCCAACAGTTCAGTTTAAATTAATTCTACAAGTTTACTATACAGTTAAAAGAGAGATTTAAGAACTGCTGAGTAATGACTCGTAAAATCTCTACACCCACAAGATCTCTGTCTAGAATTCCCTGTATGAAACTCTAGAAACAAGATAAATTACTGAGCTTCTACGCAAGTTAAGCAGTGATTTGAACTGTATATCAAACAATTAGTTTACAGATAACTGAAATTCACATGATAATTGATGATGATAATAACTGAACTAAGCTCTGAGACAAGACAACTTTTGAGCTTTTCTGGTCACAAATATTGCTTGTCTTAGCCCAGCAGAGCAAAATGCACGTATTTACACATCTCAGGTATGAAGCCTAAGTCACATCTCCTGGTCTAGCCTTGTTAATGAAACAATGGGGCTAAAAGGAAAGTAGGCAGAAAGATTAAAACACTTTTCATGGGGGACAGGGGTCTTGGATGAATTATTGTTCCCAGTACTGAAAATAAAAATAAATTTACTATGAAGTTTTAGTCTATGAGCCCATGTTTATTGTAAAGTACATAATCATACCCAGTTACCTTCTCCACAATAAAAATAAAACCTCCTCAGTCTTGTCAGAGTAATTTTTTAGTTCACTACCTACAGAAGAACTAGTGGTTTCACACCACAGGCATCTTCAGTATCTTATGGGAAGAGATCTAGCATAAAATGATGAACAATCATAAGCCTTTGGTTCCCCTGTTGATGCTATTTGCTCTGATACTCAAAAATCAATTGACACTCAAGACCATTGACATCAGACTTTTAAGAGTTGATCATATAAATATATGTATTGTGTTAGTCTATTTTAAGGAGAAATAATGATAGAATCAAATTTAGATTCAGAGGAGTTCAAAATCTTGATTTTCTGCTTCAAGAAGTTTCATATGCAGGAATAAAAGTTGTATTATTCCTATTTTGAAGGCTAACCACAGATTCTGCTTTCAGTATTTGTTACATGGGCTACCGCAACCAGATGCATAGTATTTTCTGGTGAAGACAGACCAGAATGTCATTGTCAGCTCTTCATCACTGAATTCTCCAGGGTATTTTATCCTTCTGTATTTAAAAGCTGAGTCAAAATATTTCCAAACTCAGACACTATGTGAAATTCATCTCTTTCTACACAATTAACTGAGCTGTAGAATTGGAATGACACTAATTTAGTAGATATTATTTAGGAACTGAAGAAAGGGAAGCAATTCAAAATTGTATAGAAGTACGATGGGCTATGATGAGTGTAGGAGAAATCAAAAAAGCTCAATTTCAAGCTGATTCCTGACATTTCTAAAATGATACTTTTAAAAGTCAATAGAATGGATTAAAAAATCATTTGGAAGAGAGTCGTTATTAACCCCAGTGAGCAGCTTATTATCACTCATTCACTCATTCCCACTGTGGGCTTGGGGAAAGAATCAGAAACTTAAAAGTGAGAAAACTCAAAGGAAGAGCTGCACATATAGGAAAAGCAAAGCAAAATAAGGAGTGCATTCACTACTTGCCATCACCAGGCACATTTAGCCATTTCCAGGAAAGCAGTGCTCATTAGGTGTACTGGTTTCTTTGGAAGACAATTGTCATCACTCTGAATGTCCTTGCCTTTTTTTTTTTTTTTTTTTTTTTCCCCACAAATCTAAATAACACATGGTATGGAAAATCCCTTTTTTTGATATGACTTTGTTGTCATCTTTGTGTTCCTTGCCAGCTCCTTTTACACTCCCATCCTCATTGCTGGCAGGGTACCACAAGAAGCAGAAAATTCCTTTACTCTGTATAAGCACATCTCAGCATCAAATAAAACATTATTATGTGATCAACATTTTTCATCACAAAAATGAAACATGGCACCATCAAAGTTATAGTGAAGAAAATTACCTCTGTGCTACTCAAACCAGAACAAATACTAAAATTATGATTGTACAGTTTCCATTTCAAATAGCCAACATCACTGCATCTCATAACAAAAACTTCTCCAATATAGTTTTTCCAGATGTTAAAATATGAAAATTGTATTATCATAGAATTGTTTGTGTCAGAAGGGACCACTGGAGATAATCTATTCAAACTCCTCTGAAATGAATAAGGACATCCACAGATAGATCACTCTGCTAAGAACCTGGCCCAGCCTGACCTTAAATGTCTCTATAGACAGCAGATCTACCATCTCTCTTGATAACCTGTTCAAGTGCCTCTCTATCCTTATTGTAAAAAACTTCTTCCTTATAATCAGTTTAATTCTCCCCTTTTCTTTGAAGCTATTTCCCATGGTCCTATTACAACAGACCCTGCTATGGAGTTCACACCCTTCTTTCTTTTAGCCCCCGTTTAGATACTGAAAGGCCCCTATCAGTTATCCCCGGAAATTTTTCTTCTCCAGGATGAACAGCCCTAGCTCTCTCAGCTTGTTCGTATATGGGAGGTGTTCCATCCTTTTAGTCATATCTGCAGCCTTTTTCTGGATGCACTCCAACAGATCCACATCACTCTGTACAGAAGATTCCACATCTGGATACAGTACTCCAGGTGAGACCTTACCTGCACAGACCTTACCTGTAAAGGGCAGGATCACTTCTCTCAATCTGCTGACCATGATTTCTTTAATGCAACCCAGGATACAGTTGGCTTTCTGGGCTGCAAGGACACATTACTGGCTAGTGTCCAGCTTGGCATCCACCAGTACCCCCATGTATTTTTGGCAGCGCTGTGCTCAATCCCTTGGTACCCCAGCTTGTATATATAATAAAGGCTACTGTGACTGAAATGCAGGACCTTGTAGTTGGATTTGTTGAACCCCACAAGCTTCTTCTGGTCCTTACTGAAGTCGAGATAAATGACAAAAGTGGCTCTTCTCTTGAGCACTAATGTGTTTTGTCATTATAGAAAGCTGCTAGATCAGTTAGGCCATGCTTGTTGTCTCATATCACCTCCCTGTCTTCTATGTGCCTTAGCATAGGTTCCAGGAGAATCTATTTCATGTTTCCCCAGCACAGAAATGAGACTGAAAGTTCAGTAGTTCACTGGGACTTCATTTTTAGCATTGTTAAGAATGAATGTAACAGTGCTTTTTTTTCTAGTCCCCATGGTCTTCACCTGACTGCCACAACAATATTTCAAATATCACTGACAGTGGATTTGCAATGACATCAGCCAGTTCCTTCAGGACTCTGGGATGCATCTCATTGAGGCTCACACATTTATGGATGTTCAGATGCCTCGTGCAGTCACACATATGACCTTTTTTTTTACAGTGGAAGGGACACTGCTTCTTTAGTCTCTACCTTTTCATCTATCTATACTCAAAGGGTGTGGAAGGAGCAGCTGCAGTGAAGACTTAGGTAAAAAGTTTTTAAGTACATCAGCCTTTGCCTTGTTCACTGTTTTATCATCTTTTCAGACATCTTTTATTTTCCACTGTGGGGGTTACACCTTCTTGGACTTTCCTCTTCTGGTTGATATACCTGCAGAAGCCTATTTTGTTCTTCTTTGCACTCCTTGCCAAGTTCAGTTCCAACCTCCCCACTCTTACGCAGCCTCACAGTATCACAGTACTCCTCCCAGGTTACTCGTTCTTGCTTCCACGGCTTGTGCAATCTCTTCTTGCTCTCTAATGCAAGCACAGGTCCCAGATCAGACATGCCAGTCTCCTGTCTTGTTTTCCTGACTTCCTTCACCTGGGTATGGAGATCTTTGTGCACTAAGAAAAGCTTCCTTAAAGATCTGCCAACTATGCTCTGCTCCCTTGTCCTTGAGGACAGATTTTCAAGAGTTTGTTGACTAACTCTCTGAAGAGCTGGAAGTTGTCCTTCTTAACAATTAGCATTCTGGTTCTAAACTTTGTCTGTCTGATATCACTCAGAAGTGTGAATTCCACCATTGTATGGTCACTTATTACTTACAGCCCACTTACTTCTCTTCTGAGAACCAGGTATCTGGAAAGTTGTCAGTTCACAGAACTGGATTATTAACCTTAATTCCCCAAGATTTACATGATGTTATGATGTGGACAACCAATAGCAAAAATCATAAAACCATGATAAAAGTGTAAGGGACATTACAAGTTTTCTTTTGTGCTAATAAGAAGAACTTAGACTACAAGATGGGAGGAGTTCTGAAGATTACCTGAAAAAGACTCAAACTGGATTTACTAGTTATATAGGAATAAGTCTTTAGACCTGCTAGGAGATCTGGTGTGTTTGTGGTATTGTGGAAGGATGAAAAAAGCTGGTTAACCTCATTAAATCTGTGGCCTGCCAATTCAAATACCATTTCAGACTGTGTGAGTGAGGCTTCAACAATGTCATTTGCATGTAATTAATCACGAATCAGCATAAAAATGTTGGATTTTTCATTTTCCTCAATCATATTGACAATATTATTTTTTCTGTGCAGTGGATTGATAGATAAGAAGTAGAAAATGTATGAATTTGTTTAGCTGTGAATTTGTATGTGTGCTTTCTTTAATATGTGATGGTTTGAACAAGAACAAAATACTGTTAAACCATGACTTTGGTGCAAAATGACATATTTCCTTGGAATAAATGATAGAAATATTTTAAATGTTAGTGGTAAATTTGAAGTGGCATGCACAGTATGTGTTTAGAATGTTTATAGAGTAGGCAATTGATTCTCAGGGAGTTCAGACTAATTGGAAATAAGGTTTATGTGCAGCAAAGCAATGAAGCAGTGATATGGTGATACTGCAGAAATGATTCTTGCCTCTGGCAATATTTCTATACAGAGCTCAGGCATACTTTGTAATTCTGAGTTACTTATATAATATAAACAAATCATTTTGTAAATGCATTTGGCTTAACAGTATTGCCAGTACCTACCCCTCCTACTAGAGAGAGAAGAAAGGATTTTGCCCTTTGTCCTTTTCAGTGTTGTTAGAAGGAACTGTAGAACTTTTAATTTACAACCTGTTCCTTAGTGGTCACCAGGGGGCAGAAATGAGCACTGCCCGTCCTCTCCTCTCACAAGGAAGATGCAGGACAAATTGAGGTCTCAGTCTCCCATATGCTGAACAAACCAAGGGACTTTAGACTCTCCTGATATGTCTCCCTGCTAGATCCTTCACCATCTTTGTAGCTGCCCTATGAAGACTCATAAATAGTTTTATGTTCTTTTTGTGCTGTGGTGCCCAGAACTGCATGCAGTACTCAAGATGGTACTGCAACAATAAAGCACAGAGTGGGACCCAATTGATGCATCCCAGAATATGGCTGGCCTTCCTGGTTGTCTGGGCATCAAGGTGACTTGCTGTCAACCAAGACCTCCAAGTCCATTTCAGCAGGACTGCTCTCCAGCATCTAATTCCCTAGTCTGTATGTATAACAAAGGTTGCCCCCTCCAGGTACAGAATCTCCTTTATCTGTTTCTCAGCTGTAGCTGAAGGAATAGCTTAACTCTCTTTTCCACTATTAACTAAGTGGAATAGCATAAAAGAGGAAAAAAAAAATATTTATCTTCTCAAGCTCATTTCCAAGAGAAGAAAGTCTTCTTCCTCTCACTTATTTTCTCTTTAATTCTTATAAATTTAGAAATAAGAAGCTGGAGTACAATGATTTCAGGTGGGGAAGTATGGAGGACAGCATTGTAGTGAAGCATCTAGATCATCGAGTTCTAGTATTTTAAGCAACCTTTAGCTGCACTGGAAAAGAAGCAACACAGGGAAAAGTTAAGATGAAAATAAACAGGGCTGGCAATCTTGGTTATGTATTTCTGAAATAAACATACGATATATATATAACTATATTTTCTGTGGAAGAGGAAAACAGATATTTTAGCCCTGTCTTCTCTGATGTTTTATATGAATAGACTGAAAAACTGGGCAGCCTTTCTTGAATTGTCTTGAGAAATATTTTGTGTTCTTTCTTAAGTGGGAAAGTACATAAGAGATTAAATGTTGCATTGTGAATGCAATTTCAATTTTTAAAACAAAATCATCTTTATATCTCTGATAGTCTCCGAGTGGCTACCTATCAGACAATGTACATACATTGTTCTGAAAGTGATACCTCCTATTTACTTCCATTGAAACTACAACAGATACAAAGAACACAATAACACTGTTAGATAGAGCAAATTCTCATCTACAAGACACTATTTTTTAACACAGTCACCACCATTAGCTATGAACAAGAGCCCTCATGCCATGCTCATAAAAATCTGCAACTGTGGAAGTGACAGCTGTGCATGATCATATGGAACGTGATCTATCTTTCATGCCTCTGTCCCCACTTCAGAAAAGCACTACATACCACTTCACTGTTTGGTCTCCACAAACATTCAGCAAATGCTGATGAATGTCAGTGGGTTCCATCTTTTCTGCACGGAGGAATTCAGCTCCACACCTTTGCTTCACGCACAAGTCCATGTCAAATGCCATTTTGTCATGTCATACTGCATTTCTGTAGCCATCTGTTGAATGGCAACAAAATGTAATGGAATATCAGTGTGAAGGTTTATCCTCTACTGCCACACCATCAACATCTGCTTCTGACATCATGGGCCAGCATGATAAAATAGGAGTAATTACATTCAGAATAGTCCTTGTAAATGTAATTCTCATTTTAGATGCTTTTTTAATTTTTTTTATTTTTTTTATTTTTTCCCCTGCTATACTATATATCAACATCAACATTTAAACTTATTTTGTGCTTATTGGTATATAAATAACACTATAATTCTCATAAATGATGTCCTTTCCAATTTTATATATAATTTTCATAATTATTACTGTTATGTCAGTAAAATAACCATGCATTTTGATCTGCCATAGTAGAAATTTTAAGCCCTGTTCTAAGTAGCTGTGATATTCTAAGGAACATGAACCACAAAAACTCACAAACTGGTCATATTGTGGATCAAATGGGCCAAGTCTTTCCTTAATGGGTACCTAAAAAAGAATAAACAACAAGCTCTGGTGTCCAAAATTCCACACATACTTGAATTCTATGATTTTTTTATTTTATTTTTTTTTCTTTTCTTCTTCTGCCTCTCCCACCCTCCATCCCAGTGTCTCTGCAGGATTGCCCATATTAAGTCAATTTTGTTACAGTGAATTTTGCATGAATATTTTAAGTTTCAGTTCATATAAGTTGCCATCCCTTGAGTTTTACTTCAAGACTTGAGATGTATCAAACCACAAAACTCTAAGACAAATCACCAGGTTTTGCCAGATTACAGATCATCTCCTGTGAAACCACAATATTTCCATCCAAAATCAATTATTAACTTGGCTCATTTCAAAGTCAGATGAGGTCTGTTGAAAGTGTTTGTGAACCTTGAAAACTCTCTCTATATCTTCTTAGAAATCTATATTTAATTGAAAATGTTTTGGAACAAAATTCCAAATAAGATAGTTCTCACTTATTAGATCTCACTTATTAGCTTGAACTTATTCCTCCCATTCTGATACGGGAGTGATATGTTCCCCATAACAGCCTCGTGGAGAAGCTGGCTGCCCATGGTCTGGACAGGTGTATGCTCTGCTGGGTAAAGCACTGGCTGGATGGCAGGGCCCAAAGAGTTGTGGTCAATGGAGTTAAATCCAGTTGGTGGCTGGTAACGAGTGGCGTCCCCCAGGGCTCAGTGCTGGGGCCGCTTCTGCTTAATGTTTACATTGATGATCTTGATGAGGGGACTGAGTGCACCTTCAGTAAGTTTGCAGATGACATCAAGCTGGGAGACTTGATCTGCCAGAGGGACCCGGATAGACTGGATCAATGGGCCAAGGTTAACAGCATGAGTTTCAATAGGGCTGAGTGTCAGGTCCTGCATTTTTATCACAAGAACCCCAGGCAACCCTACAGGCTTGGGGAGGTGTGGCTGGAAAGCTACCTGATGGAAAGGGATCTCGGTGTGCTGATGGACAGTCGGCTGAATGTGAGCCAGCAGTGTGCCCAGGTGGCCAAGAAGGCCAATGGCATCCAGGCTTGTATCAGGAGTGGTGTGATGATTATGAACCTGTACTCAGCTCTGGTGAGGCTGCACCTGAAGTATGGTGTTTGGTTTTGGGCTTCTCAATGCAAAAGGGACATCAAGGCCCTGGAGTACGTCTAGAGAAAGGTAACAAAGTTGGTGAGGGGTCTGGAGCACAAGTCTTATGAGGATCAGGCAAGGGAAATGGGATTATTTACTTTAGAGATGATGAGGCTCAAGGGAGACCTTATAGTTGTCTACAACTACCTTTAGGTAGGAGGTTGTGGCAAGGTGGGAGCTGGTCTCTTCTCCTGTGTAAGTAGTGATAGGACTAGAAGGAATGGCCTCAAGGTGCACCAGAGAGTTTAAGATTATATATTAGGAAAAAAATGTTCTCCAAAAGAGTAATCAGGTGCTGGAAGGGCTGCCCATGGTAGTTGAGTCACTGTCCCTGGAGGTGTTCAAGAAACATTTAGATGCAGTGATAAGGAAAATAGGTTGGTGAGTAAATACATTGGCTGCAGGTAGACGGTTGGACTGGATGATCTTGGAGGTCTTTTCCAAACTTGGTGATTCTATGAGAAGAGAATAAACAGCCAAAAAAGAACACTGTAACACTGGCTGTATTATATGTATAAAATAGGCCATTTAATCTGTCACTGTAACAAAAATGATTTCACTAAAATATATCAAAGCATAAGAATATTGCATTTCTGATTGCTTGGTTCCACAGTTCGTTTGGAAACAAGATAAGGGCAATGATTTGGTAAATTTAGCTTTAGGGTTCCCAAAGAATGAAAAGAAGAAAATGAACAGAAGCCAACACACAAGTTCACATCTTACTAATTTATGCATATGTTCCACTGCTTTCATTATTTAATGAATGCAGCTGATGTCCAGAACAGAGGTGAAATTCAAATCCCATCACATTGATCCTTCCTTTTAATTTTCTTGTATTCCAATAAAAGTTTAAATAATTTCAGCTGGGCTTTGCACTTGATATTTTACTGAAAATGAAGTTCTTAGTCCCAACTCTGGGAGTACAATTGAAAGCCAACTATGAAATCTTTTGCTGAACTGGGAGGTTGATGGAGAAAAATTAATGCACACACACACACAAATAAACAAAACAAACAAAAGCCAAAAAACATCAACAACAACAAAAACCAAACAAGGCAACTCTAAATGTCTCTGGGAAAAGGCTTTGAGTGTTGATTTTTAAATCCAGCAATTATAGAAGTAAGGCATAGAAACTTCTTTCACATAAGGGGAATGGAGCTTCTCCTTTGCTGGATTTAGAGGTCCTTCAGTAAAAGGAAGATTATTATATATATATATATACATACAGAAGAAAAGAGATATTTTTTATTTTTTTATTAAGAAGAAAAGACATATACAGAAGAAAAGACATATTCCCTGGCTGCCCAGGGAGGTGGTGGAGTCTTCTTCTCTGGAGATATTCAAGACCTGCCTGGACACCTACCTGTGTGACGTGGTGTAGGAAGCCTGCTTTGGCAGGGGGGTTGGACTCAATGATCTCTAAAGGTCCCTTCCAACCCCTACAGTTCTTTGATTCTGTGATTCTGTGTGATTCTGTGATTCTGTGATATTCTTTTGTAGACACAAAAGAATTTTGTAGACAACAGTCTAACTGTTGCATTTCAAGATTAATGCTTCTCATTCCCCCTTCAAGAAAATAGTTGACTAGATTGGAAATGCAACTTTGAATCAATGCATTAGTCAGCTCTTGCTGAATGTGGAAGATTGCTTTAAGCAGGAAATGCTCACTTTGTAATTCAGTGTCCTTAGTAAAATGAGACACTTTTTGTCATTCATCATTGATTCTGTGTAAGAGAAGAGGAGGTTTTGAACAGAGGAAACAGTCTGACAACACTGATTGTCATGTGTTGCCTAAACCAACAAGGAAAAGAAAAAAACCAACAAAAACAAACAAACAAACAAACAAACAAAAAATCTCCATGGAAAAGATTTAGATTGCTATCTTAGGGAAGACATCCAACTTTTAGTCAGCTCAAAGTGACAAGATAAATGCCTGCATTGTTTTATGGGTTGTTGCTGAAAATGCATTGGATTTTTTTCTTTAAATATTGCATATTGAAATGGTGTATAGAGATAATAATTTACTTCTTTCTGGACACAAAGAAGTTGTGAGAGCATGTGGTGAAGAGGTTTTTTTCAAAATATGCAGTGAACATCAGAAAATAAAATCTTTAGTCTACAAACCTGCATATGAAAGGAGAAGAAAGGCAGAGAAGGACAAACCACTCAAGAATCAAAACCATCAGTTGGCTCTCGATATACATCCTTCACAGCTCTTTCATAATGAGATTATGTCTAATTGCTGTTGTTCAGATTTAAGATAGTTGTCACTGATACGCCAAGATAACATTAAGTACAGAAAAAAAAACCGTGAAAACATAGATTAAGTCAGTTGAGATCATCTTTGCAGAAACCAAATGCCTAGATAATCTAAACTAGGTGTGACAATAGCTCTCCAACAGATGTTGGAGTGTGGATATAGTAAATTAATTCATAGAGACAGATTTCCTCATCTATTAGGGGAAAAAAGTTAAATTGGTAGAATTTCTCTCAGAAGTCTTAGAGGATTATGTGATTTTAGAAAGTTCATTAGGGTTTCATCAAGGAAAAAAAAAAAGTTATGAAAGTTTGGAAAAATATTTCTGAGGAATCTGAGGTAGCTGTTCAGATGGTTTTGCAGTTGCAAAATGCAAAAGAAAATAAGAATGATTTTGCTGAAGTACTCTTCCATAAAGGTACTGATAGAATGAGTGGGGTTCTTTCCAGTATGCAGAGACCTCTAAAGCCTGGTTTTCACTGTTTACAAGTAGTTATTCATTCTACATCATGAATACTGTAGTTGCATAGTATGATTATCTCTGATTGTAAGTAGTATGCTATTTCATCCCAATGCTTTATCAGTTATATAGAGAAATGTCGTTACCTGCTTAGAAACAAATCTGTTGTGGACTGCAAACAAAGTATAAAATTGATAGTATATTTTTTGTATTTCCATTGTGTATATTCTGGATGACATTTCAAACTGGGAAAAGAATGACATTCAGTAATAATGCAGGGGAAAATCAGTTACATAATTGTCTGTTGGCATCTCTATTAACCTGCTAAAATTGCTGTCATACTGAAATAATGTTCAAATGAACCTTGCCATGTTTGATTTTTCTATGAGACACCCACACCTTCCACCTATTTTGTTATATCCAACTGCTCATGAAAAGAATAATGAGTTTAACCTTGGAAACAGTCAGATGGTATGGACTTAAATAAAACTAATCTCTAAGCTGTTATAAAGGAAAGGAAGTCCTGACTTTGAACTCTGATTAATTCCAAAATTAGGATAATTACAGGATAAATTAGAGTAAATGCAGGCTTCCCATTCTTTATTCTACTTCTAGATTATGGGATAATGCTCTTTTTTTTTTTTTTTTTTTTTCCCTTCTTCCTCCTTTGAGAGGCTTAATACAAATATTCTAAATTGTCTATCAGCACAGCTTCAAGAGAAAAGGTGAAAGATGGCATTTACTTAGAAGCTTTTCATTTAAGTGAAAATTTCCCAGTTGCTGAGTAAATATTAATGTATAATCCATGTGGGAACCCCTCCATGTTATTTCCAGTAGCCACTATGTGATGTGTTAGCTTCTTGAAACAGACTTTATGAACTGAAATTCTGGGAAATGGGAACCTAAGTGGACAGATGAATCCCTTCTCTACCTGTATGGTTCTGTTTCAGAGACCTGAACAGATGCTAGTTCTGAAATTACTTCAGTAACTTTAGTCTCATGGTGCATATGAGTGAGGGGGTGGATATTGATTTTCCTGGAGATATATAGACTGTCTGTACTGTACAGAGACAAAAGTTACCTGGCTGGCATTCTCTTGGCTATAGAAGTAACTGACAGATTTTGTCTTGGATCTAAAAGTGGTACTATGTATTGTATATTCAGAATAAAGTCTTGTCTAATAAAGGTGTTAGTAAGGTCATTAATGTAGCATTCAATTCCACCCTCCTTTTGGCTATATGCTTGGAAACATGGAAAAAACTTCCTTAAAATGTATTGTAAAACTTACCTTTTTTCTTTTCAAACCTTCTGAAAAATGAAGTCTTTCTAATGCTGGATAACTATATATATATAGTTATATATAAATAAATATGTATATAGTACATATATATATAGTATATATAGTATTTATACACACACACACACATATATATATTTAAGTGTATGCACTACTGTAATAGTTTTAAATGGTATTTCTAAAAGATTTTAACATTGCTTAATGTTTATTTTACCACATGATCTAACTACTGTTACATTTAAATAACACTTGTAAAAAAGGTACAGTGTATGCTAATGACTGCAAAAGCAACATAAAATATGGAGAATCATTGAGTGCCAAGTTGTGCAGATGGAAGGGTACCATTCTTACAATTACTGCAAAATGAGACTTCTTTTGGGGATGGGGAAAGAAAATATTACATTTTCTGAGGTAACCTTTTAAGAATTGCAATATCAATTGCCCCACCACCACCCTTTTTTTTTTTTTTTTTTTTTTTTTTTTTTTTTCAGTCTTATGAAAGTAATTTGCTGACAAGTGAGTACTGAACTAAAACTTCTTTGGCAGAAATTTTACCAATATTGAAACTGTTATTTCTATTGAAAGAAAAGAATTTTCCTAAGTGGAATTTTGCTTTCCTGCCAAATATGAATTATTCATTCTTTTCATTTGTATTTATATAATAGGTACTTTATATTTTTCTCTGTCACTGAAGTGAAAGGTGGAACCTAGCAACAGTTTCGCATATGCCACTATGTACGTATTATATGTTTTACATGTGTGTGATGAGAAAGAGAGGCAAATACAGGCATCTTTACAGTAGAAACAGAAACTGATTCTTTTCTGATACTTTCTTTGGTTATTTCAGGCAGCTCACTCAAGTCTTTTTCAAATCTCATTGTTAGCTGCCTAATCCTACTTTGCTAAAACTCCATCTATGACAGTAAAAATAAAAGTTAGATAATGTAGTGATGAACATGAATTTGTGCTGTTTGGAAATAACAGGTTGGAGATGCAATAGGAAGTTAACATAAAATACAGAGAAAAATATAACAGTGCACTTAATTCATATTTTAAATTATGAAGAAAACTTGAAGATAAATTATTTGAGAATATTTTCATCACATAAGTTGTTATATAGTTTCTTTGTAAGATTTTATTAAGCAGAAAGGGCTTAATGCTTTGAAATCCAGTTTTATAATTCTCTACTAGTGAGTTTCTAATATACATTACTTTGATCTTTGGCTTACAAATTCATTATGATCAATCAGCAGCCCTATGAACTGTTATATTTAAGCCTGAGATTAAACTACATTATTGGTAGCTCCCATAGGTTTGAAAAATAGACAATACCTCATTAACAGAGTGATAACTTATTTATGTGTTTTTTTCTAGCAAGTGTATCACAAATAAACTTACATATTATGCAATCAAAGCCTGTTGTTTTACATTGTCTTATATAAAATCTTTCATAATTATTCTCAGAAATGCCTTCTCAGTAATTATTTACCTTTAAGATCTTCATTTAAATGCTCATCAGTAAAGTTATTTAAAATTAATTTGGCACTATCATGTTTGTTAACGATGATTCTGCCACTTATTAGTAGCATTCTGCAAATGACTTGTCCACTTTTTCATTTTAACCAAGGACTTCAAAATGGCTACAAAACAGTAGAAATTACTATATTGTGACTATGAATTTATGAAATTTTTGATAAAGAATTGACTCTGAAAGACTGGTATCACTGGTCAAATGAAACGAAGTGTAGGGTTTTTAGAGTTAGGGTTCTGGTTAGGCTGCAGTTGGACTTGATGATCTTTGAGGTCTTTTCCAACCTGGGTAATTCTATGATTCTATGATTCTAAGTGACATAATATCAGTACATGTAGCTCACTCTCAGGTACCAGTATAAATCCATTGATCTGAAGTAGATGTAACAACTGCTCTCCAGAAACACATATTGGTCCTTCAGAGATCTGAAACTTCAGGAAAATAAAATCTGATTCAACCTTAACACCATACCTATAATTCTATGTCCAGTTCCAGGACCCCCAACACAGGAAGAACACCAAGCTGTTGGAACAGGTCTAGAGAAACACCTTTCCTACAAGGTCAGGCTGAATGTTGGGGCTCTTCATCATGGAGAAGAGAAGGCTTATAAGGGGCCTTTCAGTGCCTGAAGGAGGCCTAAAGAAAAGTTGGGGTGGGGCTTTTTA
The DNA here is from genome assembly GCF_054131305.1 of Coturnix japonica. Taxonomy (NCBI): domain Eukaryota; kingdom Metazoa; phylum Chordata; class Aves; order Galliformes; family Phasianidae; genus Coturnix; species Coturnix japonica. The sequence continues at coordinate 130,310,842 of NC_140663.1, forward strand.
GAAGGGTATGTAGAGCAACAGACTGAGGAGAAGTAGCTTTAAACTGAAAAAGGACAGTTTTAGAGTAGATATTAGAAAAAATATTTTTACTGTGAGGGTGTGCCTGAACTTTTTTTTTTTTCCTTTTTTTTTTTTTTTTTTTTTTTTTCCCTTGACTCAAATCTTGCTTTCTGAGGCATTTCCACTAGAATTTGTAATAAGCTGCCTGGGCTAACATTTGGCCCTTCGTGTCTTAACCTCACCATCAAAAGAATCTCACTATCAAAAGAACCTCCTCTTCCTCCCATATATTAGAGTGAGACTGGGTGCTGAGCATTCTGTTCGTGAAGAAGTAAAATTGCTTCTGACAATTTCTTGGCAATATAAGCAAAGTATTTACAGTCATACCAATAGTCACATAGAAAGAAGAGTTGAACTCACCCAGTTAGTGAACAAACTCTCCAGCTGTTCAGCACACCTTCTCAGGAAGCAGCCTAGCTCCAAAAAATGCTCTAACCCCTCATTTTATACTGTTCAGAGCGCAGGTTCAAACAATTTGCCTTTGCTCCCTGGGCCAGTTACACCTCTTCATCTGGTGCTCAATCACCAGTTCAAGCCACGATCTTAGAGTTCCCCTACAGTGAAACAATGGGACAGGTTGCCCAAAGAGGTTGTGGATATCCCCTTCCTGGAAGAATTCAAGGCCAGGCTGGACAGGGCTTTGAGCAACCTAGTCTAGTGGAAGATGTTCCTACTTACAGTGGGGAAGGATAAGGTGCGTGTGTGGGGGGGGGGGGAGGGTTGGGGGGCAGAGGCAGTCAGCTAGGTGATCTTAATGGTCCCTTCCAACCCGAACCATTCTATGATTATATGGACTAGGCACTATTGTAGACAATAAGTTTTTGGTGGTTTTTTTTTTTTTTTTTTTTTTTTTTTTTAGTTCATATTTTGATTCAAGATTTAAATTGGAATGAAGCTGTTTCTGATGCTTTTCACTATGGTTTTCATTCATTAGGGTTACTGAGACCTTGTCTTTAACTGTTGTGTTTTCTCCCTTTAGTTGTTTTCAGTAGTATAAACACACACAGTAAGATCTGTGTTTTCCAGGAATCAGAAGAAAATCCAGAAATGACTTAAAACTTTCCATCTTGAAAATCCTGTATACAATCATATGCTTGTCATAGATTGTGTTGTAAATCCAGTGTTTGGAACACGATACTCTTACTGTGCCCGTGCATACCAACCATATCACATGTGAAAGTGTACTGATGTTTCCCAGAAGCAGCAGACTCACTATATGCCTATGCTGCAAAATTAATCTGCATGTGCATAGTGAACATCTGGAAATTTTGGACATCCTAGCTGGGGGAACAAATCTCCCTAGTTCCCAGACAGAGAAAATTTCTAGGCAGAAAAGGAGAACGTCTGAGGAAATTCCAGATGCATTTTGGCTCTAGTTAATATTGAAATGAGAACTAAAGAAATAAAAACAAAAATAATAAAAAATCCTTCCAAGATTAACTAATATTCCCTTCTTTAGGAGAAGAGAAAAAACTCACTGTATTTAAAAAATGCTTCAATAAGTAGTCTTCCCCACACCATTTCAGTTTTGATGAGAAAAATTTTCTTTGTACTTCTCAGTCCCTGTTATTTGTGACTGACGCTGTTCTCTCATCCCAAGCCTTTTTAGAGCCTTTGTCAGGTGTCTCTGTCATAACACTTGTGAAATTATTTTAAATTGCTCTCATTTATCTACCTCTTAAGTCCTTTCTCCACAGGCAGACAGCTCTGGTGCAGTCATATTCCACACTGAAATAAGACATCCACTCAGCAGAGCAACCAAATTCCTGTCAGAGAGTAGCTGCTGGGTGCCACTGCTTTCTCCTTGGCACAGACTCTGACATGGCAGCATTGGAGCCAGGAGCAGTGTCATCACATGCAAAAGTGGCCTTTAGGGATCTCAGCTCCCAGCATGCGAAGTGGGCAAACAGAACAGGGCAGATGAGTAAAAGTGCAACACTACAGTTTGTGCAGCAGTTTGGACAGACAGGTTAGTGTATCCCTACACAATCAGGAGACCAGTTCACCTATTGGCTGTCCCCAGACAATAAATCTGGCCAAGGTCTCCACCAGGCAGAAAGCTCTTGTTAAAAAATAGAATATACTAACTCAGACCAAGTGCCTATCTAAGAATGTGGCTGTTCAGGTCTCGATTCAAGAGCCACCTATGCCTGTTGCTACCATTGGAGGGTGGCAGAGATATTACCTGTGCGAGTTGTGAACAGATGGATGTTCTGCTCAGTATGATGGTGGAACTCAAGGAGAAGGTGGAGAGATTAAGGAGCATCAGGGAGAATGAGCAGGAGATAGACTGGCAAAGTAACTCTCTGCCATACTTATTAGACAGGCACCAGAGTGATACATCCCTCTGTTCTGTTGCTGTCAGGTAGAGGAAAGGAACTTAAGAGATAGATAGAGAGAAATAGAAACAGATATCAGCTCAGAATTGCAGGAATCTCCCCCGCCCCATCCCACCCCTCCCCTACATAACCACACCTTCACAGGTGCCCTAACACAATAGTTCTGGATCTCAAGGGAGAGGTAAGCAAAGATGTGGTGAAAGGTCCATCCAGGAGGTTTTCTAGGGCAAGGCGGTCAACTTCAAATCTCAATACTGCCTCCACTAACAAGGAAAAAAGGGTAATTGTCATAGCAACTCCCTTCTGAGTGGCACAGAAGGATACTGAGGGGACCAGGAAAAGCCAACTGATAAATACGTGACTAAGAAGCTGGTGCAATTGCAAGAATGTTTACCTTTCCATACATGGGGCAGTTTATTCAGCACTTGGCTTGATGGCTGCTGATGGGTTTCACCTAGGTCATAGTGAGAAAAGAATTCTATCCCCGAAGCTGTTTAGCGTCATTAACAGGGTTTGGAGTGAGAAGGATGTGATAGCAAACCTGCCCATGACAAGGTGTGGGATAGTATAGCTAAGTTGGAGGGATGCAGTGTTAGCGGAGGCTCTCAGCCAGCTGCATCTTATGATGATTAAGACAGTAAGGAAACTAAAATAAATACTTCAAAGGAATTACGGAGTCATCCTCCAAGCAGATAGCAAGACCAGCTTCCCAGCTGAAGTGTCTCTACAACACACATAGCCTGGGAAATAAACAGGAGTTGGAGGCCAGAAAGCTGTTATGTAGTTCTGGTTACCAAAAACTGATGGGATATTTTCCACAACTGAAATGTGGTTATTCAGGGCTACAAGCTTCTCAGAAGGGACAAGCAAGGACGGAGGGTAGGAGACATTGCCCTCTGCATCTAGGAAGGAACAGAGTGGGAAAAGCTGTTCCTGAAGAATGGTCACAAGCAAGCTAAAAGCCTATGAGTAAAAATTAGAGACTGGGGCAACAAAAGGAGCCTTGTGGTCATCTACAACAGGTCACCTGATCAGTTTAACATGTTGAACTCTTATTCATCCAGCTACAGGTAATGTAATCACAGGCTCTCTTTCTGCTGGGAGACTTCAAGCACCCTGATGTCTGCTGGAAAACCATGACTGTGAGCTGCAGACAACCCAGGAGGTTCCTGTAATGCATCAAGGTTAATTCCTTGAGCCAAGTAATAGACAGCCTCACCAAGGAGAATGCAGTGCTGGATTTGTTATTTACCATTGTGAGTGAACTTATTGGAGATATCAGGATTGGAGATTGCTTGTAGTGGCCATGCAGTGGTGGAGTTAATGCTCCTGAGGAATATCAGACAGGAAAAGAAGAAAATCTGAATACTTGAATTTAGGAAAGCCAGCTTCCAGCTTTGCAGGGAATTATTTAATAAAACCCTCCTAGGAATCTGTCCTCAAGGACAAGGTAGTCAAGCAGAGCTGGCAGGTCTTTACGTAGGTTTTCCTTAAGGCAAAAGAACTCTCCATTCTCAGGTGTACAAAGTCAGGAAAGGAAGGTAGGAAACTGGCATGTCTGAACCAAGATCTGCCAGTCAAACTGGACAGCAATAAGAAAATTCACAGGCAGTATAAGCAGGAACAGGTAGCCTGGCAAAAGTATAGAGATGATGCTGGGCAAAAAATATAGAGATGCTATGTAGGGATGGAATCAGGAAGACCAAAACTCAACTGGAACTGGACTTGTCTAGAGGTGCAAAGAACAATCAGAAAAACTTATATAGGCATGCCAATTGGAAAAAGGAAAGTCCAAAATAGTGTATCCCCCTTGCCCTAGAGAGCGATTCGGGCACTCTACTAAAACAGACAACAAAAATGATGAAGTACTATTTCAGGGTATGTTTGGATCTGAGGGACAGGATGTCTCAGGAGCAGAAACAAGCAACTGCACACTCAAAAGCCCAAGGCAACACAGAGGATTAAGAGTTGTATTTGGCACACACACACACACATATACACATGCCTCCACTTAGATAACCCAAGTAAGTGGCAAGCAGAAACTCTCTAAGCAAGATCACTATTACTTACCAACCCTTGAGAGATGGCAAAATGCCAAGTAGGAGAGGGAGAAAGTACATGCTAATGGTGGATTTGATGGGTAGTGTCAGCTGGGCATCTCCTGCTCCAATATGCACTTTTCCTTTTTCAGCCACCACAGTCTCTCTCCTGTTTTTATTCTCCCCAGGGTCTGCAAGATTTTTCCCACTTCCATGCTGTACTCACATGGCCAACATGTGATACAGATCCCAAGTGTAACATCTGCTTCCAAAACAAGTTCTTACAAAACAAGATAAACTACCAGCGTCAGATGTGATATTTGTAGCTGTAGCCACAAGTATCTCTTCCCTTAAATCTGTCAGAATCACTTTTGCTTCAGTTGTCACTAGTGACTCCTCTACACAAAGACCCTGAGCAGATGGTTCCAAAAGTGGGACCTAGGGAGAGCAATGTCCCTCTTGCTGAAAGTGAAAATCAGGTCTGTGATCACCTGAGGAAACTGAACATCCATAAGTGCGTGAGTGCTGTTTAGATGAATCCCAGAGTGCTAAAGGAGTTGGCTGATGTTGTTTCAAATCCACTGTCAATGATATCTGAAATGCTATGGCAGTCAGATGAAGACCATGAGTACTGGAAAACAAAACAAAACAAAACAAAACAAAACAAAATAAAACAAAACAAACAGCATCACATTCATTTCTAAGAGTGGTAGAAAGGATTACCCAATGATCTACATCCCTGTTATCCTCACCTTTCTGCTGGGAAAGATCATGAAAGAGATCCTCCTGGAACCAATGCAAAGGCACATAGAATACAGGGAGGTGATATGAGACAACAAGCATGGCTGGTTACAAGTCCTGCCTGACTGACCTAGTGGCTTTCTATAATGACAAAAATCATTAGTGCTCAAGAGGAGAGCCACTGTTTTCTGTTGTCACTTATCTGGACTTTTCTGTTGTCATTTATCTGGACTTCAGCAAGGACCAGAAGAAGCTCATGAGGTTCAACAAATCCAACTACAAGGTCTTGAATTTCAGCCACAGTAGCCCTTATTATTTATACAAGCTGGAGTACAAAAGGATTGAGCATAGTGCTGCCAAAAATACATGGGGGTACTGGTGGATGCCAAGCTGGACAAAAGACAGCAATGTGCCCCAGCAGCCCAGAAAGCCAACTGTATCCTGGGTTGCATCAAAGAAAGCATGGTCAGCAGACTGAGAGAGGTGACTGAAGAAGGGGAGATTTAGATTGGATATAACAAAGGAACTTTTTAAAAAAATTTTTTATTAATTTATTTATTTAATATTTATTTGTAATAAGGTTGGTAAAGCACTGGAACAGGTTACCCAGATTTGTAGTGGCTGCCCATGCTGGGCCAGGCTCTGAGCAATCTGACAAAGCTGTGAATACACTTTTTCTCTGCAGGGGAGTTTGACTAGATGATCTTTAAGGGCCCCTTCCTACTGAAAAGATCCTATGATTTGATGTCTTATTCAAGAATTCTTACACTCATTTGCTTAAAAATGTGTCCATTTCTTGTTCTGCTTACTTAAGGCAGAATTAACTTAAGATTTTACATAATTCCAGATGATCAATTGTGTTTGAGCTCACTGATGCATTTGAAGAAACTCATTAACTTCAATAGATTTTATTTTGAGTTTCTAACTGATGCCTCTACATTGTGTCATTTTTTTCCCCTCTTCATTCTCTCCCCAGCTATGCCTCATGTAGTTTCCATTTTTCTTTTAAAGAACTGACCGTCTCTTCCCTTCCACTCCCTTCCCCCCCTCATCTTTTCCTGGCTGTTTTTAGCAATTGAGAATGCTGGGGCCTGTTTCTACTTTACAGTTATATAAACATTCACTGCCTTAAGATGATACTCCTGGGTATGCCACTTCTCATCTTGATCACTGTTTGCTACTTTGTAGTTTGTAAAATCTATTCAAAAGTGGAAGTATTTCCTGCTTCTGTTGTTTAACAACTATCTGAAAAGTTACATCTTTTCATTAGAGTTGTATAAACTTACTCTTAGTTCATATTTTAAAAGTAGTGAGATTATTTGTGAAAGGGTGAGGTCATATTGATTTTGTACTTGATCCATGACTCAGTAATTTTTTATGTATGTCTGATATTTTTTCTTCCAAAATTTGTACAAGGTGGAGTGGCAAAATATATATTCTAATTTCATATGTTTCTCTTCATCCACAGATAATTTTAAGCCATAAGCAGCTGGAAAAACTAATTTAGCCAATTCGATGACATTTGTCATTGAGCAGATCTTTAAAGCTCATCTTATACTTAAATCAGCAAATAACATCTTCAAATAAACTATTCATTCTTTTCTGTCTGCTCCTGCAGAGTTGAAAGGATAGCAAAGGAAGGTAGCAAACTCTTTTTCTGGAACTCATTCTTTTAGTTTTGTTGCGACTGTTTTGGCATTTGAAGATTATTTTGTCTTGTTTAGGGAAGAAATATAGCATTGCCTTTTCTGATTACTTCCCTGTATCTTTTCAGATTTAAGAGTGAAACATCATCATGCCAGGTTTGAAAAAAGGGAAAACATATTCTACATACTAAACTCATCTAAAATCTAGATGCTTGAAAAGATAATAGTAGGTCTCTTTTCACATATATCCAGAAAAGAAGATTCAATTTTCCCTACACCTGATAGTACTAAGAGATAACTTCTGTCTTCTCATACTCATACCAGAGTAGTTTGATAGACTTTTCCATATATGCTTTTAATTCCTTTAGTGACTAATTTATATTGTCTACTGACATTGCAGGGAATGTCATTTAACATACTTTAATGTATTTTGTGTGCATATAGTTAACATTTGAAAAATATAACTTCACCTGCAACCAGAATCAGGCAACAAACATATACGTGTATTATTGAGAATTTTCTTAGTAGATTTGCATTATTCCTATAGCTATAACATCTCTTGCTATTATAAACTATTTTCATGTTCCTAACTTTGGACATTTTGATTTCAAGCAGAGCTTTCCACTATTTAAACACCCATTAAAATGTATATATATACACATATATATACACATAAAACTTTTCTGCCTTCACATTCTCATAATTCCTAGATAAAATAGTTGGTCTAATAGTGGTGTTAGAAAATATTAGATGCATAAGGGGAAGTGTCTCTTGAATAAATTTCTTAACTGATTCTGTATTTTTTCTATTCATATATAATATCTTCAAAGTCTACTGGGACTTCTTAGTACATATTATGCAGTCGACTCAGTTATTTATGGAACGGGATCGCTTATTCCCCAGGTGACTGCAAAACTGCAATCTTACTTTGACTAGATACAAATTGGTTTAGAGACAACAAATTAAACAAAGTTCTTAGAAAATGAAGCACCGTTGTTGGAGCATAGTAACATGATATCTAAATATAGGGAATGATGATTTAATCATTCAAGACCAGAGAAAAACTTGTTTTAATTTTTTTCTGACTTCAAGTAACTTTTGTTGTTGTTGTTGTTTGTTTTACCCTGGAAGATGTTTGATTTATGGACAGGAAAACAGCTAACAGAAGAGGGATTGGTTTGTTCAATTAAACATTGTGTTAATAATGATAATGTTCTGGCAATTAAAGACTTCCTCTAATGAAAAAGACTCTCTCTAATGAAAAGTAGCAGGGTTGACATTGATTATCTGGAAAGGGAAAAGTGCCAACAGTATATTTCAGAGAACAACCACATGCATAACTATTTCACACGTATGTGTGGACTGACTAGGATTTTTTTACTGCTGTGGTATCTGTTAAGCAACACTAACAAACCAATTTAGTAACAATGATTTTTTTTTTTAATTTTATTATTTTTTTTGTTTGTTTCCTCTTACTGCTTTAAGTCATTACTCCAAAGTCCTAATCAAAGCACACTCTCCTGGTTTTGACTTGGACTGAGTTAACTGTACTGTAACTTCTATTGTGATGTATTTTGTATTTATAATGAAAATAGTGTTGGTATCACATTGACGTTTTTATCATAGCAGAGCAGTGCTTACACAGTGCCATTTGAGAGAAGGAAGCATTTGGAATTTGTCTTCACAAGAAGCTTTTATGTGTAGTGAATCCTATTTTCATAGAAGCAGACAAACATCTGCTTGCAGATAGAAAAGAGAGAAGGAATTTCTCACACAAGCAGATTTTTCTTTATTTATTAATATGCCTGTATATCAACCCACAAGTTCTTGCGCTTTTAGCTTTCTGATTCTCTCCTCCATCTCACTGTGGTGGAGTAAATGAGCAGTTGTTTGGTGTTAAGTTGTCCATGGGAGTTAAACACCAACACAGAATCTAAGATCAACTTGAGCTCTACAAAGCTTTGTCCAACTTGGCCTTGAAGAGCTGGCTCCAAGGATGAGGACTGACCAGCCCCTTTCAGTGATACGCTCTCACTTCACTGTCTGTTTCTCTCTACATCAATTGGAAAATTCTCTTGTTACCACAGATGTTCATTTCCTCTCCATTCATCATGCTCATGAACATTATTTCTCAGCCTTTCATGGGGAAAGCACTCATTTCTGTTCAAACTTGATGGCCTCTCCTGGACTTGCTGAAATTTGCCCTATCATTCAAAAAATGGATGAGCATAGTATTCTAATCTGTCACTGTCCTCATGAATGGGGCACACATGATGGGGCTCACTGGTGGCTCATCTCCAGCATTGCAGACTGGCAAGACCATCAAAGCCTTTCCCCAGAGCTACTCTATCATGGCCTGTGATATTCCAAGGGTTTTTTACTTCTTAGATATGGTATTTTCATTTGTTCTGAGTAAGAGACATAGGAGAGTCATATAAGAATTAATAACAAAATATGAATTGGTGGTAGTGTATTTTACATATGTCAGTCATCCCCTTACCAATTTTGGAAACACTGTGATGTTAGGAATACCATAGTATCTATAGTTAAGATTCCAAATGTATTTCTTCCCTCTTCATCCCATCTTAAACTGCTAATAGTAAGTCATCAAGAAATAAAAAAAATCCAATGTGTTACTTTCCATTCAGAACTTTTAATGAATATGTTGAAGTACAAATTGTTGAAGTACAAGGCTGGAAAGCTGGACTCGGGTGAACCTAATGAGGTTCAACATGGCAAAGTGCAAGGTTTTGCACTTGGGCCGGAAGAACCCCTGGCACCTGTACAGGCTGGGAGGAGTGGTCCTTGAGAGCAGCTCGGCAGAGAAGGACCTGAGGCTCCTGATGAACGAAAGACTCAACATGAGCCAGCAGTGCGCTCTGGCAGCCCATAAAGCAAATGGGATCCTGGGCTCCATCAGGAGAGGGGTGTTTAGCAGGGATAGGGAGGTGATTGTCCCTCTCTACTCTGCTCTTGTGAGGCCCCATCTGGAGTACTGTGTCTAGGTGTGGAGCCCTCAGTACAAAAAAGACATGGAGATTTTGGAAAGGGTCCAGAGGAGGGCCACGAAGATGATCAGGGGGCTGGAGCACCTCCCCTGTGAGGACAGGCTGAGGGAGTTGGGTATGTTCAGCCTGGAGAAGAGAAGGTTGCAGGGTGACCTCATTGCAGCCTTTCAATACCTGAAGGGAACTTACTCCCAGGAGAGGAGTAAACTCTTCGAAAGGGCTGATAATAGCAGGACTAGGGGAAATGGCTTTAAGTTGAAAGAAGGAAGATTTAGGTTGGATGTTAGGGGGAAGTTCTTCACTAGGAGAGTGGTTAGGCTCTGGATCAGGCTGCCCAGGGAGGTTGTGGATGCCCCGTCCTTGGAGGTGTTCATGACCAGGTTGGACAGGGCTCTGGGCAACCTGATCTAGTAAATGTGTATGTTTGGTGGCCTTGCTAGGCAGGGGGATTGGAACTACATGATCCTTGAGGTCCCTTCCAACCCGGGTCATTCTGTGATTCTGTGAAGTATTAAAGTAATAAGACCATAATGGACCCTATTATTTTACATCCTGATTTTCTCCCCAGCTTCTTGTTCTGCTGTACAAAATTTCACTCTCCAGAAACTGCAAAATGGTTTCAGTCCTAGAGGAACAGGATAAAAAGTTCTCTGATTAAAATTCTTTTAAAGGCAAAATTTGTATGTGCATATTTAGCAAATTTAAAAGTGACATTGAATTTTTCTAAATCATATGTAGCTACAGAGGTTATACATACATGATACTGTGCAGATATCATATGGGGATAATTCATTCAAATAGGAAAACTGGATATCAATCAGGTTTTTTTATTATCATTATTTGTTAATATTTAAATTATTACAGTCTTTTAAATATAGAAAGTATACTTACTGAAATTTACATAGTGCCAGTCCACCCAATAGTTCTCTGTAATGGCTCCTATAGACACAATCTAAAATTATAAAATTCAGGATTATTTCTTGGACAGAGAGGATAGTATGTCAGGCATATAATGTTAAGAATATTATAATATTAGGAACAAATGTTCTCTCTTTTTCCACAAAAGCTGTTTAGATATTGATGAATCCCAGTTGCTTAATTTCCTGACACATTAAGCTAAGATGCATAGAGCTTAGAATTTATTACTAGAATATAAACCTTTTGTTTCGAACTGCTAAGTAACCACTATTACTTTTTTGGCTTCATTTCAATAGTAATATTAATACATAACTAAAACTTATGCTAACAGATCAGTCAGGATAGTGAGTTTTATAAAAAAACATGTTTTGCAGCTTCACAAAACTATAACTTTAAAAACTTTTTAATATTTGAAGAATAAGAAGTTATAATCTTTTATTTTGTTTTGTTCTAGAAAAAAAGAATCTTTTATATTTCCTTAGGGAGAAGAAAGTGGAAGAAAATGGTCATCATATGAACCCATTTTACTTTAAGTATTCAGTGACGGATACAATAACTATAACCCCCTTCCAAACAGAAGATGCAATAAGAATTAAGTGTGGTTTATTTGAATTTTCTCTGTTTATTCACCATTAGATCAGGAGAATTAGAAAAAGTGACCAATGTATCAGAAGACAACTTTGTTTTAATTTGTTCAGCACTTGTATCTGAGAGAGGGATCTCTGTGATTACTTAGCATCATTACAAAGCAATGAACATTTCTATACTTGCAGACTGTGAGATATGCCAACTGAAATTGAGGGTCAGAGTATATTATAAATACATACTAGGGATATTTTTGCCTGTATGGATGAAGCTAATTATGACATGAATAGAAAATTTTGAAAATCTATAGTACAGTGTAGGTTCTTGCTACAATTCCTTATCTGTGCACAGCTAAGGAAACAAGCCATCTGGAAACTCAAAGACTGAATCCAGCTAGCAGAATCCTACTAGCTAGCAGAAGCTACTGGATTTCTGTTTGCTGATAAGAGACAAGCATTTGGGTTTTTTAATGAAACATGATACAGCTTTCTCTGCACTTTCTTAAGAAATTCAAGAGATATGTGATATATTTGAGACCATATGACCAGTTAAATAAGTTCTGAAAGATCAAAGGACAAGCACAGTCTTAGGAATGTGTACTGAAATACAGAAGTAAAAACACTGCGCCAAACTATATTGTAAAGCTTACTTTATTACCCAAAGTTTTATTTCGTGAAGTTAGTTGCAAATTAAATTCTTGAAATACAGTCTGGGAATTTAAAAAATAAAAATAAAATAAAATAAAATAAAATAAAAAAATAAAAAATAGAAAAAAAGACAGGAATCCTTTAAATATGAATCTACACTCTCATTGAAAACCTTTTTTAATATTATTTTATAAGACAGTAGAAATATTTTATAAAATACTTCATATTAAATTACCCATTTTCAGTAAATATCTGTGTGCTGCTTATTTCATCCTGGACAGATTATTTTGCTCATACCCTCATTTTGGTGTTGGATTTTGATGGTTGTAACAATGGAATTATATTCTTAGAAAGTCCTTTGAGGATAATTTTTTCTTTCTTTTTCTGGATTTAGATAGATACACAAAGAAGTTTTTTCATCCTTTAAGTAGCAAAAGTAAAATAGTGTCTGTTAGGAAAAAATCTACTTATGGATTTAAATGTACATTCACAATTATTTTATTCCAATATAAATATTTTGACTCAACAATTTAAGTTTCAGTCTCCTGAATCCGGGTTCTTTTTTGACTCAGGGCTACACCTTTTAAAAAGAAAATGTTGTCTAGACAATAAGCAATGGAAAATTCTTCAGCTTTGCAGTTAACATTGTCTAAAAGAAATAATCCGTTGCAAGGACTTAAAGTCCTTGGCACTGGCACTGGTAGCTAAAGTAATTTATGTTTTATTAAAGTCTTTCATGTCTCTTAGAGATTTATTAAGTTATTTATTTGACAACAAGTTATTTCATTAAAATATTTGAGATACAAGATTTCCCTGTTTGTCTGTTCCCCATGCAGTGTTTGAGGAATAAACAAATAGAATACTGTGAAACCTGTTGTTTCAGGGTTGAATATAGGTTTATTAAAAACAAATAAAGATAAACCCACCAAAAGAAAACCAGTGATAGGAACATTTAGACTAAGAAAAAAAATCAAGAAAGTTCAATCATCTAAACAAAATGCTAAAGTTTACAAATACTCAGAGAATAGCTACTTTCATACAAGAAAGATATCAAAAAATATTTCTTTTTGGTTGATTGCTCTATACATTCTAATGATGGAATATTATTTATTGGTACTGCTTTTTTGGCAAGTCATATTTTAAAGTATTCTTTGTAATTCAAGGGGGAAAAAAAGAAAAGAAAGAAGAAATATATCAATTTATTTTTAAAATGACGACCATACAGTAGATTTAATACAGAGAACCAAATTTCCTGTCTGCCCTTAGTAATGAATATAGGAATATTTTATGTCTGAAATTAACAATACATGAAATAGTGTGATGAGGGATATCAGGAATACACTCTGTGAAAATTTACATGCTGACAGTTTTTGTTTTTGTTTTTATTTTTTGTTAGTGGTGAACAAATGTATCATCTCTCTTTTTTTCTTTTTCTTTTTCTTTTTCTTTTTCTTTTTCTTTTTCTTTTTCTTTTTCTTTTTCTTTTTCTTTTTCTTTTTCTTTTTCTTTTTCTTTTTCTTTTTCTTTTTCTTTTTCTTTTTCTTTTTCTTTTTCTTTTTCTTTTTCTTTTTCTTTTTCTTTTTCTTTTTTTTTGCATTCAAGTTTCTCAATCTGTATAAAAAGATTAAATTCATCCCTACAGCATAAAGCATTTAGAAGCTCGTTACATTATTTGTACTTGTATTTATATATCATTAAACACAGCTGCCAGAAGAAAAAATAATGGAAAAGGAGAGTAGCTTTCATTAAATTAGCAGCTGATCTACATTTTTCTTACTTAGTGGATGGAGTACTTTGATCCCTTTGGAGAAAAATGACCATAAACTGTTATTAAAAAAATTAAATAAAACCAAAAACTTGATTCCCAGGACAGGCATGAATGCATGTCAGGGAGTTATGTAGATCAGTCTACATCGGTGACATCAGTGTACCCTAGAAATGGGAAGAGAAAAGGGAAAAGGGGTAGGGAGATGGAAACTGGGCTCAAGGAAACAGAGTAGCTTCAACGACCTTATTTTACTTACTATATTATCAGAATGCAAGATAACACAATATAACACAATCTAATTGAAACTGAGGGTAATAAATCAAGTAAAATAAGAGTTTTCCAAAAACCAAGAAGCCTACTTTGAAATTGAAGGCACATGGCTTGGAAGCACACCCACACCTGCTGCCAGGCAGTGAGAGAAAGAAAGCAAGCATCATTTCCATGACATTTTTTCCTCTCTGACTGTGACGTCCTCTGGGACGTGTAGTTCCTCTTTGTGCTCCACATAATGTCATGATGTGGAATGTCAATAGCAAAAAATTGCAAAACCATGGCAATACAGTATTCAACAGATGACTTGCTTCTGTTGAAAAGGGAACAATCAAATTGTGTGCAACTTACTAAATTCCAAGTTATTTAAATTTATCTTAAAGACCATGCATTAACTGTACAAACTGACATTGCTGAGATCAATTTGAAGCAAGACTAGAGACAACAACAAACATAGAAACAACACAGAAATGTTGTGAAAAGTTGGTAGAAGTCAGAACAGAAAAATAATCACATATCACAGAATCACAGAATGACCCAGGTTGCAAGGGATCTCAAGGATCATGAAACTCCAACCCTTCTACCTGGCAGAGGCACCAAACTTCTATGTTTACTAGATCAGGTTGCCCAGGGCCCCATCCAACCTGGTCTTGAACACCTCCAGGAACAGGGCATCCACAGCCTCCCTGGGCAGCCTGTTCCAGGACCCAACCACTCTCCTAGTAAAGAACTTCTCCCTAATATCCAACCTAAATCTTCTCTCTTTCAACTTAAAACCATTTCCCCTTGTCCTGCTTTTATTGGCCCTTTCAAAGAGTTTACTCCCCTCCTGATTATTATTCAATTCCCTTCAGGTACTGAAAGGCTGCAATGAGGTCACCCCGCAGCCTTCTTTTCTCCAGCTCTCTCAGCCTGTCTTCATAGAGGAGGTGCTCCAGCCCCCTGATCATCTTCGTGGCCCTCCTCTGGACCCTTTCCAAAATCTCCATGTCTTTTTTGTACTGAGGGCTCCACGCCTAGACACAGTACTCCAGATGGGGCCTCACAAGAGCAGAGTAGAGAGGGACAATCACCTCCCTATCCCTGCTGGCCACCCCTCTCCTGGTGGAGAGAATCTCCTGATGGAGACATCTAGGTGTTTCACTTCAAAGATCCTTTCCAGATGATCATTTCCTAACTTGTACCAATGTGTGTGGTTATTCCTTCCCACGTACATGACTCTGTACTTGCTCTTGTTGAATCTCATATGTTCCTCTCAGTCCTGTTCTCCACCTTTTCCAGGTCTTGGTAACACAGCCATTTGGTGTGTAAATCACACATCCCAGCTCTGTATCATCAGCAAACTTGCTGAGGGTGGACTCTCCCTTCATCCAGGCCATTGGTAAAAATATTGAAGACTGGGCATACTGATCCCTAAAGAAGACCACTGGTTACAAGCCTCCAAATTGACTCTGTGACACTGATCACAACTCTCTGAGTTCTGCCAGTCAGACAGTTCCCAATTTACCTCATTGCCCACTCTTCCTCACACTTCTTAATCTTACCTATGAGGATGTTATGGGAGACAGTGTCAAAAACCTTACAGAAATCAGGATACACAACATCCATTCTCCTCATCTAATCATATATTTATTAGATATTAAAACATATGAAAAATTACTACCAATTTGCTGTATGGGTTATGATTCTTCCTCTTGCTCATTTTCATCTGTAATGGTATAAAGATAGGTGGTTCCATGTGTTACTTATATTCAGTGACCCTTAGATCTCGTGTTAACATTACTCAGAGTAAAAGAAGGAATAATAATATTTAAGAAGAAATATTTTCTTTGCAGTCAGTTTGCTATATTAAAATGGAAATAATTGTTTGTATCTATCTTGTCAGAGGTGTTAATTACAAACTATATATTTGAAATAATTAATTTTTCTGTATCTTTTTTTTTTTTTTTTTTTCCCCATACTTACCCTGTCATTACTCTGAATAGCTGAAGAAATAGAGTTCATATCAATAAAATGGAATCTTGGTTGCTACCCTAGGGAAGTCATTTTTCCTTTATATGATTCTTTTTACTTAATATCAACACTAGCACCAAATTTTGTTGCATGCCACTTAAATGTGTAACCAGCTGTGAATGTATTTTTTTAGTATGAGGCAGGAAAGTTTTTCCTTTTTTTGAGGTATAGGTGTTAATTGGTATCTTTGCATCTTGCTAATTAAGATCTAGCAACACCTTTTCCTTCTTCCTTGCTCTGAATTTAATGAGCTCTCATATTGTATTAGTTTATTAGATAATTAGATAAAACAAAAAAGGTGTTTTTTTGTTTAGTTGTTTGTTTGTTTGTTTTTCTCCCACAGGAGTCTCGAACATCTTGAAATTAAGTAGGCTTAATAGATGTTAGAGGGACAGTAAGTGTAAGTACACAATCAACATAATGCTCTTCATGTAAAGATTTCCTTTGTTAATACATACTAATATAATATAGAAACATTTTCAGTTGTGCAAGCGTATATTTAATGATCAGACAATGTCAGACTGATATACTAAGATATCCTTGTATTCTGTGTAACAGCAATAGATATTAATAATAAATAATAAATTTGAAATCTTCTTAAAAAGAGTAGGCCATTTAGAATCATAGGAAATTAATTTTAAGTCTTGAGATGTTATCTGGTTCATTCCCTTCCTTAGGGTAGGATCAGCTATAACCATGTCATTCAAGACAGATTTTTAAGTCATTTTTAAAGAGCTCTGATTGTTGAGATATTACAGCTTCTGTAGGCACCTAAGTGCCTCTCTACCTCAAAAGTTAGTTCTTTCTGGTGGAAAACCCAACCTCTTAATTAATTGAATACTTCTGGCCCTGTCTAGAATGTAATAGAGAATCCATTATTTCTTCTTCCTGCAACAGTATCTTAAGCTCCTCAACTGTAGTTCATATTCTTCTTCAGCTTTCCTTCTTATGTTCTGTCCAAATTGCATCTCTTTTGATGAATACATAAAATGCTACAGAACATATATCTGTTCCTCTAAAACATAGTTACCTCATTCTTGCTTAGGCAGTTGGCCATGTACTTTCTACAAAATCACTTTAATACTCTGTTTCCCATGAGATGTTAGAAATTGTGAAGTCCTCACACGACTGTGCTAATCAAGCTTCATATTTTGGGTGGATTTTGTTCTATGTTTTTCTTTTTTAGTCCAAGTCACTTATTCAGTTTAATAAGATTGTTTGGAGAGCAAATGCAGCCCTTAGCACATTTTTAGTCTTTCTTAGCATCTGAAGGTTTAATAAAAATATTCAGTGATCAATCACATAGGAGAAACTGCTGCGGATCTCTTCGAATCATTCTTTCACTTTGGTAGCAAACTGTAGCAAGACAACAGGAGTTAACAGTGGTTAAAAATGGCTACCAGGCTTTTACGTACCTCAGTGTATTTTCATCAAGGTTATACTATTTCCCCCTACTAGACCTGCTATGGAAATATCCTGTCAAATGACGTTAAGCAGTAAACAAAAGATTATGGACATTTGCTTTTTTTGGTTCTGTTTTGTTTTTTTTTTCACTGAAAACTCACACTATTTACTTTAGAAGAAAATTATACTTGGTATATAAATATATACATATGTACATGTATTCATATGTATGCATGTATAAATATATAGATATCTATCTACATCTAAACTATATTTATTATTTAATTATATTTATTATACATACATATTTAAGTTTTTCCTGCTGTAATAATAATAATAAAGAGCAGAAATTGAAATTGTTCTGAGGTCTCATCTATTGTGTTGGAAACTAGTAAGTAAACCAAAAGGTTTTTGAGCAGAGTGTATGACCATACAATTCTCTTTTCCTTAGGAAAACAGGCAAAAAGAATAAAAATGTTTTCTTTTTTCTCCCACTTCTTACAAAAAAAATGTGAAAAGGAACTGTGAAATATTGTTCAAGCCATTGTATAATTATGTTTCTTTACCTGCTATTGCTTATTAATTTTGATTTTATTTATTTTCTTATTTATTTACAAACAACCTCTTAGGTAACAGTCTTAGTCTATTGCAGTCTCTGGCTGATGTTTGGGCTTGTGTGTTAACAGTGAATTTAAAAACACTACTCCCCCTAAACAGAGAAAAGGTTGGAGTCTTCTGTTGTGTTTTATGTTGAACTACTTCCTATCTTTCTCATAACATTTTGATTTAGGTTCATTTTAAAAACATTTGCTGTGAACATTTGCTCTGAAATCTAACTCTTTCTGTCATTTGCATATATGTTCCACATTACGTTGAATGTAGTAGGGAAATATTGTCCACTTTTCGTCTTTTATGGGTTTTTGAGTCTCAGAGTTTCTTAATTTTCTACTTTGAGTGTGTTTTTAATTTTTATTTTTGGTGTCTTTACAATCTATGTCAACAATTCCAATTGTACTTATTCTGCTCTAGAAGATTCGTTTAACATAGGAACTAGCCTACTTTTTCTCAGACTTTTGGTTTAAATGGTATTTGATGTGTTTTAGCATCCAAATTAGAAGTTATAATACTTTATTAGATACTACTTCCATAGAGTCTGATTATTGATTTAAAAGTACAAAAAACTGAAAGTTAAGATTCTTTTCACTCAGTTTTACTGAATACATGTAAAACATTTAATTTTCCACCATGATACTATTGACCATCCTAGAAAGCCAACTACTGACTTTGCAGAAGACTGGCAACAGTAAAATTAGGTATTTTTTGATAGTCTAGATATTTGCCTAAATCTCCTATGACTTTGCAGCTTTTATTTGCTAAAACAGAAACTTTGAAGTAGCTCTTCCCACTGACACTCCCATTTCTTCAACTGTAGAAGGTGCAAATGCACTTCAGTTTAAGCCTATGACTCTGCTTCCTTGTAAAATCAACAAGAAGTTGTGTCTAGCTACAACTCTAAAAAATCTTGCCCTCATTTTTCATTTTCTAGCCTCTTTCGCATGCCTCTAAAACTTCCATTTTCCTATGTTATGTGATAAATGTTAAGTTCTTTGCATCCTATTTCCCTGAATCCTGCTTCCTGTTTGTTTGGAAGCCAATCATTATTATCAAAACCCTGAGGCATAGTGGGTTTGACATGGCCAGAGTCATAATGTGATTTTACATAAATGTGACATAAATTTATACAGTTTTATTTATTTGATTTTGAAAGCTGTCCTTTAAGTCATCAAACACAAAGCCCAAACTTTATTTTCCATGTTTATTAAAGCACTGTCATGTTTTTGGATTTATAATTCTTATTTTATTGACTTCTAGATGCTCAAATACGGCCACAGTATTTGATTTTATAGTTGTATGTCTCCTGAAGTGACATACTTCTTATGGACATCTGAGGTATATTTATAGAAAAATGACTGAATGCATGAGATCCTTTTGAAGTCAGTAATTTATTAATGGAATGCTTTTAAAATACCTCAGTATTTCATGGCAGACAAACTATAATTTGGAAAGCAAAAAAAAAAAAATCCCTTAGCAAAATAAATAAATAAATAAATAAAATAAGGAAGTCTCCCTTGAAGAATAGTCCATTGAGATAAAGGTAAGGTGTGAACTGTACCAAAAGGGGTTTAAAGGCCTGTAATTTGTCTTTTTAAATTATGAAGATTGCTTTAAGAATAGTTTAATTTTACTCATTTTTTTTTCATTCTTTTTTTTTTTTTTTTCTTGAAAATGGATTTATTCTTAGATAGTTTTTGAAGACACTTTTCCACTATATTGTAGAGAATTAGAGCATTATAGTCTAGGCTTCAGGAATGCAAAATCTCATTCTAACGACAGAGATTGTGACAAGAACAAATACTAGTAGCTGAATGAATTCACAAGCAGCTCAATTGTCAGAGACATGAGAATAGAAAGGGAGTTTATCATACTTACATGGTAGAAGCCAATTATAATGGTGAATGTCCTAAATGTCCTACTATTATATCTAGGGATAGTTTGAATGAGTACTTCAATTTATAGTTTTTATTATTATTATTATTATTATTAATTTATTTCTTTTTCTTTTTCTTTTTTTTCTTTTCTTACTTTCTTTCTTTTTCCTTTCAGACAAAGAATAAGTCCTGATTCTGCAATCATGTAGAATTGTAGGTGGTCTTTTAAACCTTCAAAGGATTAGTGTCACAGAGTTATCTAGATCAATCTATGTCCGTGACAGGGGGGGGCAGTAGACCCGTGGGTACCCCAATCCCCAAAAAATGGGAAGGGAAAAAGGGAAAGGGGTAGGGAGATGGGAGCTGGGCTCAAACAGAGTAAACAAACAGAGTAGTGGCAATGATCTAAGGAGGAAAACTTATTTTACTAACTATAATATTGGGATACAAGAAAATACAATATAATACAATCTAATTGAAACTGAGGCTAATAAATCGAGTAAAGAGAGAGAGAGAGAGAGAGTTTTCCAAAGACCGAGAAGTCTACTTTGAAATCGAGGACGCCACAGCTTGGAAGCACACCCACACCAAATGCCAGGCATGAGACCTAGCCAGTGTCACTTCCATGACATATTTCCCTCTCCGACTGTGAGGTGCTCTGGGATGTGTACTTCTTCTCTGTGCTCCACATGATGTTATGATGTGGAATGCCAATAGCAAAAATTACAAAACCATAACAATTAGTCATGTGAATTTGTGTTGTTTAGTCTGGATCTGTATAAAATGATAAGGAATGGTTCTAGTGAGACTTTCACCTAGGTCATTATTCTGTAGAAGAAATATTACACCTAAAGTAATAAAATATACATATATTTGAGTATGCTTCATATATGTGATTATTATGCTTTTAGACAGCATGACTCAAGAGAATTGGAAATTGGAAGATTATATCCTTTGTAGTTCAGCAGCTGTATTTGGAAATCCTATGTTTTATGTGTAATGTTTCAAACAATTAGTACTACATAAAATAAAGTTTTACTAACATTTGTTTATCTTATTACCTACCATGGTAGTTAAAGACCCTCCCATGCACCTTACAAATTCCTTTTTGATTCTGGATACTGTTCATACTTATCTGTATTGGACTAAAGCCTTCATTTGTCTGCCTATGTAGAGATTGATCCTCCAGTTAAGTACTGCCACGTAACATTTCTGTTTCCACTCCGCTTCTTCCCCACACCAATAGTCAATAAAATAATGATACCTTCATGCTCAAGCCACTGACAATCAATATGTATTTTCTGAGTATTTGAACAGTAAGTTACTCTTCTTGGTCCATGTATTGGAAATTTTCTGTTTTAGGCTTTATGTATTTTTTTGCACAATATATGAAATCCAAAATTAATAAATACTTCATCCCAAAGACTACTTGTTGTAGCGAGTAAGTAGTCATGGCTTGTCAGAACTAATCTCATAGAATAAACATTACAATCAATAAGTAGATGATCATAGAATCATAGAATCACCAAGGTAGGAAAAGGCCACCAAGATCATACAGTCCAACTGTCCATCTATCACCAGTAGTTCCCACTAACCCGTGTCCCTCAGTACAATATTGTCAATGATTTATGGTCTGTTTTTGCCCAGTTCTGTGACTAGTGGGGGTGGAGGGATTTTGCAAAATCCGGAAAAGGGAAACAGGGTATCCCAAAATAATTAAAACCAGCAGATGTCACACCTAGATGTTTTTGAAGATGGTAATTTATTATTTTTAAAATAATTTTTAACTGTAAGTTTTGAATAAAAATTATGGGGCTACATATTTATACAGATGCAACATCTGTCTGGAGGTAGTTTCAATAGTTCTGAGTAACAGGTTGCTCTTTAAGAATAAATTCTTTGAAGAGTGTTGTGGGGAAAAAAAGCAAAACAAACAAAATCTGCATTTACTGATGAAGATTTCTTCACTTTTACCTGAGGTGTCACAAACTAATGTAGGGTTAACATGAGAAGAACATTGTTCAGTATCCACAGATGTCTGGGTCAGAGTGTCTTGGTAGGGGAGATTCCAGTGAAGAGCAGAAAACGTTCTTTCTAATAGACTGGAAAATGGAAATGAAGAATAAATACCATGGGGGCATCACATTTCATCCTTCAACTTTCCTACAACTCCTTCAATCTATTTATAGTACTTCTACTTACACTTCAGTTTAAATGAGCTATCTCAATAGAGTTTTAAAGTTTGGCAGTCACTAATAGAGCTGTTTCAGCATGTTCTCAGCAGCAACTCTATGTATAGTTTGTTTTCCACACCTTCAAAATATATTACAAATAGTTTGAACTGGCAAACTTGTATATTCTATTTTTGTGGAACCTGACAGAAATATGAATTTTGGTGTTCTTCTGAGTGGTATGAATAACTCTGCACATCTCTGAAAGGTAATTTAGCATGAATGAATTCTTTGCCTTGATATTTATGAGTGCAGCTGTAGGACATAACTTGAAGTCTGGAATAAATTTTCTGTGAAAGTGAAATACAACATGAGTTTTATGAGCCCCAGATTAAATAAAGTGTTTGAAAAATTAGAATGATTAAAGGATGATAAAGTATCAGGCTCAGATAAATTGTTCTGTGGTATGTTTGGGGAAATAAAAAAATAAACAATCAACAGTGGCAGATATTTTTGATAACTCAGTAAGTATGATGAAGTAGCAAAGGTGGTTAATCATGTTTCAGAAAGAATCTGTGAAAGATGCAAAACTATTGACCTGAAAATCATGCAACGCTTAAAACTGTTTGAATGGAGCACATAACATTAGATTATGAACTGTTAAAAGAATAGTAAATAACTCAGAAGGAACATGATTAATTTGTCAGATTTATTTAACTCTACATTTACTAAACTTGTGCACAGAGAGGCAGCTTTGGAAATAGAATGGATTTTGGAAACACATTAATATATCATCACACAGAAGTACATCTCTCAACTGGTGTTTTGGTATGGGAACTACAGGAAAACTATTTTATGCAATAGCTAGAAAGTGGGACAGGGTTACTAATCAGCTCTCCTCTTTATATGGAAACAGAGGAAACTGGCATTGAGGTACAATACAATTTCTTCTGAACACACATTTTCACTTAAAATTTCCAGTCACAGTTTCTCAGCTTTTGCATATAGTGTGACATAAGATTATGGCAAGATTTTACTTAGACTTTATTTTATTCTTGAGCAGACTCTGCATGATTGTTTCAATTTGATTCTTTTGCTAAATCTATATTAATAAACAAAGAAGGTTAAATATTAATTTCCCCTAATAAGGAAGGAATGTTGTTGGAAATGATTCATAATAAGTAATTAATTTGTCTATTTATTTATTTGTGTTTTTGTTTGTTAGTTTGTTTTTTTCAGAAAACAACTACCTTCTTTTTACCTTCCCCCCGGCCCCCAGGTATTTATTTTTAAAGATGATAATTTCCTATCATTTTAAGGTAATCAGTAATCACTGTTAAAATTCCATTTATAGCATACTGATATGTAGTAGTAGTGGGTTTCATTTGACACATCTTACTCTCAGCTGAAGTTCATCTCTTGAAATTTAATAGCATTGTTTTTGGGTCCCACAATATACCAATTCACAGTATGAATAACTGTTATCTGTCTTTAAATAATCTCTAAAGAGATGAGAAAGCAGGCTTTATGTTTGTTTTTGTTGATGTTGTTTGTTTGTTGGTTTTGTTATTATTATTTTTTTTACCTGCTAGAGTTTCATTTCTTTTCATTTAAATTTGGGGTTTTGTTCTCCTCATTGTGTACAGAAACATATTTTCCAATGAGGTTACAGTAAGAGATCAAGAACATAGCTAAAGGAGGTAGAAACAAATTGATACCAGCAAGCAGCGGAGATAGTAACTAGCTGTAAATAAACAGGTCATGATATGAACTTAGAGGACAGTAGCTGGCAGGCAACTCAAGCAAAACCATCCTTATATAAACAAAATGTCAAGTATAGATCAAGCAACTTTAAGAAAGCAACTGTGGCCATGAACAAAAAGAAAAAAAAGATCAATGGTTAATCAAAGCTCTCACTTTTTGTTCAGAAAATCATAGTTCTGTCTCAGAACAGAAAAGGATAAATGTAGAATCATCAGAAATGTAAGATTATCCACAAGAATTTATTTTGTCACTGATATTATCTGGATGATTTTTATTTTTTTTTAATTTTACTCTTCATCATCTTGGCTTGCATTATTCTTGAACACAAGAATTTTTCTTACTCAGTTTAGATTCATTTTCAGACTACATTGTGTTTCAGGTTGGATTTTAGCTTCCACCTGTTTGTATAGCTTAGAAGTATAATTTTGGAAACAGTTTTCTAACATTACAATTGATAGTGACAATACTATTTCAGTGGTATTGTAAGTCTCCTTGTTCTAGCTGGAAGTCTCATTGCTCATCAGTTAGTATGAATACAGTCAGCGATGCTCAGTAGAAAAGAAAGACTGAGTTAACTGGAAATGTTAGGTGTAGTAGGTGGCATTTCAGCTTTTAACATCTTCTGTTCATTTCCTTTGCATCAACAGAATCAATCTACACAAACTTAAAAGGGCTTCAACTTCTCTGCATTGATTTCTTGTTTTAGGCAAACTGGATTTCCTAGATCTTTCAGAGTGAAATTTTTTTCCAAGATAAAACTTAAATTTTTGCTAGTTTGAATTTTACCTCCACTGCTCCAGAAAACATATCTATATAGCATGGTAAGAAGAAAAAGGATTATCTTTTTCCTAAATAATGTTTAATCTTCATTTAAACAAAGTATAGGAATTGAAGAAAATTAATTGGCATGAGAAGAAAGAGATAGCATTATAATTTTCATAGTTTTCACTTGGAATAGTTACATGCAAGGAAATACATTCATGTGCTATAGCTATGGCTAAGAGTTAATAAGCCCACATTTAATAGACTGAACTGTATTTCCATGCCAAAGAAAAAACAGCTTCTGTTTCACTCCATATCAGCTAGAACTGATAGTGAATTCTCCAGGTGAAAAAGAAAAATCGAGTGAATTATTTGAAACATTAATTGCTATTTTCATGACTGAAATCAGAGTATTTCATTGCTCTGCTTGGTGCTTCATTGCTTTATTTTATTTTTCTTTCTTTCTTTATATATATATATATATATATATATATTTTCCTATTTGTCAGTATATAACATTTCATAATGCTTATATTTACTGTGAATGTCTTTACTCATTATCATCAATTTTACTCAGGAAAAACATTTTCAGAATTCATTGTATGATTTAAGAATTAAATCAATCAAGTAAAAAAAAAACAAACAAACCAAACAAAAAAACAAACAAACAAACAAACAAAAACCCAAAAAACAAACAAACAAAAAAAAACAACAACAGAGAGAGAGAACCAAAAGATCTATAAACTATAGATATAAACACTGAATATGTTAGCATAACATATTTAACAATATGAAATGAAGAAAATTAAGATTTGATAAGATGATTTGAGGCACTTTGAAAATAATGAAGAGCTATATTTACAATAAGCTAACAGTAAATCATTCTACTTTAAAATTTTAAGTTTGAGTTATTAGAATTATCACATGCCCTATTTCTGATGTTTCATTTCAGGAGAGTGCAACTGACTACTAACAGCAGTTACAACTCAGGCAAAATGTATTTGCATCGAGGTAAAGACAGTAAGATTGAAAAGGTGTTCCCACAATGACCTCAACTCTGGGCATCCATTAAATATGCACTTATCCTTTCATTGTGTGAGAGCTGTTTTTATTTTATTTTATTTTATTTTATTTTATTTTATTTTATTTTATTTTATTTTATTTTATTTTATTTTATTTTATTTTATTTTCCCTTCTCCTTTACTTTTCTGTGAATTAATTCTAATCTTCTAATCATTTCAGAAATGTCTCCATTCATCCAGCTCTTTTTCTTGAAACCTGAGTAGTCCTTCCCTCAGGAACAAACATCTTTGAACAGAGAGTTTGATAAGATTTGTGAAACAAACAAACAAAAAGGGCTCTCACTGTGCAATTTATGAGAAACCATACTACTACTGTACTTCTGACATTTGTAGTTATCATAAAGTTGTAATGCTGAACATTTAATTTATTGAGTTCTTAAACAAGAACTTAGTGTGGACTTACTAGGGAGTGCTTGTTTTGGAACTGTGCTGTAGTAACAATGAATAAATCTTTGTGGCTTTCTATCAAGTGGTGATAAAGTAGAACTTGCCTATACACACAATAATGCTCTGAAAAATTATTAGTACATGTAAAGGAAAGACATGGTTACTTTTAAGGGTGAAGAAGATTCTAAGAAATATATTTTAAATTAAAATTTTGTGTTTAATATCTTCAGTGATTAAAAACAAATCTCTGCATATTTCTGCAAATGAGGATATTAAGTTAAATAAATGAACTATAAAGTGTGATAGCAGAAAACTCTGTTCATTAATTTTAATGGGTAAAATAAATCTAATGTACATTAACAAATGATAGCTTTATGGCTCATTTTCTAATGACTGAATTAGAAAGTGAAACTGCCTGACCCTCTGGCAAACAAGATCCACAGAATTTGTACAGTTAATGCCTGGCAGGCCTATCCCTCATCATGGCCCAGAATGCAACCTGCATTCCAGGATGAAAGCTGAGATATCTTTGTCCTTGATCCCTAGCCCCCAACACTTCATTTTCAAAAAGCTGAGTATCATTCAACAGAATTGGTGGGAAACATAGGCTTTCCGTGTGAGGGATCTGGCAGTGTTACTGAACCGAACGTAACATTCAGCATGAGATCAATAACTCATGGTCTCATTCTGAATGGGATTGCTTTTCTTTTGTGCTTGTAAGAGGAGCCTGGGGCTGAGCTAGTTACTGCTTTGGAGTGACTGAATACATGAGAAATGAATGAACAGCAAAACAGAGCTTTCCTGCAGTCCTGTTCCTCACTCCCCCTTCTTTTCTCTTGGCTTTTCTTTGGTTTTTCTTTTGTTTCATATCCAGTGGCAGGAGGGAGGGAGAGAGCAAGTTCAAGTTGCACTGCTGGTTGTGCCCCGGTGTGCTTTCAGCTGAGGCAGCAAACATTATTAAGCCAGGTCAATGCATCCCATGCACCCACCTCGCTGAATGGCTCCTGCACCTGGAAAGCCCCCCACAACCCACAACTGTTCTGGCCCAGAAAAGACTTTGAGAAGCTAACCTATCTTTTTGGCACTGACTCAGCTTATAGCATAGCCCTTAACTTCTTAACCTAGAAATTAGTACCTTATATTACACTGGAGAGGCAAAATGTTAGCCACTATATAACATAACATTTCTCACTGTGACTTGATATAGGTTCTTGATGTCTGATGAGGTGTGACTTCTGTGACAAAAATGCAATAGGAGAAAATATAGTGAGATGGAGTTAAAAATATTTTTTCTACTACATTCTTTAATTTCCATTGATAAGCATGCAGTGGGTGCAAGGAGCCAGGAATACCTGTGTTTCTGCTTCATCATCTATATTTCTATAATAGGGATGTGTGTTTCACTTCAGTCATATGTGCATGCACTACTGCCATAACTCTCAAGTGTATTTTTTTTTCATCATTTTTATGTAATTTTAATTTGACTGAACTACTCTTTAAAAACAATAAATATATTAGCATATAACATGGGATTATAAACACTCATGATGACACATTTATTTTATCATTGCTGCAGTGTTTGATGTCAGGTGTTTTTGTTTGATTGTTTGTTTGTTTTTTAATTTATATTCTTTCTTGCTTACTGATTTTACTAAATGGAGTTAGGCCTATGCTCTAGAGAAAAGTTTTTTTTTTATTTTTTTATTTTTTCATTTGCCATTTATTTTACTAATTCTTACTCTACCTTAGAGAAGTGGAAAAAGAAAATAAATCTTTGACATCAAACATCTTTGCCCAGCAGGCTTTCTTAAATTTGCCCTACTTGATAATTAAAAACATTTGACATTGGTCACAGAGTAATTTCTACCTTTAAGAATTACTTTCTCACTAATTTAAATACCTGATGCCTTCATGAAGCATCATGAATTCTAAGACAAAGGGAGAAACAACAGCAAGAAAAGACATTCAGTATCACTAAGTCTCAAGAATTGATAATTGTTTGTTGCTAGCTTTTAATTGCTGTGCATTTAAAATGAAAGATAATTCATTTCGCATTCCATTTATGATGAATTTGGAACAACAGAAATTGCTATATTTTACATTTGTTAATTTTGAGGTAATAATAATGCAAGCTTTTCATCATGAAAAGTAATAAATAAAGTAAAATTCAATTCTGAATTATTAAATAATTATTAGAATAAATTAGTAACATTAATATTTGAAAATAATCAAGTGTTTGCTTTATTCTGTATTTATATTTACATTGCAAGACAGAAGGTATGGCTTAGAAGAGAATTACCAAAATTAGCCCAGTTATTTGTTTTCATGTCAAATAAACAGACATGAATATTTGTATATATATCTATATACAAATACGTATATAGAAGAAGGTGAGAAATCAGTATATTGATTGATCAGGATCTAACAAAAATGTGTTTGTGGAACACCAACCCCAACTTTCTTCTAGAGGAGAAATAACACTGTAAGAAAGATTTGAGCAGAATTAAGTTTTTTGTTTGTTTTATTTTGCTTTGTTTTGTTTTAAAGTAAGAAATGTTCTGTTCATAAAAATAATTCCTGCTCCTTCCACTTCCTACCAAGCCCTTATCATAAAATAGTTAAATAAGAATACATTACATTCCAGTTTTGCAATGGCCAAATTGAGGGGGGAAAAAAAAAAAAAAAAAAAAAGCACCAACCCATAAATAGACTTTCTGCCAAACAGATATAGGATACATATTTTATTATAACTGAGGGAAGGAGTATGCCAGTTATTCAGGAAAGGACTAGTAAAAATCTCTTATGTACATAAAAGACATTTATTCCAAAAATGCTATAACAGGAAGAAGTAAAGCTAATTATTATGGCTATCCAGATTCATACAGAAACCACAGTACTGTCATGAATGTATTTACTTCATTCTCTTGACAGATTTTCCAAAATTGAACAAACAAGAAATAGGCAGCCATCAGAGGATACATCTTCTTTTCTTAAACTGAGCAGAAGCCAAAACCATACTATAGCTGGTAGCATGGCAGAGAGAGAAAAATAGAAGAAGAGAAGAAGGTAATGAAGTGGTCAGGTCATTTCATCCGCTTCACATTCCCATTGAATGCAGTAGAAGTTATGAATGTCTAATCCATAATTTTATTAATTCTAGGTAGTGTTAAATGAAGATGATGAGAGGGAAGAACTCCTCCAGCTTAATTTTTAAAAGGATCTCTTAACTTTGGGGTGATCACATTTAGCACCAGAGCTGAGATCTGAACTTCAAAACTTCTTTTTAAAATAATTATGAAAGCTACATAGCTCTCATGCTTCACCCCTCCCAATTATTTTTATTTTGAATTTTGAATTTTCTATTCTTTTTATCTAACTAGGATAGTTCCTGGGAAATGCAAAAATTGCGATTTTCTTTTTCTTTTTTTTTTTTTTTTTTTTTCTTTTCCCCTTACTTGAGTGTTTTGGATGGAAAAGATTATTAAATAAAAAATCCACCTAAACATGTTAGAATCAATGTTACTTTTACAGAATAAACCCTAAAGAGAGAATTAACAAGAATTACTGCATGGGTAGGTCTGATATTTGTTTTGTATGCTTGAACACTTTTCAGTTGGCAGAAATCAATGGTTCGCTTTTCACACTGAGAAGGAAATAGGGGTCAAAATTTTTTCTTACAGGTAGTTGAAGAATAGATTAAGTATTGTACCTCTGTGTCTCCAGTGTATCCCACAAAAATACCACTCATCAAAACTATGCTGTTTGCACTTATATGAACATTCACAGTTGATTAATTTATTTAACATTTATCTTCCTGAATCACTTGTAAAAAATATTATAATTTATAATAAATATTTTTTAGGAATTAAAGAAAGGAGTTCATACTTTATATGCGTAATTCATGTCCTTTTTTTTATTTAATATTATTTTCTTTTTCCTAGCATTGTGTTGAATATATCCAGTGCCACAGCAGCATGTCTCCTTTTATACATAGAGCCTTTCTTTTGACCTTGGTGAGGATACAACAAGTATGACAAGATGCTATCTGTTCAACAGGTAAAATAGGCGTCCCAGAAGAGAGTCCATGTAGTATACTCATTGTATCATTTGATAGTAACATATTGTCTCACTCCAATTTAGGAGTGAAAGGTTCTTTTGATATGTTATGCCCGGCGTGAGATTAAGAAGAAGAGCATTCAAATGTTGATCCGACCAGTTTATTGGAAATGATAGACAGTTGAGGGGATGGGGAAGGGAGAGCGACGAATATCAAAATTAGGATGATGGGGATGGGAAAGTAGGCGATAGAAAAGGTAGAAAAGAGCAAGAATTACGTCAAAGTGGGGAATAGTCACCTCCTGGATGCAGCAGCGTCCCGTAGCACGTTGTTACGTTGGTCCGGGGCAAAATAAGCGTAGGGGAGAGCAGCAGCGAAGCCCATCTGTTGAACAAAGGGATTTCTCGAACCTTGGTTCCTGTCATTCTCAGACAAAGGGAGTCCTGGGACCTTGGCCAGGACTTGCCTGAACTTGTCCATTTCAGCAAACTTTGAGACAGTAATGTAAAAAGCATGGCCTCTTACACATATTATCTTCATTGGAAAAACTAATTTTGTAGATGGAATATTTTAAATTGATCTGTATCTCAAACAAAGTGTTGAGATTGGGCATTGTCTGAATTGCTAGAATAACAAAATAAATGCTTTCTGAAAACAAATTTGTTTCTGGCACCGAGTTCTGTGCTTTAGACAATTTTAATTCTGTTTTTCTTTTTTTTTAGTTTTAATTTTCATTTCCTCTCCCTCCCACCTTCTCGATGAAATAATTAAGTAAGTGGGTTTTCAGGATTTTGTCCTGGTGTTCTCTGGAATAAAGTTAATTTTCATCCAAGTAGGTGGAGTGGTGCTGTGTTTTAGATTTAGGATGAAAAATAATGTTGATGGAATTCCAGTGTTTCATCTGTTGCTGAGTAGTGCTTATACTAAGTCAAGGTCTTTTTATCTTCTCATGTTGTTCTGCCTTTGAGGTGGGTGAAGGAACAAAAACAGCTGCAAAGAGACACAACAAGCACCCAGACTGGCCAAAAAGATACCCATACCATATGGTATCAGGTTGAACAATAAAAATGTGGGTGTTGAGCATGGGGCCTGCTGATGCTCAAGGATTGTCTGGGCATGAATAGGCTTGTGGTGAACAGCTGCATTTTGCATGACCCATTTTGTGCATTCTATTATTATTATTGTTGTTATTTTACCTCCTTTCCTGTGCTCTTAAATTGTCTTCTTTATCTCAACCTATGAGTTTTACATTTTTTTTCTGAGATTTTCTACCCTGTCTCACTGAGGGGGAGTAAGTGAATTGGCTGTGTTGTGCTTAGCTAAGTGCTGGGTTAAACCACAATACTATTTTAATTATTCTTCCTCTTTTATTCATGAACACTCTGATTATAAATCAAGTTCACCTTGTGATCAAAGCTTCAAATTCACTTTTGCTTGGACATTTATTTGTCTTCCAGGTGCCATGATGTAATGAAACAATCATCTCAGTATGATTGCAGCATCTGAATTATACGGTTTGCTCCCAGACCTTCTTGCATACAGTATACATTATGAGGATAACGATCTGTGTTTGACAAATGTTAAAAACATGCAACTCTAAATCCATTACATTATATCATGTGTCAGGGAAATTATTTTTATCTAATGAACACTTGCAATGTTGGCAAGGATGGTTGCATGATATTTAGTCTTCCAAGTACCTGAAGAGAGCCTACAGGAAAGCTGGAGATAAATTTGTTTTTTAAGAAAGAGGGAAAATGGCTTTAAAGAGGAAAAGGGTATATTTAGACTAAATACTAGGAAGAAATTATTTACTGTGAGGGTGATGAAGCACTGGAACAGGTTGTCCAAAGAGGCTGTGAATGCCCCTTCCCTGGAACTATTCAAGGCCAGGCTGGATGGGGCTTTGAGCAACCTAGTCTAGTTGGAACTAGATGATCTTTATTCCAAAGCCAAACCATTCTAAAATTGTCCTCCTCTACCGCTTTTTTTTTTTTTTTTTTCCCCCATTAGCTATTGATAAGTTTTAATCCATATATATTAAATTTACATTTGTCATTGTGCAGAGGATAAGCCTTATCCAAGTAGTTATTTTTTCTTCTATCTTGCTTTATTTGCATGATGGCTACAATTTTTTGAACAAGTCAAAGAAACACTGTTGTTAAGTATTCATAGGATATTTTTCCCCCTATGATGACACACACAAGCACAGAAAATCATATCCACACAATTCACAAGCTGGAATTACTCTGGGCTTCTTGAAACTTCAGATGATTTACCATCCAAGAATGACTCTCTCCAGAATTTTGTCAGGTAAATCATTCCCCAGGCTCTTTGATTCTTCACTGTAAGCTGATCCTGTTTAGAAATAGTTGAAGTCTTAGTCTGATTTATGTAACATTATTGGCGGTGTATGCCAGTTCCTCTTCTCATTTTACAGACCCATCTTTGGCAAAATTGAGTGTTTGTAAAAATATATTTGACAAAATCAGTTACGGTAAACATCGTGATCTGACAAAGAGCTAGCCTACTTTGAAAGGTTTAGAGCCTCCAGACAGATACAAATAAGATAAGAAAAAGCAGACACATATTAAATCATCAAGCAGCAAAGGGGATACTTTATGGAAATTAACTTGCAAGATAATAATTTGAATTTGACAAGGTGATAATTAAAGTCCCTAGATAGATTCTTTCCACATCTGTATGCTTTTCAGAGAAGTTGGTTAGCATACTAACTGCTGTTGGAGAATTCTAAAAAAATATTCATAGGATGTTAAACTGCATATTGTTATTCACTTCAATTTGTATAATAAATGTTACAAAATGCAATGCATACAGTATTACAGAAGAGGTACTAATCTCTATTATAAGCTTATTTTAAAGCACACTGATACTATACTGGGTTCTCAGATGCCAGTTTTATCCACAGAAATTCAAAAGATTTAATACTAATTAGTCTTTCTGCGAAGAAGAATGTAGTGATAAATTTATTCTGCATGTAAAATACTGAATCTGAAACTTTCAGTGCAGTAGCCGGAATGATTTTATATTGTAGTTACTGAATAATGACTATCAATAACCACTTTTACTGGAAATGCTGTATTATTAATAGTAACTGGCTATATGAAACAGCTCTGAAGCTTAGGTCTGTAATAAAATGTTTGTCATAAACTGGAAATAGGGTTTTTTTTTAACCAAATTTAAATGAACACCTACCACTAGAAATACTGTTTAAAAAACATTACTTTCTCCTGTGGAATTATTATATCAGTTAGAAGGCATTCATATACTTAAGTAAATAACAGAATTTATTTCTGAAAAAAAGTAGCAGTTTTCATGACAAATTCTGCATATCCACATTCTCTACTGGATTTAAGTGTCATAAACATTTAGCTTGTGTCAAGAGCACATTTTTAAAGTAATTTTTTGTTTGTCCCAGCTCATGTGTAGTCACATCATGGAATGGTCTCAAGGTGCAGAAGCTGTATTTGCTTAATTTGAAACAGAGGGGTATGTGCTGGGGAGCTCAGGTAGTTAACTCCAGATGCATTTGAGCATTTGGATCCATGGGGCCAGAGGGAGACTACACTGAAGTAAAAACAATTTATACTTTGTACGATGTGGTCATCAGGTCCTGTTAGCAGAACACTAACTGTTCTGCTCTGTAAATCCACTCCTAAGGATGTACATTCATTGTTTCTGCAGACAGTCTGGTTGTGATAGATAAGAGGAGAGTACGTGCACATTAAACAACTACCAGAAGCACTGTGAGAGCCTTCCAGTCTGGAGAATGACTGGAAGCATCATCTGGAGAGAGATGAAAACCTTACCACTTAAGGTAAAATTCAGTGTGAAGAGCTCAAAACATTAGGAGAAAAAAGGATTATTGAGTTTACTATTAGAGTGATTTGTCATCTCTGAGTCCAATGGATTGAAAGACATTAAAGTCACTGTGATATGAAAGTGCTAAAAATTCCAGTATGACCAAGAGAGATGAGCGGATTTTTTTGTTTTGTTTTGTTTTGTTTTGTTTTGCTTTGTTTTTTAATATATATATACATGCACTTGGAAATGAGGGAAAAAAATCACTATCACATAAATTTTCCATTAAGTTATTTAAGTTAGTAAAGTTAGTCTGGCATATTTTTCCGGAAGCAACATCTTCTCATATATCCAAGAATTTGTGAACTGTTTTGCAATGCTACATGTTCCTGTTAGCATTTAACACTGTAATTTAGTACAAGTAATTCAGATTCTGTATAGTGATTTCTATGCATCATGATCCTCTCATTTAACTGTGCCAAAACATATTTGCAAATTGGAATATCTCTTCCTGGTATTTCTATACTTCTTTTCCATATCATCACATTAGCATCTGTAGAAAACAAGGATGTAATAATTAGAAAAAAAGGCCAAATATTTTGCATTGTAGATTTCCTCCACATCCCTCTTCACTCTAATCCACAGCATGCTAAGTTAGCAAGTACTGAAATACAAAATACTGAAACTCATGTTTATTACAGTTGCAAAAACAAAACCACAATAGCAATAGCAAAAACTCAGCAGATTCAGTACTTCTTGATAGTAAAGAGTTTAAGGACATATTCAGTATCTCTGTGACTGTGAAAAGATTCATCTCTTAATAGTTTGTATAGTTGAGGTTTTTTGTTTTTTATTGTTTGTTTGTTTCTGGATAAAACATGAAAGGTTAGCTACTACACAATTGTCCACAACAGAGGACAGAAGATGAAGAATATAAATGATTATAAAATTCACAAGGAATAAAAAGTTTTATTTCAGTAGCATTAAAATATATTTTTATACACATACACACATTCATGCTTTTCAGGGAAACAAGTCAGATCCACTTGCAGATAAAAGAAAATTCGTATTTTATGTAAAACAGCTTGATGTAATATTAATATATATACTTTTTGGCATTGAATTTCACTGGTTTCAGTAACACAGATGTGAAAGAGGAAAAGAGGTTTCTTAAAACAGATATTACATTAATTCACTAATCAATAGTCTACTTCCTAAATATTAAATTATATTATACATTGCACTACTTTTGACTGATAGCTATTTAAATAGTAATTTAGAGTTATGTTATTAAAAACAAGTGTTGTGGGTTTTTTTTGTTTGTTTGTTTTTTGTTTTTTTGCTTGTTTGTTTGTTTGTTTTGTTTTGGAGAAGGGGGGTCAGTTGGGGGAGGGAGGTTTTGGGAGGAGAGTGTGGAATATCCTTTTTTAGTTTTAGGAATGCAAATATTACTGTCATACAGACTGAAGCAAAATCATCAGGGAAAAATAGTCTCTATAACAGCAGAAGTATTTACCTGAAATACAGAACTCTTTAATTGGTTCACAGGGAATTTTGCTTTCTGACTTTTGTCCTAACATTCTGTAAAGGATAAAATTGCTGTTTGCAAATACCGCAAAGTATAGGATTTAATTTCCTCACCTTAAAAAATTCCTAAAACAAGATCCTTGGAACAGCTGCATACACAGTAGATTATCTAAGGAAAAACATTTTCTTTGGGATAAATATACTTGTATATTTTGATGGTAGATTACTTGCATCATGTAATTTGAAATAGTGTGATTAATTTGTTGTTGTTCCTATTGTTTTAAGGAGAACTCTCATTAATTTTGCAAAACATAAGACTTTCATTTACCTTATTTCAAAATGTTTCAATACTGACAATCAAGATTTTCCATTTATAAAGTCATAGAACTATGCGGTACCCTGAGTTGGAAGGGACCCACAAGGCACACTGAATGCAACTTCTATTCAAATCCAACATTGCAAAATATTAGCCTTTTAGAAGACAAAGGGAGAAACTGAGGTCTACTGCCTGTGAAAAGAAGAGATACAGCATGAACAAATTCTTTATGGAAATTGCCTGTAGGCTGCATATTTTCTACCAGACCCATTTTAGGATCCTATTGATTCACTTAACATTTCAAACGATTCTCAATTTGTGCTCTTGGAATAGTATTTTGGGGGGGGGGGGGGGGATAGAAGCTAGATAAACATGACCTTAAAATCTTAAAATTAGGGGGGTAAAATTAGTCCACAACCTCTTAATTGTGTCTTGCAACCAGGAAGTCTTGTTTAGGGAAATCTTAAATCCTGGAGTCTAAATAATGGCAGAAAAGATTATAAGACCCAGGCCTAAAAGTAAAGGTTAGTCTGGATTGTTTTAGTGGCCATTAATGACCATTTGTTTCAATTAAATCTCACAAATAAGTGAAAGTGACTAATATTTTCCTTAATCAGAACATTTTCTTGTAACGTTTCCAGCGCTGTCTGTCATATGCATTTAGATTAATGGGTTCAACAGGAAAGGGCAGTAGTAAGCGGAGGATACATGGAAAATCCTGACAGTAACATTTGCCAGGTGTGAACTCTGGAGATCTCCTGCTATCACTTACTGACCAATAGCCCATAGATAACAGGAACAGTAAGACTTTCACCATAAAACCCAGTTTACTTGATAAGAAAATTGATATTCTGACCTTTTTAGACAGCACAATGTGCTCTGTGATTTCTGAGCATACTCTGAAAATACGTGGGACTGCTCTTATTTATATAAAGATGTGGTGCACTTGCATGCATGTATCTATGTGTGTGTATTTGTCTCTCTTCCCATCTTTGCTCCCCAGCATGTAGTCCTACTAATCTCAGTGAGACTATTGTTGCTCTAACTAATCCATTCAACAGGAGTAGAAATGATCTGCATCTATCCCATGGGTATTCTTCATTAAAGGTTGTGGAAAAAAAAAAGGGGGGGGGGGGGGAGGGAGGAGAGGGGCAGCAGGGGGTGGATTTCACTTCTAGGGTTATTCTGAGGAAGATAGAAACTGTTGTTTAGAAAACTGTGAGGTGAGAGTAAAAACAACAACAGCAACAAATAGAAAAAATACACAACTTTGACCCCTAAACTATTACAGGATTTCTAGGAAGGAAGGTGGGAAAAATAGTCTTTCAGGATACATTTCCATCAACAGATGAAATATATATATGCAAATTATCTACCTAATAATCTATATTTTTATTAAATTGTGAAATAAACAAACAGCAATTTTCCAGACTTTTTTTGTCTTCTGACTTATTTACTTTTTGTTCATTTGTAACACAGCTTACATGACAGGGTAGGTAGCAGCACCATAGGGAATAAAAGCAAGAAGTAGAATACAGTAACAGTACATAGAGTACATCTTGTAACTCTGTACATGTCTAGGTACTGGATTCACGACCACAGAACTGCTCGTAAGAAAAATATTCAGAAATATTCAGTCAGTTCAAGCTTAAAGAATAAATCACACAAGAGGAAAGACACTGAAGATATGCTGTGAATTTGGGCCTGAACTTTTCTTCCTGGCCCTTCCTTCCTCACCCCTTGGAAGATTTTTAAGAGAGATTAGAAGTTGACAGCATGATGAGAAGACAAAAAAGCACTCTATTCAGGCCAAGTCTGAGTAAACTGTGCATAGACTCATTATACTTCTGGCCTTTGCATGAGGTAGTAAGATTGAAACCTTGATATATGTCTACTCCTCCTCTTGCACCCTGTCAGAAACCAATCCCTTCAGCTGTAACATCCAGGAGTTCTCTTATTTCTGGTGATGAAAAAACTACTTTTTTTTCACTGATCACCTCAGCAGGATCAGCCATGGACCTCAGAGTTCACCTGACTATTAACTTGCCTAGATAGCCCTTCTCTTGAGTTGATTGTATGCTGTAATTAGATACGGTATTGTTAAATGAGTGCTAATCTTGTTTCTACAGTGTGAAGACAGCCATGAGGACTATGTATGGAGAAAAAGAATGAGAACTGCATTCAGCTAAGAGCAAAGCTAAGAAACCTTCAGGTAAAAAGCAGTGGGAGTGAGCTGTTGTGGAAACCTGGACCCTACGTGAATTTCATGCTAGTGAGGAGATGGAGAGCCCACACAAACAACATTTATTACAGGAAGTACAAGCATATAAATAATGCTGTATTTCTTGCCCCAAGTGGGATAAAGTAACTCTTTCTTTAACACGAGACAAATATGTGTGTTTGTGTGTGTGTGTGTAGTAAGTCATTGTTTTCTCTTAGGTTTCAGAAAGTACTTCCCAGAGTAAACTGTACTACAGGTTTTTGCCTTGCAAAAACAAATAAAGTATCTTGCCAGCTCAATTTTATAGCATGCAGAGATAATAAATCAATGGATATTAGAGAGTCTGAAATTTTTACATCACATATTTGTCAATGACAATGCTGATTTGCCAAAACTACTTTTCTTTATTTCTGCCAATTCTGAACATTAGGGAAACAAGCTTTGAGAATTATCAGAATGCTTCACTTTGACATTTTTATTAAAAATGTGAAGTTTTATAATTCAATGTTATTTTGTTTGGAAATTAAGCTAATTGTAGCTGTAAACGGTAGACATTTATTGATTCTTACTTCTTAGGCTTTTCGTTTTAAGCCTTTCTTTTCCCTTAATTTTATAAGGAAATCTAAAGTCTGGTTTGTGAAAGTTAGTCAGGAAGGTGAAAATAATCCATCTTGTTCTCCAGACCATCACAACTTTAACCTCTGTTAATATTTGTATATAATTACCTGAGTATGTTCAGCCAAATGAAAAAATAAATGATTTGGGTAATAAATCTTGTGGTAGTAGTTCAGTATTCTCCTTTTACTTCATTCCTGTACATTCTATGGAATAGACAGTGTATTGCCTAAGCAGAGCAGTATGACGTCACATCCCCTATGATGCCAAATATGCAAGTTTTTGAATGCGTTCATAGACTCTCACCCAGCTGAACAATAATAGATTAGCTGTACAGAAACTGTGAAGTATAATTGGATTTTTTTGGTTCAGATTCAAGAGTTTCTTTTAATTTTATCCAGTTACTGAAACAACCTCACAATGATTGAAAAAAAAAAAAACATTTTATTGCTGTTAAAAACTAAACAGGGACCTCAAAATTTTACCTGTCTGTAATGCTGTACATGATGCATTTCATGCAGTGCATGAAGAATTTCATGTAGTAATCAGTGCTGACAAAAGTGCTGTAGCTCAGAAAACCAAGAAAAGCTGATTGTAGTTATCAATGTCTAATAAAAATACTTACTGGCTTTTTTTTTTTTTTCTTGTTAGTCAAAGTTTGCTTCCTAAAAAGCAGTTGTTTTCTGTGATTGATAAGTTCTCTAGATTTTACACACAATCACATCCATTAGTTCTGCCTTTTTCCCCTCCCTGAGGAAAGTCAGGAACTGTCAGATTGAAATGTTCTTCCCAGGCACAAATAGTGTCCCCAGGGATGACAGAAAATATTCTCAGTCAGAAAGAAATAGATTTTAAAGTGTTGCCTGTTGACAGTGGTCACTCAACCTGCTTAACAAAAAGTGTCCAAATGTAGGGCAGACAATTTAAAAACTACTTTATAAAATATGTTTTCTTAAAAAATATTTCATTTTTACGCAAGCCATAATTTCATATTTTATACAAAATAAACTTAAGACGTTTCAAATAAAATTAGGGGTGCCTCAATGAGATATACATTTTGACCCTTTATAGAACCAAAAATAGTTTAGATTGCGTCTAGTGTCAGATCTAAGAGCAGATAAGACAAGCAACAATAATCTTTTTTATTTATTGGGCATTCGGTCATTCCCAATATGTAAGCAACTGTCATACAAATGATCTTTAAATGCACTATCAATGATTACAGAATCAGGATCAGTTCTGGCTCTACTTCACCTAATGGAAGTTGGGAAGTTATGAAGACTGGGATATCCAATTTACTTCTAGAATACAAGAACTAGCAAGAAGAGTTTTGGAGGAAAAAAAAAAAAACTACAATTATAATAGAATTACTGATTTTTGTATGTGCAGCTAAAATCTATATGTAACTCTTACACTGTCCCACATTATTTTTATATTTCCATGTCTACCATGTAAAATGAATGACTATTCATCTAGATGTACATTTTTTTTTTTCTTTTAAAGTTGCCCATACTTTTTAGACACAGATTATCAGTTGATCCATTAAAGAAGTAGTAAGCATTTTATTTTTTTTAATTTAATTTTTTTAATCATTATTACTAGCGAGCATATTGCATTGGAACAAATTACAATATAATGTGTGAAGAGATTAGAAGATATTTTAAATATAATAATGAGATTCTTGTGATGGAGAATTATTTGCTGTTTTCTAGTTTCTCATAGCACATGAATACTGGACCTGTCATGATGAAGTCCTGAGATGTAAGCAAATAGTCTGTGAAAAGAGTGAGCACTCTGCAGTAGTCCAACAGTCTACCTACCTACTTCCATCCCGTGTCTGCAAAGTTGCCTGTGTTGAACTTTGAAAGGTTAGCTGGTTGTTTCACATGTTCCCAAGATTTAGCTGCCTTGTCTCAGTGGTGGCTTGAGGAAAATGACTATGGAGGTGCAGGCTACTGTCCAAAATAGATTTCTAGATATTGTTGGGCCATCAGTGATTTTCAGCACTATCACAGAATCACAGAAAGACCCGGGTTGGAAGGGACCTCAAGGATCATGTAGTTCCAACCCCCCTGCCTAGCAGGGCCACCAAACATACATATTTATTAGATCAGGTTGCCCAGGGCCCTGTCCAACCTGGTCTTGAACACCTCCAAGGACGGGACATCCACAACCTCCCTGGGCAGCCTGTTCCAGAGCCTAACCACTTTCCTATTGAAGAACTTCCCCCTAACATCCAACCTAAATCTTCCCTCTTTTAATTTAAAAACATTTCCCCTGCAAACTAATTGTTGTGCAGCTTCCTGGCAGGCCTACATAGTAGTTGCCTACACCATGAGAGGAAGCATACCTAAATGATACAAAACTATGAAAAATTAGGGGATTGTAAAGGCTACAGGACTTGTTTATTTTTTAGGGATTGATGTATCAGACATGACATATTAGAAACAATATAACATCTAAACTAAGTGACGGAGCACTGGAACAGGCTGCCCAGGGAGATGATGGAGTCTCCTTCTCTGGAGATATTCAAGACCTGACTGGACGCTACCTGTGTGACATGGTGTAGGGAACCTGCTTTGGCAGGGGGGTTGGACTCGATGATCTCTAGAGGTCCCGTCCAACCCCTACAATTCTGTGATTCTGTGATTCTGTGAATCACTTAGATTATCTGCAGATACAGTAGATAAAAAAGAATATGCCAAGGGTTTAGCATTAATTCTGTTATCTTCATGCTGAAAATTAATGTTGATGTTCCTATACGGATCCAGAAGGGCTAGTCAGACTTCTCCCTTGTGTTTTTGTAATCTGGATTTTAAAACTACAAAACTGGGATCAATTTGTATTTGTATACACTAACTGACATAATCTTTATTTTTACTGTTCTCTACATTGCTGTTATCATCACCATCAGAATTATTTTATAAAAAGTAGTTGCCGTTTTCTCATAATTGGATTGGCAGAGTAGGTTCCAAATACTGCATGTGATCATAGTTTCATCTTTTTATTCTTCAGTGTGTGTTTGTGGTAAGGGAGTGAATTAAGAATGACTTAAGGAAAAGGCTTTTTCCTAATTAAACAAAAAAGAAAATTATTACATTATTTGACATAATGAAACATTACCTAAATTCTCACACTCTTTTATATACTTTTTTTTTGTTTGTTCGTTTGAATTTGTTATATGAAATGGGGTCTTAATGTAAAAATGTAGATTCCTTTCCTAACAATTTTTGCAGCTCATGTTTTATCACTGAAATTTGCTTTTATTAATTTATTGTTATTTCTAAGCTGGCAAAGTGACAGGAAATAAAAAAAAATGTCTTTTGACATATTTATTATGTATTAAACATCTTCAGGGAGTTATTTAATAACACTTAGCATTAAATTTCTTATAAAACTCTTCTACTAAATTCTAGGACTCCATTTGGGTTAAAGTGACTGTATATTAGGATTCACATATGGCAGTGAATCACTCCAATTCAGTACACTATTGAATATACTAGATTTTACTGGGGAAAAAAAAAAAAAAAAGAAGAAGAACGTGCAAATGTGTATAACTTTGTTTTAAATCCCTTTCCCATTTCTTCTCTCTTATCTAGAATATTGTATTATATCCCTTATATGTTAATTTCTGTTTGAGATAGACTTGTTTATTGTGGGAACTCTTCTTTACATCCGAATTGATGAATTTGATGAAGAATATGACTGTATAAGACTTACTTTTTTTCTATGGGAACTAAAATTGTTATTTGCTTTTAGCAGTGTAGTACTTAAAGCTACCATTTTATATATTATTTCTACTATTTTTCAGTAGTGTAATAATCTGTATGTCTTTTAAACTACTGTTATCAAACTTATCCTTTTAAACTTAATGTCAGAAAAAATACTTACCCAAGATACAGTTCTGATCAAGTGGAAAAATAATAAATATATTTATAATTTATCTTGAATTATCTTTGTAAAATGTGATACTAAAAAAAAAAATAAAATAAAAATTTTAAAAAATATTAAAAAAAATCAGGGAAAGCTAGGTAATTTAAAATTAGGCACAGACAATGTTTGCAGAATAAACTTGTGAACTCAAATAACAAGTAACTCATTATGTGAATTTTTATACAAGATTAAGTGCTTTGG
Organism: Coturnix japonica; assembly: GCF_054131305.1. Taxonomy (NCBI): domain Eukaryota; kingdom Metazoa; phylum Chordata; class Aves; order Galliformes; family Phasianidae; genus Coturnix; species Coturnix japonica. Next base: position 130,353,627 of record NC_140663.1, read on the forward strand.
ATCCAGAAGCTACAGTTGTTCACAGCACTGTTTTGTACCACAACTAAAATGTTCTTGCAGTATGTAAGACATGTTGCTGGCCATTAGTACAGCAGTTTTATTAGGAGAGAGACAGAATTGCAATAAGCATAACCAAAGTGGAAGATGGACAGCTGAAAAGTTCATAGTATTTGTAAGAAACCAGGTTGGTACTGATTCGTCAGTTGCAACTTGACAATGATTGCAGATAGCAATATTCATTACATGAAAAACATTTTCTAGAGATTAGGAGAAGTTAAGTGAGGCCATTGGATATAGGAGCATGCTACTGTTTCTAAGAGAGTTCTAAGATCATACTTTGTAGCCCTTCTAACCTGGCAAGACTCTCCTGCTCAGAATAACAAAAACTTACATTCAGAAAGAGAAACATGATTGGAACGGCTAAATCCAGTCTGTTAAATAACGATTCTTCCCTACGATATTTCTATAGCCTAGTTTGGAGGATTTGTTTAGTGGTGTCATGTTTCTGCAGGCATCCCTCATGAACACAGAATAGACCTTAAGAGAAGAGGTAAAGTGAAAGCGACTGCCCAGATATTGCGAATCTGCTGTGACTATTGTTATATGACTCTCATATAACTTGGTTACTTGATAACTGTGTTATACCTTGTGTGCTTTAAAAAAAAAAAGAAAAAAAAAAAAAAAAAGAAAAAAAAAAAAAAGAACAAGAATTGATTTTGCTGTTACAGAAAGCTTTAATTAACCTATCAGTTGCTGATAAGACACAGAACACAATTTTGAAGTTTATGATTAGAAAAAACAAACAAACATTCAAACAAAACCAACCAAAAAAATCCCAACAATACACGTGGGAAATATTCTTTCTGGATGAAGGTTGTATTTTTACTTCCCCTTCTAGAAACACTTTTGCTGTTCTTTCTCACCACTGACCTGGTGCACTCTTCCACTGCAGGGCTCCCTCCTTTGGTTGCTTCCACAGTTAAACTGTTAGGATAGTCATCACATAGACAAATAAACTGTATGACAAATAAAACAAATATAAAGATTTGTATTTCATGTAAAGCATGAGTACGGTCAAGGGTAATAAATAAAAATGAAGGATGAATTATATAGTCATCATCACTGTGTTTAAATTCAGCTAGGGAGAAAAGGAGTTCATAAAGAAATATCAGCACAGAAATACTCATATTAGAGAAATGTATTATATGCTGAGATGTGTAAAACTTTTTTTTTGTTTTGTTTTGTTTTTTGTCTGAGAAAACAAAGAGCACAAGTATACATTTTTTTTCTGATTTATATTATGTCACCCCAGTGACAAAAAAGGAAGGGCAGAACTCCATCTGCCAAGTGGTTAATAAATGCATTAAAACTCACAGTGTTTGTAACTTGAAAATTAACACCAGGTTATCTCTGCAGTGTTTGCTGTAGTTTCCTACTGTGTAGTGAAAGATAATTCATAAGTATTATAAACTTGTTATAGGAGTCACTAAGCTTCCAGAGCATGTTGACTGGCAAAAGCAATCATTTTTCACATTATAGTTTTACATTGTTTGTTCTATTTGAACAACAGAAATAAGACTGCAGTGGTGTTCAAATAGATTGCAAATCATGCGTTGCAATTGGGCTAGTAGTATTAAGTGTTCTGAAAAGGAAAATCATCCTGAATATTCATTACAAGATTAATGATTTAATGGTTCTGTATTACTCAGTACTTCTTCTCTTCATTATCTTGTAGAGCTGCCTTAAGGGGAACTTAGGGCCTGGGTGTTTTTTTTGGACTTCTTCCTTTCTTTCTTTCTTTCTTTCTTTCTTTCTTTCTTTCTTTCTTTCTTTCTTTCTTTCTTTCTTTCTTTCTTTCTTTCTTTCTTTCTTTCTTTCTTTCTTTCTTTCTTTCTTTCTTTCTTTCTTTCTTTCTTTCTTTCTTTCTTTCTTTCTTTCTTTCTTTCTTTTAACTTTCAACTGTCAAAATGTTTATACAGAAGTTTCAATTCTGTAATTTTGTAATTTATTAAATTATATGTGTAGTATAACTCAGATGAGAATTACTACAATATGATCTGTTCTGCATTGGATGAGAGCCCTTCAGTTCTTCCTTTACTATATCAGAAGTTTAAGGTCTATGGCACATAACATGGCATTTTTGAACTCTTTAAGGATTCCATATAATAGACAAAATATTTTGTTCTGCATCTAAACCTTTCAGTGGACCCCCTTTCCTTCTATAATGTATCTATTATTGCATTTCTGAACTATTACCTACCTATTATTGTAGTTGATTAGAAGGAAATTCCACAGCATTAACTGTTACCTTCTTTAAATGAGAATAAATCGTAAAGATATAACATGTAAAAGAACACAGAAGTACCATTTTTGAGCACTGGAAGTACTGTCTGAGGAACCTTCCCTGATAACTAATCTAAATCTCCTTTCCTTTAGTTTAAAACCATTCCCGCTTGTCCTATCACTACCCAAGTAAAAAGTTGATTTATCTCATGTTTCTAACGTCTCACTAAACAGTGAAAGGCTGCAATGAGGCCTTCAAACTTTTATTTATTTTTTTTATTTATTTGTAAATTCAACAAGCGCAGTTCCTTCAGTCTCTCTTCATAGAAGAGGGGCTCCAGATCTTGGATCATCTTTGCGGCACTCCTCTGAACCCTCTGACCCTATCCAAAAGCTCCAGATCTTTCCTGTGCTGGGGGCCCCAGACCTGTATGCAGATTAGTTGCTTTCCCTTTGTCTATCAGTGCTGTCACTCCATCATAGAAGGCCACCAGATTGGTTAGGCATAACCTTACCTTGGTTATGATCAAACTTTCAAACTTTTTATGATCAAACTTTTCTGAGTGCGCTATTTTACAGCTCCCCTTGCTGATTTCACATGCTGTGTGCATTGATACAGAGACACTTCAGACACATTTCCTTCCTAGTGGAGCCCTCCCACAAATATTTGGGGCAAATCCAATGTTCTCCTCTGCTGCTTCCTAAAGTGACAGCATTCCCTGGTTCTTCTCTGCCTCTCAGCGGTACATCCCCTTCCCCCAGCAGCTGTAGTTTATAGCCCTCACAGTGAGCCCAGGTTAATCACTAGTATCTTCTTGCTCCTCCAGTTCTGTTGCAGCTCATCCTACATCACCATTCCCATGGGTTGTCAAAGGTCATAGAATCACAGAACCTAGATAATAGAAGCCATGACACCTTGGACATGACACTACCCGTGCAACCAGTCACTCATCTACACAGTTCTCCTTCTGCTTAGATCCCAGTGTCCCACTGGGAGAATTGAGGAGAACACCATCTGTGCTCTTGAACTCTTCCCAAGGGAAGCAAAGTCCTTTTTGATATTTTTAAATTTCCTGGTCACAACCTTGTGCTACCTGGCTTGAAAGACCAGGAGAGAATAATAGCCATCTGTTTTTTTCATACTGTACTTGCCTTCTTGATGTCCCTAAAGCAGGTTCTCAGCAGGCAGCATCCTCTCTAGAAAGCTTATCTAGGTGGCAGGGGTGCCTCAGGGCCTCTCAACAAAGGGTCTACGATTACTAAGACCCTTTGCATTTTTCTAGTGGCGCTGGTTATATTTTGACCCCTTGGCTGGCCTTTCTTAGTGTCATTGCCCCTTTCCAGTTCCAAGCTGCTATCCACAACTTCTTTCTCTCACACCCAAGCTAGTGGGACTTCAGGAGCAAGTAGGAGGTCTCTGTTTTTGTTCTGAGCAGCAACAAAGGTTCAGACCCCATTACTCTGCTCATGTTTATCCACTGTCTAATTGGAAGTCTCCTTATTATCCCCCCCTGGCTGGACACCAAGACAGATCTGTTTGCCTACCTGCACAACTATGTGATATCAGGTGTCAGTTTCCCACTCTGACTGATGATTGCATCTCAGCCTGTTGAACTCCTGTCTCAGCATGGTCATCTGCTTGAGAAAACTGTGAACCATCATACCACTAACCTACCTCAGACCCATGAGGTAGGTAGATGCAATACAGAGCTTCCCAGAGACTAGAGTCCAGGCAGCCTTCTCACTCCTCAGAAGATCTGTCTGGATGCACAAGTCAGCCTAGAGAGTTTGTGAGTCCCCTGTCTGCATTTTTGCTTCTGCCTGTTTGACATGCTGGGTGGTCACCAAGTTGATGCTAAGAGAGCTTTCCCCTAGAGACCTGGGATGAGAAGAGAAGCATGCACTGCTCACCTCCCTGCTCAAGGCTGTTAGTGGTGAATAATAACTCCACATGATATATACAGTGCAATTTAAATAATAGCATTTATAGGTCTTCAACTAAAATAACTTCTTATTAGGGAGATGTATAACAAGAAAAGCTCTGATGATGTCTTCCACTTCTACCGGACAATTTGTTCTAATTTTTAATTCTTTAAGTAATATGTAGAGAATATAAAACATATATATATATGTTTTATATATATATATATATATATATATATATATATATATATATATATATATATAAGGATCTAACTGTTAGAAAACTATTTCTGAAGGATGATTTGGCACTTTTAGGAATAACTTAGCTAAGAATCATAGAGAATTTTGAGTTGGAGAGAATCCATAATGGTCATCTAGTTCAACTCCCCTGCAATGAACAGGAACAAGAAATAGATTTTCTAACATAGTGATACAGGAAAAGAAAAGGTACATAGGGATCTGGCAGCATTGGTTGTTCTTATTTTTTTTACTGACTAGGCTTTCCTCTAAAGCAGTGCATTATATATTCTTGCATAATATGATTTTTTAAGAAAATAAGTTACTGTAGTCCAAATCTGTAATTTGATTCCAGTAGCAGGCCTTCTGGAACTGGAATATGCCTTTCCCTTGCTAAACTGCTTCACTCAGAATTCACACACCCACTATCCTCCATGTTTAACAAAGTGTGCTTATTGTCCTGTATTGTAATCTGAAAGGTCAGGACATTGAACCATTAAATATTTAATTTATTCATGCTGGAACATTACATGTGTTCCAGTGTTTTCTTAAGTGATTTGACATTAGCAAAAGAACACTGAGACAATACCAACTGTGTAAAAGAGATAAGCCTTAGGCAATAGACAACAACAAAACACAACAGATATTAAAAACAGATTTTATATACATAATGCTGAAAAAAATGCCTACCTTCATTACAGGAGTATGAGCTAGAGGGTCATTCATACAATTTGCTGCACACTGACTTCCAAATTCTATTAAACTTCTTGATAAAAACTCTCTTAGAAATGAATTCATTGATGTTAGCCAACATTCATACATATATATTCAATCTAGGAGTATACTCATTGCCCACATGTGATGCTGTAGACCTCTGTTTTTGAGAGCTCTAACTAAAATTGAAATAAACTCTTGCAGGTGATTTAAATGTTTGGCTACAATTTTTAATTTTAAATAAGTTATTAATTATAAACTACTTGTGCTTATAAATTACACATGAAAAATCTGTCTCTCAGTCTTTCCCCAGAGGGAAAGGATTTGCTGGCTTGAAGGATTACAAAGAGATAGCTAACATTTTTCATATTAGTGGAAACATTCCAAAAGGATATAATTTTACAATTAGAAATACATACAGTAAATTACTGATCACGGTATTAGCTGATTTGAGAAATTAGCAAGGTGGAATTTTACAATTTCAGATATTTGGCAGAGGATATTACTGGCCTACAGAGACTAGCTGTAAGGGAGATGAGAATTTAGAGGCAAATTCTTCCAATCTACTTATATTGACTAGTTTCTTACTCTGCAGTTATCCTAGTGAGATGTCATGGTTTTGTAATTTTGTAATTTTGCTATCAGTATTCCACATCTTAACATCATGTAAAGCATGGATGATTTTGCTGAATGTGCAGTTCACAGAAGGAGACTACATATCCCAGAGAACATCACGGTCAGGGATAAATCACAGGACCAGGACACTATATAATCTCGTTCCCAGGCTGGAGTTCGCTCTCTTGAACTTCTCGGGGAGTGGTAAGTGTTCCAGCCATATCGCCTAGAGTTCACAGTAGGCTTCTCGGTTTTTGGAGACTCTCTGTTTCGTTTGATTTATTAGCCTCAATTAAATTATATTATATTGTGTTATCTTGTATTCCAATATCATATTTAGTAAAATAAGTTTTCCTCCTTAGATTGCTGCTGTTTTTATCCCATTCCCCTGTTTTCCCTTCCTTTCTGGGTGCGGGGGGGGTGGGGGGGGGAGGGCGTGGGGGGGACCCTACGGGGTGGCTCCCCCCTGTCATGGGCATAGGTAAACCTAGGTAACCCATGACATGAGATCAGTAGAATTATTGGAGAAGTAATATGCTAGTCAATGTAAGAAAGCCTGGCAGTATCTCATTTTTAATGTGTATCACTGGCCAAAAACTTCTAAAATTTTGTTTATTTCTGACATTAAACAGGTTTACTGTAGCTTTAAGTCTGGGACTTTAAAGTTTAGCCATTTATTTCAAAGAGAAAACTTTATAGATTTAATGCCTTGTTCTTGAAGGTCATTCAGCTACCATTCTGAATTTAGATTTATGATAAGTTCCTTTAAAACTAACACAACAATATCTGCAAAAAACAAGCTCTTTTTGTATTTTTTTTTTCATACATGTATTAGTTTTACAGCTCAGTGTAGTATTCTCCTCTTAGAAGGATAAATCTCCATGCTCTTTTTGTGAAAAAAGAAAAAATAACACACATCTGTAATTTTCCTCACTCTCAAACCACTGATTGTGATACAACATTTGGCAATGATTCCAATTACAGTAAGAGTAGGACTTGATCCTGACATGCTGAGTGCTCTTACAGATGGTGCTTGGCATATGCCTCGGTCACTCTCTATGTATACAACATTTGTAAAAGGTGAGCCACTTCGTATTTTTTTCCTTCTCCAAACAATAGTGGTGATATTTTGCAACTACTGTATATAATTGTAAAATGATTTGGTAAAGGATAAATCCTTTTTGAAGCTTATATCTTCTTTCCCTCATTTTGTATTGTTTGCTTCTGCCATACACTTATCTTTGTTGCAACTTTTTTTTTTTTTCTTTTTTCTTTTTTTTTTTTCCCCCTTCTTCCATGTGCCTGAACATGATTGGTTGGTTCCAAGTTTTCATGCTATTGTTCAAGATGTTTCTATGGTGAGTGATTTAATTTCACTAGATTTGTGCTTTTCTCCAGCTGTGCCTTTATAATGGCATTGATGCAGATTGTAGAAAGGGAGAGTCTTAAGCAAGGTGGAGTTAATTAAGATGGGGTATGTACCCCTAGTACTTTCTGCATGCAAAAAAGTATGAAGCAAAGCTGGTAGTTGATGAAATAACAAACTTAAATATACTTTTGATGACAGATTTTATCATTTAAAAATAGTGATAGCAACTGAAAACTAAGGCACTATATTGCCTACTTAAACTGAGTTTCTCACTGATGAAGAAGTAAATTATTTTCTGTGAATAATTTAACAGCCACAGGGTCTCAGAAACATTCATTGTATGCCTAAAATATAAATGACTTTCCAAGGGATAGGGCAATTAAAAATGTAAAACCAAGTACATAAACTATGTCACCTTAACAAGCAAGATGACATGACAGTGATTTGCTATTTCATACTGAGTTTACGCCATTTATATATATATATATATATATATATATATATATATATATATATATTATAAATCCAGTAGATTAACTATTAATTTAAGAGGCCATTTTTAATGGACAGGAACTATGTTATGCTATGTATAGAACTTCCGTTTCAAACATTCTACCTTTTCCAAAACCCAGCTTTTTGTTAACTTCTATGTTGACCTAGAAATCTTCACATTACACATTATGAGATATCACATGGAAATATAATAATCCACATAGCCCAGACTACTCCTTACCAGTAACTCCAGGGCCACTAATTAGAAGCTCTGTCTCCCTACATTCTCCTGCAAACCAATGGAACCATTGGTGTTCTGGGCCACTAAAGCACAAGTTGTCTTGTGGCCAACCTACTGAAGAACAGCCAGGTCCTTCCCCACAGAGATCCTCCCCAGCAGGTCATTCCCTAACCTGTACTGATGTGTGCAGTCATCACTCCCACGTGCAAGACTCTACACTTACTCTTTTTAAATGTCATCAGGTTCCTCCTTGCTCAACTTTCCAGTCTATCCAGGACTTGTTGAACGGTAGCACAGCCTCCTGGTATGTCAGCCAGTGTTTATGAGCAGGAACTGCTTTCCAGATCCTGTACTTTTAAGCAGTGTCAAGTGGGCAGAACTGTAACAGGAATCTGTTCTCCTCAAGTGTGTATTGCCCACATACTTTTCCATATTGCACAGACAACACAGAAGCTGATAGACTGTGTTCACGTAATAAATACAACTTTAACAATTGCAACTATATGAGCTTCATGCTTTTAGTCCCTTGTTGATTTGTAATTATCAGTCCCTAATTACAGAATAAGTCCTCCAAGAAATTGTAAGTAAATGTGTTAATTATTATGTGTAAAAATAGATTTTTTAAAGAAATTCAGCACCTTTTACTAGACACTGACATTTCTATCCCAAGTGGTCTTATCAACACAACAGGGCTGCAGTCTCCTATTTACTTTAAACTGACTGAATTATTATGAAAGAGACAACTTCAGATTTTTTTATGAACTCATTTTGTAAAGACTGGAGGGGAAAAAGAAAAACACCACAAAACAAATAAACAACAATAACAACTACTACAAAGTCACAAAAAACAAACAAACAAAAAAAAAACAAAACACAACAAACCCTGCCACCAACAAAAAGTCCCCACAAAACTTTCGTGAAGATATTTGTGAATTGCCATACTTCCATACTTCATATGGGCATTCTCTCTAGATATATTTCTTTTTAATCTCACTTCATTTTTCTTAATCTTTAAAAAATGTAAGATTTCTATCACTTTTATTTACAACAGTGATAATGGATTGTTATTTTTCCTATTTCTAATTTTCCCAGTAAGAGGCAGGATAACTAAACCCAGAAAAGAGATCAGGAGTTTCAGTGTTAGGTGCTAAGTTACAAAGATAGTTTCTTCTCTTGTTGTTTACACTAGATAACTTTATTTTCACTTTATTTTCAGAGAGGTCATGAAACATAATTTCTTAGAGAGAGTTTTCTATATGAGAATTTACCCACATTTAATTTATCTCTGCAGTTTGGCTCCATCACACAGTGATTCACAGATTTGTTATCTTACTTTAAACTATATTCTACAAAGAGGCTGCTTGTTATTTAGATGAGGAATCCAAAAGGACTACATTTCTAAGGATGTGTTCACAATAAGGTACTGCTGTAAACGTCCACTTTTCTTATCAGAACAGTTAAAAAAAAAAAAAAAAGAAAAAAGAAAAAAAAAAAGCTGAAGGCACATACAAAGTTATTTCTTTTTAGAATGTTCTAATGTACAGAAACCTATGAGTAGAAAAATGGCAGGCAAAAGCACCACAGAGCATTATCTCACAGAATCTCAGAATCGTAGGTATTGGAAGGAACCTCCAGAGATCATCGAGTCCAACACCTCTGCCAAAGCAGATTCCTCACACCAGGTCTCACAGGTAGGCATCCAGGTGGGTCTTGAATATCTCCAGAGAAGGAGACTCTGCAACCCCCCTGGGCAGTCGGTTCCAGTGCTCCGTCACCCTCACTGTAAATAAGTTCTTGCGCACATTTGTGCGGAACTTCCTATGCTCCAGTTTCTGTCTGTTTCCCCTTGTCCTGTCTCCACACACTGCTGAAAAGAGTCTGGCCTCACCACTTTTTGCCCCACACCTTAGATGTTTATAGGCCTGGATCAGGTCCCCTCACAGTCTTCTTTTCTCAAGGCTAAACAGACCCAGTTCACTTAGCGTTTCTTCACAGGGGAGATGCTACTAAGATGTTACTAAGATAAGCATGGTTAACTGTAGGACATGATTTTAAAGTGTATCACCTTATGGGCCCCCAGAACAAGGAAGACTCAAAGCTTTTGGAGCAGATCCAGGGGAGGGTCACAAAGATGATGAAATAGAAGAAGCATGTCTCCTGTGAAAAGGGCTGAGGGAGTCAGCCTTGTTCATCCTGGAGAAGAGATGGCTCTGTGGGGACCTCACTGTGGTCTTTCAGTACTTTAAGAAGTACTTACTGAAAATGCTTTTCAAAAAGGTAGAGACTGACTTTTTGTATGGTCTGATGGTGATGACAAGATGAATGTTTTTAAAGTATAAGAGAGATTTAGATTAGATGTTGGTGGAAAATTTTTTGTTCAGAGGGTGGTTTGCACTGGAATAGTCTGCCAGAGAAATTGTGAATGCCCCATTCCTGTTCAAGACCAGGTTGGATGGAGTTCCAAGAAGCCTGATCTGGCGGATTGCGGCCCTGCCCACAGTATGGGGGTTTGAACTGTTAACTTAAACATTCCTTCCAATACAGTCCTTTCTATGATTCTATACTTTAAATTGATTTAATGATTAATAATGATACAATATTACTGCTTTCTTACATAGGAAGTATTACAGAAACAAGATTGGAGTCTTAGTATGACAGAAAATATATAGAGATTGCAAATTCGGGGGGCTCTTTTATGATACTCTTTTCTGAGAGTCATCCACTACCTTACAGCAGAACACAAGAAAGAGAAGTGTTTAAAGAAGTCATATTTTCCACAACATGGTAAGTGGTTAGTTTAAAATAATCATTGAGAGTACTCCAAAAATAATTGGAAGTTCAGGTGAAGTGGTATCAGGACATAACTGAGGTGCTGTAAAAAGCACTGCAAATGCACTCAGCTCTACAAAGCAGGTATGGAACTATCTGTGGAACGAGCTCCATGAGAATTTTTAATTTAGTAAGCATCAGTTTTACTTTCTTTGGACATCAGCTTCACCTAGGTAAGATTAATCTCATCCGTACCTAGGAGAACTGGAAGAAATATTAGAGGTAGCAGCAGTGAAAACTTGATATCATTCATATCTACAGGATATTAACATCATTGTAGGAGAATAAAAAGATACTTTTTTTTTTTTATTTATTTTTACAAAGGTAACTTATCTAAATTCCTTCTGTTCATTTTTATATGGAGAGATTTGTATATCAGAGTTTTATAAAACCCACACTGATTCTAATCTCGCAGTGTATCTACACTATCAGATATCCCAGTTTTAAATTTTGTTCCCAGGCCTTTGACTGACAATGTTACATGCATGAAATTCATTTAAAACTGTATTTTGTTGTTGAGCTAATAGACCCATGAGAATACTGATATGTAATTTAGGTGTCATCCATTTTGAACATAGTTTTTGCCATGTTATTGGAGTCACTAATTCTGAAAAATTAAGGTAAACCTTGCATGTCCAGATATTTTATTGAAAACATCTGAATCTGAGGTGTCATCCCTTGAAATTTCAGAAACATTGTTTGAAAGAGAGATTATTGTCACAATGAAAGTTATAAACATTAGGCTTTATTATTTTAGAAATAGGCCCCATCTATGGGCTGACTGCCACTGGGGAAGGATATTCCACAGTATTATTACAATTCTAGGACCATGAGAAATGTATAATTTATAGAAAAGCTGCATTCTTTTTAACCATCCTATATTAATGCCTGTAACATAATGCTTTTTTGAGAATAGCAAAGAATGGAGAAAAAAACAAAAACAAAAATTAAGAAATAAGTGTAAGACTGAGGTTTTGAGCTGTTTGGCTTCTCCTGAAGCTACTATTGGACTGCCGGGCTGTTGTTTAGGTTTCTGATTGCATCTTAGGTACCTTGAAACTTGTCTTCCCATGCGACTTTGTGACCTTTCTTGACAAGTCTCAAATCTTTTAGACATCTAAGAATGTAAAAACAGAACGAGAAGAAGATATTGATTCTTTTGTTCCACATCTCACATTTAGTATTAGAGCAAACAGTTCTATAAGGTGGTTAATAGAACCTGTGACATGCTAGGTACCATTTTGAAAATAATTATGAACAGCCAAACCTGTTTCAAAAAGTTCAATTTTGTAAGATTATATGTTTATATATATAAACATATATATAAAGAAAAGTGGCCAAACTGAAACAGAAGGCAAACATTTTAGCAGACTGTCAAAATTATTTGCCTCAGAGAATTCAAACTTAGTGATAATGAAGACTGTCTAAAAGAAAGCATAGATCATTTCACCAACTGCCGAAGCACATTCACCTTTTGGGAAAAAGTTGTTCTAGTAGAAACAATTTTCATGTTGCTGCCTTGCACAATATTTGGTATTTTTTAATTTGCCTGGCTGTTCTCTGAGCTTCATGTGTGCAGGTATGGCTTATAGTTTGGGAAGAAAAAGGTTTTTACTACTCAGAGTTGTGGGGGATACTGATGTTAGGATGAAATGCTTAAAGCACTGAAAGATTTCAGCCATGAAAAAAATATATGATAAGATGTGAAGGAAAAAAAAACAAATCATTTTTATTTTTTATACTAGTGTTATTTCACTAAATATTAACACATAATAAGGGGAGAGGGAAAACTTTTGCAAGTAGCTTGGGAAAGCTGTGTCGTGTCTTTCAAGCCCTTTGCATTTCATTACTGTGCTTTGGAAAGAATAAGCAACTATGATGCATATTCACACTGAAAAGAAGCCATTGAAATCCTACCTGCATAGAAACTTTCAGGAATATTTCCACTAATTTCAAGTGAGCAAGACCATTTTTCTCTAATAAACAAGCAGGGGAAATCTCTGTTCTGCAGGATAAATATTATTTTACAAGTTTTATGTAAAATGTAGTGTACAGAGGATGAATCATCAGTTTTATTCATACTAAACATCAAACACATAAAATATCAGCCTGAGAACAGTATTACAAAATTTACATGAATTGTGTTGCCTTTTTAAAGTAATAGTTACAAGGAGTTATACTAATTTCAACATTACCCCAAACCAACATATCAACTAAAGCAAGAAAACCTCTTAATTTATTAAAAACAAGCAAACAAACAAAACCAACCTTTTCAGATAATTTTTCTTGATAGTAGTTTGAGACAGTAAGGATCCAAAATGAGTTATCATGTTATAAATAGCTTAACAAAAATTTAGAATAGTTATCTCCAAATTCAGTTTGGATTTGGCTGAGTGGGTTTTCTCACAACTCTGTATTTCCAAGGAGAGAGGTTAATCCTTAGGAATTTAAGATAACCACTGGGTAAATTGATAATAGCACACTTTTATGATCCTGTCAAGTATAGCCACAATTATAAGGTTCTTTTGTGGACTAAAGACAAAGGCTTTGCAAACCACAAATGGTCTACAGGCTGCAATACAGAGACTCTTAAACTGGTGGATATTGACATAGCTGTAGTAAAGTCAGTGGCATTAACACCTCTTTTATACCAGCTAACAATCTAGCCTATGATCTGCCCCCTACCCTCTCCATTGTACACCATGTTAACAGATTGTCAGACATCGCCTTGGGAGAAAATGTATATCCTGATAGACAAACCAGTATTACATTTACACATGATTTCCAAACAGAAAGTCTCATCTGAAGTTCAGTAAAAGAAAGAACAACTCTTATAAAAAGTATTTACTTTTTAACATTTTCTCTCTTCCTTTTCCCTTTTTTAAAGAGAAAAAAGAAAATCCGTAAAACAAGAAAGACTAAGGCAGCCTCAATAGAGCTATTATTTCCCTCTTGCACAGGTGGTAGACTCAGCTTTTTTTCCCCCAGTGTTAACAGCCAGAGCAGCTGTATCAGAGCATGTATAATTAATTAATTATACATGCCTTAGTATATAATTAAGTATAAGGAGGGTGTTGTAGGGGGATATATAAGTGATTTTTATAGAGGAAGAGGAATAGAAGGCATTCCTATTTCATTCACAGTTTGTAGGTTTTTCCACCCCCTGGGGGCAATGCAACTGTCCTCTGTAATTGAGCTCTCAGCTTTTTTTTTTTATCTTTTCTTTCTTTTTTTTTTTTTCTCCTGAAAGTTAGAACAATACTGGCACTGAATAAAGAGTCTGTTATCCACAGAGTTCAATTTCAGCTAAACCGTGTGGACAGAGATGTGAAACTGTGAAGGTAACAAAGGTGAAGACTGTCTGCTGAATAATTGTAGAGTGTAGAGGGAGACACAGTGTTAGTACTGCTGCAAGCACAACAGTGAGTCCAACATAGGCACAGAAACTTAATCATAGTGCAGGATCGTGTGTATGTGGCATTTTTCTTCCAAGTGATTGATAAGTGATAAGTGAACTTGCCTTTACTAGAATTATAAAGCCTGTTAGAACTACCATCCTGGAAGTGATTCTATTGATTTTTGCGTGTGGTTACCTTTGCCTATGGTATGATTGCAAACATCCCATTAATGGAAAAACTACAATTCTCATGCTTTAGTTTGTATAGTGTATATTTAGGAACACTGAGATAACAACAGCTTCTGTCTCCTCTTCCATATGGATCTCTTGAACATTTCCTTTCAGTGATTATCTTGCAAGAGAAATAGTGAAGTTGATGACAGTGAGATATGCAGTGGAATTATGTGTTTCATGTGTCTGTTGTTAAAAGGATAACAAATGTCTTACCTCTTCGTATTTTCTTTCCACTGCATTGGAAAAAGTGTCAACAAGAGTTCATGTAGAATTTTCTTCAAGAATACAAAATAAATAAAGTATAGAGGGAGTCCATTCTTTTCATAAAAGTATGTAAATAATGAGGGAGAAAGCAGTTTTGTCAAATGACTGCCAGTTCTGTATAATATTTGGCCTTGTTTTTAGTATTATCAACTCCCAGTCATTGGTTGCCAGCTATACAACTGTATGGGAATAGTTGAATCACAGCCTGAAGCTCTGATTGATCATCTGAAGCAAGCACTGAGTCAGCTGCAGGAGCGCAGGTGAAGGTAATTCACCTGTGTGACCAGACAGAGTGGAGCCTGGCTTCTAGACCGCCCTTTAAAGGCTGACTGCCACTGGGGAAGTATCTCTTTTCTGGAAATTGTTCTCTTTGGAGTTTTCCTGCAAGCCTTGGATATGGGTAAGTATTTTCATTTATTTTTTGTTATCCCTTTCCACCGTGATAATCTTTCTAGGTACATGATCTGTAGATATTAGCCTAACCACATCACTCTGTATATTTGTTGATTATACAACAATATTATGTTTATCTTTGCTCTTCTATCACTGAATATGTAAAAATACCTTTAGGTAATTTCTCAGGTAAGAAAGTGCATTAAAGAATATTTGTAATTTGTATCTTCAGTGTGTCAGCAATACTACTGAAAAAAACATGTGCTCGAATCTCTCAAAAAGTAGTCCCCGCTATTTATTGTCAGGGAAACTGCAACCTATACAAAGCGCACAACACTACTGTTTGAAAAAGAAAATTCTCAGCTACAAAAATGTTCTTTTTTCAGCTATTTCAGTCATCTCTTTTAGCTATGGGTTTTGACCAGCAACAAACAAGATCATGCTTGCTGCGTTTGTAAAAAATCTACTCCAGCAGTGTGATAATTCAGTGATACACTTCATTTTCTTTTCCATGTCAAATGCCATTTTGTCAGACTGCCTATATGCTAAAATCTGTTGCAGGGTAAACAATGTTGGTGGGAAGGTTCAACTTCTACTGCTATATCACTATAAGGCACATGGGAAATAGAGGCAAGGTGATTTGTGGTATCCAGCATGGCTTCACTGAGGGCAAGTCAAGCCTGACAAACTTAGTGGCTTCTTATGATGCAATTACAGCAACAGTGGATAAAAAAAGAGCAACTGACATATAATCTACCTGGTGTTTGATACTCTCCCACATGACATCTTGGTCACCAAATTGGAGGATAATGAACTTGATGGATAGATTGCTCACGAAATGAGGAATTGGCAGGATGTTTGCAATCAGAGAGTTGTAGTCAATGGCTCAGTGTCAACAGTTTACAGGCTGGTCCTGCCCAGTTCTGTGACTAGTGTGGAAGAGGTATTTTGCAAAATCCATGCCTCCATAAAAGTGAAACAGGGAACCCTAAAATAATTAAAAACAGCAACAATGATCTGAGGAGAAACAAACTAATTTACTAAATATGGTATCAGAATGCAACTTAGCACTCTATAATACAATATTATGGCATCTTTGGATGTATTGGCAATATTGTGGCATCTTTGGAAGATATACTCATCCAGTTATTATGAGTTCAGTACAGATGTGAATTTTTGAATTTTCTTAAGAGAACCATATATTTAGATATTCTACTAAATTATTATGACAATTCATATTAGGAAATAAATGTACTTCTATATTTTGCCTAAAAAATTGATATGTATTTGATAGCATTCTCCTATAGTCTTATGTTATTTCTTACTACATTTGCCTATCAGCAGTGTCAACTTTCTTCACTTGCACACCTAGTAGTGACAGTAGTCTATCTCTTTATTTTCTGTTGGTTCAGAGGTTCCTTTGTTTCATTGCTTGATCTCAGCAGCTGATGCTGCTCATCCATTTGTGCATTTATAAATAACCCTAGAAGGTAACAATGAATAGTAGTACAAATTTGTTCTTCTTTCTCATCCATTCAACTTTATGCTTGTTTTTTGTTTTTATTATTTTCTGGTATGGATTTCATGCTTACAAAAGCAACAAGAAATATTAGCAAAGACAGGTATTCCAAAAGTAAGAGAATGAAAATAGATTATTCTTTCTGGTTAAAACAAACAAAAAACAAATAACCCAACCAATACAAGATTAGAGGAAAATTTGTGGGATAGCCCCAGTTGAAAGAGACTGGTTTTGCAGTTCTGAAAGGTGAGTTTCTGGTCTCTTAATTTTTAATTTCTATAGTAATGGTTTTGGAGAAAATACAAACTTCTCTAAGTTTCTTCTTTCTTTCTTCTCACTTCTCCTTCTCCTTTCTTTCTCCTTTTCTTCCAATTATTTTTTTTTATCCTTTTTTTTTTTTTTTTTTTGTATGTGGGTGTGTAGGGTAGAGAGTAACTCTCTGAGATTACTGTAAAAAATCAACTACTCTTATTCCCTTTTTGTCCCTTATTCATTTGATTCTTTAAGACTATCTGTGTCTTGTCAATGTCTTGCTTTAAATCTCAGACAAGTCTGCTTTAAAATACCATCCTGAAAAATGGCTAGAGTATTACTTATTTCTGTTGTGTGGGAGGTGGGGAGGTTCTTTTTTTTTTTTTCTTTTTCTTTTTTTTTTTTTCTTTTTCTTTTTTTTAGAATGAAGGTTGAAAAGCACAGCAAATGCAATGTAAGGCAGAATTCATTCAAATATGCAGAGTTGCAGTGCGCAGAACTATGAATGGCCCTGATCTTCCTACTAAAATGTAACTTGAATTAACTTTACTGAGGCTATGGGAGCATAATTGATGCCATAATTTGATGACTTCTGTGTAGAAGTCACAAAGGAAGACAACTCCAAAATGTACTGGTACATATTGTCCCACCAGAGAAATGCTTTTTTTTTTTTTTTTTTCCTTCCAAATTGGTAATTTAATTGATATTTTTAGGATTTCTGTATGGTATTTCTCAACAATTATAGGTAGTAAATTATTGATAATTGCTGTTGATTATCCTCATTAACGGGAGCTACTTTTGCTGCTTCAGGGGAAGGGGATGGTTGTCAAAGTCTTTGGTTTTTTTTGCTGGAGTTTTGACTGTGTTGATTCATTCCATGCTTGCTAATATATTTGTGTTTGTTTTCCCCTAAAACAGCTAATAAGCAGAAAAGCGCTTATTAGCACCAGTACAGAAGTAACCTTTGCATTCTTTTTCACCAATGTTGTGTTGAGATAGTAGTGAGTGTGGATTACTATTCAGAAAAATATTTGTGGAGACAAGAGAGCTGGAGGATCCTTCCCAGGTACTCAAAAACAGTCCTTTCTGCATGTTTAACTTAAGTTATGCTTCTCATCTGTTTAAAAAACAAACAAACATTTATTAAATTATAACATCAAGCCATAACTCATTATGAGAGTTTCTTGTTCCAATTGAGTGCATTGGGAATGGAACAATGCTAGCAATTTAAAACTGCTTTAATAATAGAACATGGCAAGTTGGACTTTTCTATTGCTTATGAACCGTTCTTGGTTATTTGATGACTGTATTGTTCATCAGTTGTGACTTTTGACAGTTTCTTCCTACATCTTGAATTTATGCTGAGAGGCTTTACTGTTAGAGTGACAGAGTACTGGATCAGGCTGCCCAGAAAGGTGGTGGAATCTCCTCTGATTCAAGACCTGTCTGGATGCTTCCTGTGTGACCTGCTGTGGAGATCCTTCTTTAGCAGAGAAGTTTAATTCGATGATCTCTGGGGTCCCACCTAACCCCTGAAATTATGTGAATCTGTGAAAACGGAGACAATGTCTCTTTAGTTTTCTGTTATAGAAAGGGAGAGGCAATGGCCACATGTTTTCTGTAGCCACAGGCCAGCATGGGATTTCTTTTACTTCCATCATGTTTGTGTATTATTTCTAAGTGGGGAAAAAAAAGTGAGTACATCCCAAAGTGAATGCCTAAGTTCTGAACTGTCTCAACAATCAGTGCTGGTAGCTATAGATTCTATTTCTGACCTCCAAATTGAGTAAGATACTTGATCTTTATTATGACTATAATACACATATAATATATAATGATGTATGATACATGCAATGCATAAACTGTCGATGCTATTTAAGATTGTATTTTTATATTTTAAGACTAATTCTTTTTTTTTTTTTTTTTTTTTTTTTTTAAATAAGTCACATTATTTATATCATATGTATGTAGTTTATTGCTACAAGGTGTCAGACTATGGCCAAAAGTTTACAGAAAGTAATGGAAAGATTTTCTTGAGACTATTTAGCAAAGTAGTATCAGTTAGAAATATCCAGACTAGCAAACTCTGGACAATCTGGCTTAAATACTGGAACCAATTTAACAGTCTCTTAACATAATGTAGGAGGAGCACTGCAGCTGCTTTGCTTTTGGTATACAGGATAGCTCCATGAGAGCTGGTCTGGGTATCATTAGAAAATGAACGCTATGGAGACATAATTCTAGGCTCTATGAAAGAATACCATGTCAGTACAGATTATTTAGACTAGTGGAAATCTGCTTAATTTCAGCAAATGCATCAATGTAGTGTTAAGGAAGGAAACAGCTTCGCCTACATAGCACAATCAGAACATATTTATTTTGTTAATGTTATGTTACCATAAAATAATAAGGGAAATTAAATCACAATTTAATTGTTCATCATGTTGCAGAACACATTGTATCTCAAGCTGTCATGGAAACTAGTTATCATATCTTTGATTTTTAAATCATACACTTAAAAACTGAGGAAAGATAGAGAGATCACAATATTTGTATGAGAAGGATTAATGAGCCGTCTAAGCTGCTTTTGCAGTAACTCATGCATTTGTACAACATCATGAAATATAACTGAGGTTCTTTTTTAAGTTCAAATGGGGAAAAAAATATTTTTCAATTTATTGGTAGAGATCTAATATTATACATACCAAGTTATTAGTTTTACTTTCTACTTATATGATTTTTGATTAGTAGTACAATATGGTACATATCCTAACTATGAAAAAAAATGTATCTTCTGATTATTTGATTTGATTATGTTGTGTTTTTGTTTTTTTTTTTTCTCTAGGCACTTGTCGTGTGAAGAGGTAGAAGGTACAAGAATGTGGTCATGATTTAATGTATTTGATTTTGCCTGAAATTTATAATTCAGTATTATCTCCTTTGCTCAGGGCAGTAAGACATAAGTGCCAACACGGTATCAGTAAAGGAATGAGAACCTCTATTGAGTTTTACTACTTGCTTTGTATTGTTCTGTATTTTTAGTCTAATCCTCAGAAATTACTTTTACATTCTCTACCACCACATGTATACACATGCATGAAGTTATTTACCACAATGATATTTTAAGTTTTTTTCTTCCTGAATATCTTTCTCCTTGAGTATGATGCCAGAAATACTATGATCCAGATTAACAGGCACTTTATTTTTTATTCCCTGCAATAAACATCTAGTTCAGTCTCCTTGAAGAATTTGAGACTGAATACATGAGAAGTTGCTCTGAAAGTAATGTCTCTGCTGAAAAAATGCTTTGTAGCCGAGAATTAGTATTTGATCTATCAAATAATGTTATTCTGCTCTTTGTATCTGTTGTAATTTCCATAGAAATATGTAGAAATCTGTACTTTCAGAGCCACCAACATAACTTCAATTTAAGAGATATTCTATTCCTGTTATTCAGATCCAATATACCACTTAAGGAGTCCTGATAATTAATTATTTTCTGCTTCTGTCATTCAATTTAAGAAGAATTGTAGTGTCCATGATTTGGAAATTACATTTCACATTAAGGAATTTTATTTTCTTTCCCTCACACTATCTTCTAGGGAAAATTGTCAGTTCTCCCCTTAAATACCTGGGGGCAGGGGGAAGATGGGTAAAAATTATGTAAGTATATTGCCATCTTCTTAAGAATAAAAACAGACATTTGAATACTAGTAAATGTGTAATTTTTGTATTTTTGCAAATACTTCAAAAGAGGTTCTATGTATTCCATGTATGTACTGTTAAATATCCTTGCTGCTTTTGGTAAGTGAGATTTACTTGCTGATTTGTCTATAAATTAAGAAAGCACTAAATAACTTGTTGGTACCTATTGATTTTATCTGCTATTACGTGGAAGGCTAATTAATATACAGGAATGAAGAAATCACTTTTCCAACAGAGATCTTTAGTAGCAAACACTTTGCTTGGAACACAGAAAGCTATGGTTTTATTGCTTCCTCTGAAGCCGAATCTGTATTTTCTCTAATTCTACCTATGTACTTAGAAATGTCTGCGTTCTTAGGAGACATGGGGAGAAAAATATCTACAATAACCTCTAACTATAAGCTAGCTGCCCTTTTCTCTTTCACTAGCCCTTTACACCAGAGTTTGCTTTGTGTCCAGAAGTCAGAAGAGGGATAGATGCAGTGACCTCTGATTCTTTGTCATCTCATCATATGTGTTGGTCCATAGACCTTTCGCTGTTTGTATTAAATTGTAGACAGTTGTTTTATGATAGAATCAAAATTCTGTATGCTGCTGCTCGCTCATTCTACACTGCTTACATCACATTACATAATTTACAGTAATAATACTGGAAAAGCTAAAATGTGTTGTTTTCTTATCTGTTGTTTTTAAATCTATTGGAAATCTTCATATGTTTTTGTTGTTTTAAAGGGTAAAATACTTAGGTAATAAACCCCTTACATTCCAACTCCTCTTCAGATTTGCTACAATTCTAATCATATTCAAATGAGCTAACAAGGCCACCCTTAAGGAGTACAGTCACATTCACTGAGAACTCTTATGGATAGATTAAGTAGTAGTGTTGTTTACTGAGGCAACAGATTAGTTATTTTTTGGATTGCCAGTGACAAACACTGTCTTCAGAGAACGTGCAAATATCAAGGTTGTGAATAATAGAGCTGACTGTAAGCATGCTAAATTACAGAATAACCCACTAGAGATTTTTTTAAAAGTTTCTCAGGGAAGCATTGGCTATAAATAAGTGTATGAATCTTACCCATCTGGTATTCCTTTGGCAGGATGAGGAAGAGAGGCTCAACCCACTGACTCATCCCAGAAGTCAGTGGTGTCTTCTCAACTTGTCTGCAATGATATCTTCCCCAAAATTCATTCTCTCATGAGGTATTTTTGTGCTATTTTCTTATCCGTTTCAGGTGAGACTTTGTTGTGATTGGTGCAACAGAAAAATGAGAAGCTGCTGATTCAGGGTGACAACTATGCAGTTTATCAGTTCCATAGTATCATCATTTTATCATCCCTGCAGTGTTATTACAGTTTGGCCAGGGTTTTTTCCCTCCACACCATCTTCTGCATTGTAGTCCCTAGAGCCCGCATTCCAAGTTGCTCTAGTGTTAATAAAATCTAATACAGCAGGTTGTGTTATTTGGAGAAGTATCATGGAACAGGCTCCTTGCATATTCACCACATTCCACCTGGATCTATCTTTAATATTGAACCTTAAGATGGAGGTATCCCAGTAAGTCACCTCCAAGAATTATTCCATTATATCCAGAGAGTATAGTCACTCAAGCTTCACAGTATTTAGGAGTCAGTGAGATTGTGTGCAGTCTTGCTAGGAGGATTAAAGCTCAAGGGGTCCTTGGGATGCTCTTTACTTGTGGGGTAGGATGATTGACCCCTAGTCATAGTATGTAGCAGGAGGGTATCATTGGCCTTTGTGAGAAATGTCCAGGCCAAAAGAGGAGGCTGGGGGCAGGGAGGAGCACACAGTCACGGTGTATATAGCGGTAGTAGTACTAAGGGCAAATTAAAAATTACAAAATATGTACTACCACTTTAAGTAAATGAAGTTAAAGAGTGACTAAATAAAAAGTAAGGAATTACGTATGAAGCAAGGATGTGGTCACTCTCTGTTTTCTGAATTACTGGTTTGATAAAAAAGAACAATAAAAAAAAAAAAAAAAAAGATAAAAACAAGCAAATTAACAACGATGAAGACCCAAAATGTAATTTTGGAAATCAGAAATCAATTAACACGATAAGTGAATACAACTTTAGTTTACTAAGGATATTCCTAGTCAGACGTGTTACTCTTTTTTTGTGTTCCTTTATAATAGGAAAGAGTATTTACCCAGTTTAGTTCCTGTTTGTATGGGAATTGTTAAGGCTTACCTCTGAGAGACTGAAGTGGTTTTCAATTGGTATTTGCTTGGACCTGCTGTGTTGGAACACAGTTTGCCTGAATCTGCCTCTACACTGCTGTTTAGATATATTCTCTGTAATTTCAAAACATGCTTTCAGTTCAGCAAAGTGCAACGGTACTTTTTATCCTTTTCAGATCAAACCTGAAGCATTACACACTACAGAAAATGTAAAGAAATGATGGACGGTGGGTAGGAATTCCTAACCAGATGTGAAAGCAAATTAAAAACAAACAAACGAAAAAGCCCAAACACACTGTGAATATGAAGATTATACTTTAATAAAAGCTGTTAATGTCATTTGAAGCCAGAAATAATTCTTATTAAGACTATGAGTATCAACTCATCTAGTGAAGCTGTATGTGGGGAGAACTTTTTTTTTTTTGCTTTGCTTTTTTAATTTATTATTATTATTATTATTAATATATATATTATATCTGCACTACATGTTCTTAAAGTCCAAGCTATTACTTATATGTGTTACAGAATGTAATTCAACATGGACTAGAATCTGGTCTGAAAGTAATATTTCTGATTTTATTATGTTGTTCCATGATGTTAGAGGTGGATGTTGGTGGTAAGGCAGTAAGGCAGAAGAGGTTGAACCTACCCACCAGTATATCATTACATTTTTTTGCTGTGAGGCAGATGGCAGCAGAGGGGCAGTCTGACAAAATTGTGTCTGATGTAGAAGTTCTTACAAAGCAAAGATGTGTTATTGAATTCCCTTGTTGATATTCAGCAGCACTTGCTGAACATTTGTGGAGACCAAGCAGTGAATGTGAACACGGTAAGGTGCTGGACGGTGCCTTTCAGCAGTGGTGACAGTGACAGTAGTTTACCTTCTCTAGTGCAGATTTTACAAGCGTGGCATGTGGGCTCTTATTCATCATTGTTGAAAATGCATATCTAACAGTGGTGACCACATTTAAAAAGGATTATTTTGTAGCTGGGAATTTGTTCTATCAAACAGTATTATTGTGCTCTTTTTATCTGTTGTTGTTTCCATGGAAATAAGTAAAAAACACAGTAAAACATGCTGTTCTAGTCACACCCCTTTGCAATTCTTGTAGCACTCTGTACATGAAAAAAGCTGAAATAAAGCAGCTAATACAGAGAACTCATTTAAGAAATATATATCACCGTAAAGCTGTAGTGACCAGCACAGGAAAACAAATTTCATAAGGAGGACTATTTGAAAACAAAGATCATGGCTGCTATCACAGGAGCTTTCCATGCCATAGAAATCTTGTCTTGACTAAGAAGTATGTTGGAAGTAACTCTAATCTTTTCCTTTATTCAGTAGCGGCAAAGTAGATCTAATCTTTGGGAATGTCAGAGTGTGATCAAGTTTGAAGAACAGTAATACTAATCTCGAGGGCATCAAATGGGCAGATACAACAGCATTCATATTTCTCTAATCCATCCCTCACATAAAACATGCCTTGTTAATGTAGAAATCTATCCATATGGGTGTTGGCCCCCAGCTCAAAACACAAAACCAGTAATATTATGAGAAAACATGTTCTTCTGGTGCTGTATTTTTGATTATTCATTTTCCAGGGCTAAATTTCCCTCACTCTGAACCATTTCATCTACTCTTAATGTGAAATTAAATCACTGGGAGTGCTTTAATTTGTTAAAGAAATTATCATAATTTTCTTCAAAGTTTCTTTATACTGCCAGTGATATGGATCACTCTGTGCAGTTTTCTAGTGTGCTTTTTTATTATTAAAAATGATGTCATAAGGTAGGGAATACTCCTTTGACCAGTCTGTGTTGGATGTCCTGATTCTGTCCTCTGAGCTTCTTGTGCATCTCCAGCCTCCTCAGTGGTAGAACAGTGTCAGAAACTGAAACATCCTTAACTTAGTGCAAGCACTGCTCAGCTGCAACTAAAATATCAGTATGTTATCAAAATTACTCTGAACGCTAATCCAAAAAACAGGAGTATATCATTTACTAGGAAGAAATTTAAGAAATCTAAGTCACCCCAGACAAAATCATTATATAGTCCACTCATCTATCCCATACTTCCTCAGCTTTGTTATAAGGATGTCATGGGGGACAGTATCAAAAGCCTTACTGAAATCAAGGTAGACTACATCTACCGCCCTCCCCCTGTCCACCCAGCTAGTGACATCTTCATAAAAGGCCACCAGGTTGGTCAAGCATGACCTCCCCTTGGTGAACCCATGCTGGGTACTCCTGATAACCTCCTTATCACCCAGTTGTCTGGAGATGGCATCCAGCACAAGCTGTTCCATCACTTTCCCTGGGACAGAGGTGAGGCTGACTGGTCTATATTTAGCCGGGTCTTCCTTCTTGCCCTTTTTGAAGCCTGGAGTGACATTGGCCGTCCTCCAGTCTTCAGGCACCTCCCCAGTTCTCCAAGACCTCTGAAAGATTACAGAGAGCGGCTCAGCAACGACCTCCGCCAGCTCTCTTAGCACCCATGGATGCACCCCATCAGGTCCCATGGATTTATGGACCTTAATGTTTCCTAGGCACTCACGGACCACCGCTTCCCTGACTAAAGGGAAATCTCCCATTCCCTGGACTCTCTCATCAACCTCCAGGGTCCGGGATTCCTGAGGGAGAGCCCTTTCACTAAAGACAGAAGCGAAGAAGGCGTTTAGTATTTCCGCCTTCTCAGCATCCCCTGTTACCAGAGCGCCCCCCTCACTTAGTATGGGGCCCACATTCTCCCTAGCCTTCCTTTTGCTGTTAACATATTTAAAAAAGCCTTTTTTATTATTCTTTATCTCCTTAGCTAGATTCAACTCCAGGTGGGCTTTGGCCTTCCTGGTCACATCTCTGCAGTCCCTGACTACATTCTTGTATTGTTCCCAAGTGGTCATACCCTTTTTCCACATATAATGTACATTCTTCTTTCCGTGGAGCTTGCACATGAGCTCCTTACTCATCCACGCAGGTCTCCTTGCACCTTTTCCCGATTTCTTAGTCACAGGGACGCACCGATCCTGAGCTTGGAAGAAGAGCTGTTTAAACACTAACCAACTCTCACAGGCCCCCTTGCCTTCTAGCACCCTGGCCCACAGGATAGCCCCAAGTAGGTCCCGAAAGAGATCAAAGCTGGCTCTCCTTAAGTCCAAGGTAGCAATCCTACTTTTTGCTTTGCTTCCTCCACTCAAGATCTCGAACTCTACCATCTCATGGTCACTACAACCCAAGCTGCCCCCAACTTTTACTTCCTTAACAAGTCCTTCCTTATTGGTGAGAATAAGGTCCAGCAATGCCCCACCCTGCGTCGGTTCCTCTACCACCTGCATCAGGAAGTTATCTTCAATGCACTGCAAGAATTGTCTGGGCCGCGCATGCCTGGCCATGTTGGTTGTCCATCAAATATCTGGATAATTGAAAACCCCCATAAGCACCAGTGCCTGGGAGCGTGCCGCTACTTCCAGTTGCTTATGGAAGGCCTCATCGACCTCCTCCTCCTGATCAGGAGGCCTGTAGTACACACCCACAACAGTGTCCCCTTTGCCAGCCTGGCCCTTGATTCTCACCCACCAGCTCTCGACTTCTACATTACTCTCCCCCAGGTGGAGTTCAATACATTCTAGCTGCTCTCTCACATAAAGAGCAACTCCACCACCCCGCCTTGCCAGCCAATCTTTCCTAAAAAGCACATAGCCCTCCATGACAACATTCCAGTCATGCGAGCTGTCCCACCATGTCTCCGTGACAGCAATGAGATCATGGCCACGTGACCGCACACAGAACTCCAATTCTTCCTGTTTATTCCCCATGCTTCGCGTGTTGGTATACAGGCACTTGAGAGAGGCAGCATCTTCCCACCCCTCTCCATGCCTTTTAACTCCATTGTCTGCACCCAGCGAGTTCTGCTTTAAGACCTGAACTGCTGCCTCAGACCCAGCGGCCCTCGTTTTGTCCCCTTCCCCCATCCTACCTAGTTTAAACACCTGTCAATAAGTCCTGACAGTTCCTCAGCTAGAACCCTTCGAGACAGGCCGCTTCCGTCTGCAGCTGTCATGCCAGGAGCCGAATAAATTGCCCCATGATCAAAAAAACCAAGACTCCTATGCCTGCACCAACTCTTTAACCATTTGTTTAAGAGGTGGGTTTTTAGGCCCAACTCAGTATCCCTCCCTGCCACTGAAGGTACAGATGCAATAACCACTTGCACACCTGATCCTTCGATTACCAGCTCCAGTCCCCTGAAATCATCTTTGATATCCTTCAGGCTTTTTTTACTAACTTCTTCACTGCCAGTGTGAACTATCAGCAAGGGATAGTAGTCAGAAGGGCAGATCAGACTGGGAAGTCTCCCAGCAATGTCCCTGACCCGTGCCCTGGAGAGGGAGCACACCTCCCTGCAGGTAGGGTCAGGCTGGCATATAGGGCCTTTCATTCCTTGCAGAAGGGAGTCACCTATGATGACTACCCTTCTATCCTTCCGTGTGGAAGAAGTTTTGAGGCGCAAGTGTGTCTGCTTCCCCCAAGGCACCCTCACAGGTGGGGCTGCTTCCACATCGGCATTCACCTCTCCCTCGGGTTCCAGGACCCAAAACCTATTTTGCAGAGGCATCTGGGGAGCCAAGCATGGTCATGGGGGGGGGAGCGCCCACTTCGCTGAGCCACTGGTACATGTTTCCACCCATCCTTTTCTCTCAGACTACTTTTGTCTGATTGGCAACTGCAGGATAGAGGCTCTGCTGACAGTCCCACATCCCCTACCTCTACATTTGTATTGGTAGGGGTAAGGGAGGACTGAGGGCTCAGTGCAGCAGGAGCACAGTCCATCTGCACACTCCTTTCTATTGCCTGTTCACAAGGCGACCGGGGGCAA
Source organism: Coturnix japonica (assembly GCF_054131305.1). NCBI lineage: Eukaryota > Metazoa > Chordata > Aves > Galliformes > Phasianidae > Coturnix > Coturnix japonica. Next base: position 130,381,171 of record NC_140663.1, read on the forward strand.
CATGCTTCTTGGGGAGCCTCAGCTGTGTGCCTGGATCCCAGGGCCGATAGGGCCTGGCACCACCCATCAATTTCAATTTCACAGTCCTTAATGGACCTCAGCCTCTCCTGTTCAGATTCTCTGATTGTCCGCAGTCTAACTACCTCCTCCCTAAGCTCCACCACAAGGATGAGCAGCTCATCTAGCTGCTCACACCGCACACAAGTCGCATCCTTCCCATCCTCTCCTGGCAGCAGCAGGTTGAGGCACTCCTGGCAGCCAGAGACCTGAACTGCCACATCTTGGAGCAGACCCTCTGTCTGGGTTGCCACAGTCTTTGCACAGGAAGCCCATTTCCTGGTGAGGACCATGCTTGAAGTGTTAGCATCAGGTCCTTTCAACAAAAGAGCAAGTTACCTGAGAAAAAGACAAGGGCACTCACCCGTGCTCACACAAGATGCAGCCTCCACTCCCACTGCTGCCTTATTGAGTGGGTAGCCCAGGCAGCCCTCAAATACTGACTACCTCCAAACTAGGTGCTCAGAACAGCTTTCCACAACTTCTGTGTTGTTCCCACCCTCCCTGGCCTCTCTTTATCCACACAGCAAGTGGGTCAAGGTCAATAACCAGTGATAAAGAGCAGGGAGTGCCAGCTCCACCCCTGGTGAGTCAGGAGCCCTCCCACAAGCTGCCAGCTGCTAGCCCAGGCACAGCACTGCTGCTGGCTCCAAAAAACTCTAAAACAAGAGCTTTTCCGGTCCTTTTTATTCACTTTTCTTCACTTCAGTTTCCTTCTGCAGTGCAGTTTTACCTGCTTGAAGCTGGTCTCTGAAGCAAATGGCTGATGACTCGTGCTAAGCAGTTTAAATACTGCCACGAGGTGTCAGCTCCACCCCTGGTTAGTCAGGAGCCCTCCCACAAGCTGCCAGCTGCTAGCCCAGGCACAGCGCTGCTGCTGGCTACAAAAAACTCTAAAACAAGAGCTTTTCTGGTCCTTTTTCTTCACTTTTCTTCACTTCAGTTTCCTTCTCCAGTGCAGTTTTACCTGCTTGAAGCTGGTCTCTGAAGCAATGACAGTGGGGTTGACGGCACCCTCAGCAAATTTGCTGATGATGCTAACCTATGGGGTGCAGTTGACACACTGGAGGGATGAGATGCCATCCAGAGGCACCTAGACAGACATGAGCAATGGGCCCAGGCAAACTTCATGGTGTTCAACAACTCCAAATGCAGGATCTTTAACCTGGATTGAGGCAACCCTTATTACCAATATAGGCTGGGGGGATGAAAGGACTATGTGCAGCCCTGCCAAAAAAGATCTGAGCGTACTAGTGGATGGCAAGCTGTATATGAGCCAGCAATGTACCCTTGCAGCCCAGAAAGCCTGGGATGCATCAAAAGCAGTGTGGCCAGTAGGTCAAGGGAGGTGATCCTGCTCCTCAGCTCTGCGCTGGTGAGGCCTCACCTGGAGTACTGTGTTTAGACATGGAGTCTTTAGTACAAGAAAGACATGGATCTGCTGAAGAATGAAGGGTGAAAAAAAATAATAAATAATGATCCATGGAATGAAACACCTCTCCCATGCAGACAGGCTGAGAGAGCTGGGGCTGTTCAGCCCGGAGAATAGAAGACTGCAAGGTGACCTGATAGTGGCATTTCAGGGGAGCTACAGGAAATAACTCATTAGTAGACTGTGTGCAGATAGGTAGAACAAGGGTAAATGGTTTCAAGTTCAAAGAGAGTAGATTTAGCTTAGATATGAGGAAAAGGCTTCTACAGTGGAAGTGGTGAGGCGCCAGAACAGGTTGCTCAGTGATGTGGTTGATGCTGTTTACCTGAAGACTTTCAAGTGAGGCTGGATCAGGCCCTGGACAGCTTGATTTCACAGTAGTGTCTCTGTTCATTGCAGGGGAGTTGGACTAGATGGTCTTCAGAAGTCCCTTCCAAATCTAAGGATTCTATGATTCTACAATTCTATGATTCTTTGATTCTATGATTCCTGTAGCTCGCCTTTAAATAATGACACTGTCAAATCACCTTGGAGCCTTCTCTTCTCCAGCATGAACATCCCCAGTTCTCTCAGCCTTTCCTTATAGATTAGGTGTTCTATAGCTTGGATCACTTTTGTGTCTCTCCACTGAACACATTCCAACAGGTCCATGTCTCTGCTGTACCAAGGACTTCACATTTCTGGACACAGTACTCCAGGTGAGGCCTCATCAGTGCAGAGTAACAACCTAACAAAGCTTGTGTTTTCTTTATGCTAGTGGAGACGTAATTGTTTTGATTGTCACATTCTGACAATGTGATCTGACGATGTCCATCTTGCAATTTTATTCTTAAGAACTGGATCTCCTATTCCTGTCCCAGAATGATTTACATTGTTTTCTTTCTCAAAAACTTCATCTGATCTGTTGTCCCACACAATGATGTAATCAATGTGTTGTAAGTGCTCAGAAGCTCCTCCCTATTCCATAGCAGTCTGGATCAGCCCATGACAAATGACAGGGCTGTATTTCCATTCTGGGAGCAGTCAGTTCTGTGTGTATTGGACATCCCTCTAAAATGAAAGCAAACTGTGACCTGCTCCCTGCTGACAAAAAGATTTAGAAAAATTCATTGACAATATCAGTTGTGTTACACCACTTGGCTCCTATGACTCCAGTTCATATTGGAGTTCTAGCTGACATGGCAGCACCCAGTGGTTACACGACTCATCAGAGCACTATACTGTCAGTCTCCACTATCCACCAGACTTTTTACACTGGCCATCTGGCACATTATTACTAACCTTTGTCACTTTCCTGCATAGTTGTGTGTCATGTACACCAGTTTCTTCTGATATGTTTCTGGTAGCTCCTCACATTCAACTCTGTGTATTGACCTCAAGAAAGCAGCAGATCAACAGTCTAGTCATCTCCCTGTAGAACTATCTGAAGTTCTTTTGGGAGGTCTTTTGTGTACTGCATAATTTTTACTTTGTCTTTGTAGAGTTAATGGTGGCAAACTGGAAGAGGGAGTTTTTCACCTATTCTGATCAGAAATATACAAAAAATGCAAATGTCAGAAATAGTTTTACTTTCAAGATGAATTAAAAGGTTGTTGTTTGTTTTGTTTGTTTGTTTTTCCAACTTAATAAAATATTTCAATGGAGAAAAGTAATTTTTAAACATGCAAACTCATTCTACTCATCCATGAGTGTACGTTAAAATATTTTATTATTAAAAACTACTTGTATTTAATTTGTACAGAGTTTAAAGAATACATCTGAAATATCATGGAAGTAAAAGCAATTTAATAGCAAAATGTTACCCTCGGGTTACCTTTGCAATTATACATTTGTTAGGAAGGAATCATAATCTTATGTTTCTAGTACGGAATCTTGAATATGAAAACACAAGGTGGTAATGTTAGCTATAATTAAAATCTGAGTAAAAAATATGCATCTTTATTCAGACTTTAGATTTACTTTATTCTATCTTGCTATTCTGTCTCTTAAAGACGTTCAAAGGCATTAATTTGAACTCCTTTATGCTGATACATATATCAATATTTAAACACCTAAAAGTGTGTTAGGTGAATATATTTGCCTGCTGCTTGCACACACAAAATGGTCTCTATCCATCATTAATCAATAAATGAGTTTTCATTGTAAAATGTTTGTATCCCAAGAACTTCAACTAATGCAGAATTTGCTACTGTCACCATAGACATTTTTAGAACAAGACGGCTAAAAATAAACAAAGTATAATTACCACTTACCACATGAATTTCAAGTACACCTTTCTTGGCATAAAATCTTCTAAAACACTACAGATATTCAGCTAAAATCTGTTGTTGTTGTCCTAAATATATTCCTTTGTTAAAATTATACTGCTAGCCCTTTTGGGTATTGACAGCCTATTATTTTTCATTTGTGCCATCTTTATCCAGGAAACTGAAAGAACAACTAATTATATCCTTTGCAAATGAATGTAGCAGAATAGCTTTTGTTCACTGAAATTCTTAAGACTATTCATCGTGAATGTAGAATTCACTAGGATTTTTGTTGTTGTTTTTAATGTACAGCCACTTTAGTGGCCTGTGAAGTTTGGCATTTGAAACTAATTGTGTACTTTGCTTTGGAGGCTATAAATTCAGCCAGTCTGTCTAGCTGCATTGCATTTGTACTTAGACTTTAATTGATAATCTTGCAGAAGCTTTTTATGTGTTGTTTTGGGGTGATTGACATGGGCACTATTATTTTTAAAGGTTGCTCGCATAGTTTTTAAAAGCTATGGCAGCAAGCAATTGAAATGAAGCTCAGTAACATAACTCCATTAACAAAATATTAATGTTCAGGAAGGACTGTTTTATACCTAAAAATTCACAATGATTTCGCAAAAAATAACTGCGCATAAAATACTTTCTAATTCATTTTTCTATGTTACTGAGAAAATAAAAATGTAATTATTTAAATAGAAGACACCTGAGACAAAAACATTTATAACCATAGATCTTCAGAAGGAATAATCATCATGCATATAGTACTGGCCGGTCTGTTCCAGAGTGTATATATTTTAAATCAGTATGTGTCACTGAAATTCTTCAGAAAAAAAAATTACTTTCAACAATATCTTCATTAATAATCTGGTTGGTAGCGTATAGTACAACAGCACATCATCAGCACATCTTCTGATGACAGTGGGAGGAGTGGAGGATAAAGAAGACTATTTCAGAATGACCTCAAACGTTTGGAGAAACTGGCTGACAGAAAACCTCATGAAGTTAAAAAACAGGAAGTTCAAAGTCCTGAACAACCACAAGCACAAATCGGTACATGCTGGGTGGAAAACAGCTTTGCAGAAAGGCCCTGGAGGTCAACAGCAAGTTGAAGATGAATTGACAGTGCTTCAAAGATAGCCAGCACCCTACTGGCTGCCTTAGGAAGTATGCTGCTAGCAGGTAGATAGAGGTGATCCTTCCTTTCTATTCAGCATTTGTGAGGCTGCACCTGGTGTCCTGTGCTCAGTTCTGATCTTCCAAGAGAGTCCAGTGAAGGACTACCAATATGAGAAAGGGACTGGAGCATCTATTCTATAAGGAAAAGCAGGGAGAACTTGGACTCTTCAGGATGGAAAAGGTTCAAGGGGATTCTCATCCATATACCTGAAGCTTCAAATTAGATGGATAGCCCGGTTCTTTTCAGTAAGTGCACAGTGAGAGGACAAGATAAAAAAGTGGCACAAACTGAAACACAGAAATTTCTGTATGAACATCAGGAAACTTTTCCTTCTAGATGGTTGGACATTGGCATAATATGCCAAGAGAAGTTGTGAAGATTCCCTTCTTGGAGACCTTTAATACCTATCCAGATATAGTCCTGTAGTTGTCAATTCATGAGCAGGGAGACTGGCCTCCAGAGATCCCTTTCAACCTCAGGCATTCTATGATTTCTGTATTGTATGTAAAACATTCAGAAGAAAATAGTACAATTTTCAGGTCATGTTCATCATTATCTAATGAATCTAAACTTATTTTTATCTCTCATGAGCAACTTAGGTATTTTCCTTTAATCAGCAGCTCTTGAAAAGGTATCTATGCACTTGTCTGGGACACAGACCACATAAAGGATGGTCCTATGCAGTTTGATCTGTGAACAAGTATGTGCTTAGGAGGTACGGGTTTCCTACCTTACTAAAACCAGAAAAAGAGATCTCTTACAATTTATAATATTATTCTACAACTGTATAATATTATTCTACAACTGTAAAATACAATGTATAATTATTGTTTATTTTGCCATTTTGGATTTTTTTTTTTGTTTTTTTTTTTTTCCTGTTTGTAAAGTGAGTTTCATTGGCATTCATATCATTAATCTTCACTAAGCTTTGCACTGAGAAAATTGCAAATCTATGACTTTATTATAGGGCTTGGAAGATACTGTAGGCTGACATTTTGACAGGTTGCTTGCATACAAATGACTGAAATATTATCAGCAGCCTTTGTGATTTTATATATTCTCTACTTATTTTCTGTAGTGCTAGATGTAGTACTGATTTTCATTATATACTGAACTGCTTGATTTGAAAACCTGAGGTGAGGGAGTACATGAATATACTTGTCCCATGCAACTACTTATAGCTCTGTAAATCAAATTGTTTTTCATACCTAGAGGAACTGGGTCAAAACCTGTTAGGCAAATAGTGTGCTGAAATTTTTCTGTAAAGAAACTGCCTTGTAAGAAATATATTTTTTCTTGTGATATTTATACTCAAGTGTCAGTCTTCTGCAGAGATTTGTATATCTTTCTCTAAACAGTCTGAAAGATCTGTTGATTATAATTATCAGGATCAAGATACTAAAATGGACAGAAAGTAGATTGTAGCCTAATGGAAAAATCATGAGTTCTTCAGTTGCTAACTGTACTATGCTACTGTTGTTGGTAGGAAAGACATCACATGGTACCATTCTTATCAAGATGAAAATCTGTTTATTTGCTCAGCTGGATGGTCCAATGAATGAAAAGATAAGTTACAGATAAAAACAAACAAACAAGAAAATAAAACCCATCCAACTAACCAGCAAACAAGTAAAAAAAAAAAATTAAATGTCCTTTAAAATGATCACCTTTACCATATAAGGCTCTAGAAAATGTATTAACTCAGTTTCACAAATATTAATGTTTTAAATTCATCTGACCTATCTTAGATAACCAAGAATGAGATTAACTGTATATCCTTTATGTATTTTGCCATCTGTGTAGTGAAACAGAAGAATAGAATAACTTCTACACAGAGGCTGAAATAGTGACTTAGTTGCTTAACCTCTCTTTACCTGCTGCCAGTACACTGTCTACTGCAGCCAAGGTCTCTGTTATCCTTCTTAACAGCAAGGGAATGCTTCTGAATGTGAGTTCAACTTGGTTTCCACTGGTACTCCAAAATTCTTTTCTACAGATCTGTTTTCCAACTGGGTACCCCCAGCATGTCCCTATGCATGGAGCTGTTCTTCTCCAGGTGCAGGACAAGGCACTTGTCCTTGCTGAACTTCATGAGACTCTAGTCAGCCAACCTCTCCAGCCTATTGAGATGTCTCTAGCTTGCAGCATAGCTTTCTGATGAGTTATCCACTCCCACAAATTTCAAGTCATCTGCAACATTTATCTCTCTCAATAATTATTATTTTTAAAAGTCAGGTATTATTAATAAAAATAATTTAAGAGCTTATTTTGTTTTGTTTTGTTTTGCTTTTCAATTAATATTTTACATTGGAGCTGCATTTAATCCTCTTTGAACGAAGAAGAGTTTTTTGCCTTTGCTTTTGTGTTCTATGCTTGTTTGTCTGACAGAGGAGATGTAAATCATAACAAAATGCATCATGTTTGTGTGCTGAAAAAATGGAAGGTGGTAAGCAGTGTTTTGGAAAGCTACAATGATAGTGTTGATACAGGCAGCCGTATGACAAATGCAAGGATATGGACTAAAGAGGAATACAAAAAGATCCTGCTTATAGTGAACAGGTTTTCTGTGCTGGAGTCTGTGATGGAAAAGGTCAAATGGAATGTGGTAAGTCTTGTCTACAGTGAAGGTGTATGCTTCCATATCTCTCCTGAGTGAAAGACAGAAAACATTTTGTGAAGGCATGACATCCAAGACCCTCTACCAGCCCCTAGAGTACAGACAAGCATTGAAAACTATGAAAGCAAGCTTCATGCCAACTACCAGTCATATTCAATTTCCTTTGCCCCTTTTAAACAAGGCTGCAAAATTATGGTAGCTCCATCTTTAAGTGGTTCCTCTGCCCATGCAAGGAATGCAGTTGGATTTTCCTTTAAGTGCACATAATGTTCATGAATTTGACTGTGATTTTTTGAATAGCAGATCAATTCCTGAAGAAAGCATGTTCATACAGGTTAGTGTTTCCTAAGGGATTTTATTCATTTTGTCACTTTTAATGTGAGACATATGTTTTATGTAGATGAAATAAACTGGTACTTTTCTTTCTAAAACAGCTTGTCAGAAAATAGAGGCAAGAATATGTAAAAATTTAGGAGAAGTACTGTAACCATATTTCAGAGCCAGTCACCTACTCATTTCCAACATCTCAATTGACACTGAAAGTTCTGCAGATAAACTGTATAGACTGTCAAAAGTAAGTGACTGCTATAAAACTACATTGCAGTAATGAATTTGCCAGGAATTACTAGGTTTAGAAGATTGCCTACATATGTACAATTTTTTAAAGATTGAAGAGAAGGAATATCTTTTAAATATACTTAAGTATATATTTGTATATACACATATTTTACGTTGCTTTCATACATATATATATAACATCTTTCTCACCTATAAGGATAACACTTTTAACTTGCTATGTATGTAATAACATTTTATGAATTTATATTTCTTAGAGTTTAACTGGCCTTTACAGCTTTCTTTGGGAAAAATGAAGATCCTTTCCTTTGCAACTATTTATTTATTTATTTATTTGAAAGAATGTAAAGCCTTCCTATATATCATCATTAAAAAAAAAAAAAAGTCATGGAAGATTAGATATACTTTCCAAATAATTCTACTTGGTGACAAAATAATAGATACAATGAACAACAGAGAATGAAAAATAAACTTGTGATTTAAAGTCATCTAATTGCATTTCAAAAGAAGAATTAAATTAAAAACATTAATTGCAGGAATCCTCTCTCAACAGAGAAAAGCCTTTGCATGAACTGAGTGACCTGTGTATATCTGTTCTTTTTCTCAGCTAATACGGAAGAGTTTGTGTTGTCCTGAACCTTCGGAATTTAAAGAAGAATAATAGAACCATACAATAGTTTAGATTGCAAGGGACCTGTAAAGACTCTCTAGTCCATTCATCCTTGCCATTGGCAGGGACATGTCTTAGCAGACCAGGCTGCCAATGCCCCATCCAAACCTGGCCTTAAAAATTTTCTGGTCATGAGGCTCTATAACTTCTCTGGGCAACTTGCTCCAGTGCTTCACCATTTTTGCTGTAAAAAATTGATTTCATATATATAATCTCAATCTATCTTCTTTCTGTTTAAAATCATAATATCTTATCCTTTCATTACATGCCCTTGTAAAAAGTCTCTATCTTTTTTAGAAAGCCTTCCCTAGGTATTGAAAACCTGTAATAAGGTCTCCCCAGTGCTTTCTCTTCTCCAGGACAAACGGTGCCAGTTATTTCAGCCTTTCTTCATTGGAGGTGTTTCAGCTCTCTGAACAACTTTGTGGACCTCCTATAATAATATCATGAGTTTCTTTTTCTGGGAACTCCAGAGCTGAATGCAGTATTCCAAGTACTAGTCTGACAGGGGTGGAACAGAGGAGGAGAATCATATCTCTTGATTTGCTGATGATGCATCTTTTGATGTAGCCAGGATACAGTTGGTTTTCTAGACTGCAAGACCACACTGAAGGTTCATGTCCAATCTTTCATCCAGAAGTACCCTCAAGACTTTATCCACAGGACTATTATCAACTCATCCATCTGTCAATCCATGCTGATGTTTGGATTGCCCCAGCCCATGTGCAGCATTATCTTGCTGACAGTGGTTTAGTAAATATCATGAAGAAACAGAAACAAAAGGAAGGACTCAGATACCACAGAAATAAATGGCATAGAAGGTTGACAAGGCTAGGAAAAGAGAAAAAACAAACAGGGAAGAAAATAGTAAAATTTAAGAAAAAAGTACCAAGGATAACTTAACTCCATTTTCCACTGCTTTTTCTGTTTCCTCCACTCTGATAGAGAAGGTTTTTCTACTTAGCAGTGTAAAATACAGCAACTCTGGAGTGAGGAGAGTAATGGGAGTATGCAAAAGCACACAGAAACAGGAGCGCACCTTGTAGAACACCTCTTTGGAATCACTGTCATCTGAAATCTGACAGGAAAGAGAAGGAAACATTGGCACAAGGGGAAAAGCCATAAAATAGGCAATCAGATAGCATTCTGAACAGTGTTTCTACAGCTCTGAGCCAACTGTAAGATGATCGGCTTTGTCTTTCCTTGATTAAGTACATACCTAGGTTTCTATAAGGTAACATTTACACAAAAGATCTGCTTACACTTTAGCTCTTTAGCAATCATCCCAATCACAAGTGCTTCTTATGATGTGAATTTCTTCCTTTGAGGTTTAAAAAAAATGCACAACTGAAACAACTACCAACATGTTGATTTGGGAAAACAGAATTCTAATGTTCACAGTGGCAATGTTCAGCAACTGCTTTCCATTTGCAATTAATTTCATCTAGCTTCAGCTTTCTAAAGGTTTCTCATCTGGCTTTCCCTATATTTCCTAAATTTGCCAAGGAAATAAAGCTTTTATTATTCTTCAGTTATGTCTCAATAATACTATAAACAGGTATCATTTATAAGCACTTAACCTAAGAAATCAAAGTCAGTTATCTTTCTGAATCATTTCAGTAAAATTAAACACAGATTGGAAAGCTCTTAGTAAAAAATAAACAGCACTCTATCTCCTGTCCTTTCCAGCAGCTCTATCAATAGACAGTCTGAACCTTTCAAATGTTAACTGCAGTTTATTAAAATATCCAGCCTTCTGGTAAAATTTAGATGCTATAGACTTTTCCATATGGCATAATAACTGCACATACATTTAATGTATTTTCACACCCACACATGAATACAAAATGTAAATAAATATAAAACTGCTCTTTGTAAAGAAAACAACAGTGCAGTTGTAATTTTAATGTTGAGAATTGCCTTTTTTTTCTTTTTTTTTTTTTTCCCAATACATAGGACAAAAACTATTGTGCAGTCCTTTAAAATAAATATATACCAATGTATAATATGTTTATTTGCGTTATAAATCTCAAAAACAATTATATGGAACATTTGATGGATAAATTGATATGTCCTTCATAAAGCAATCACTGGAATAAATGCTCAGGTAAATTTTAAACTAGATGATTAGAGATAAAATGCCTCAGTACTGTACAAATACAGTTACATTCAGAATTCTTAATTTATTGAGTCAAGGAGAAGATGAAAGACACTGCTGATGTCAGTAAAATCATGTGAGCAGTCAAGTGCGATTTGTTTTGTTCTAGTATCTGTACTCTACTGCAGATGGTAGTGTCAAACTTACAGAAATAATTGTAGAATTTCTCCAACAGCAGAAAGACAGAGATAGTAGAAAGACCATTTTAATTCAGAATATAGCTTTACTCTCACAATGATTTCATTATAGAAATACTTCATAAGCTTCAAGTGATAAATATTCATGTGCATTAAATATATTCATTTAGTAGAATTATTCATAGTGTGGGAAAATACGTAATCACTTTCTATGGGAATCAGTGGTAGTTTCAAATGAACAAAGATGGCATGACTTGGCCTCTATTTAGCAAGATAAATAGCCCATGTACAGCAAAATGTTACTTTTTTTGTGCTTGAGTGATTCCACTTCTCTTTCCTTCACACAAGAAGAATTTATTTCTTCAACTGAGGTCATCTTACACCTGGGCTTTTCTCACCAAGAAGGAGCATCATTTTAAGAGTCTATAGCTGTGTCACAAGTGCTCCAAAAGCACTAAGTTTTGGATCAAAATAATATGCCCCTTCTGAGAGCCTATTTGGATACTGTGAGGTAAAAAATTGTCTATTGCTTGAAATAATTTTGACAGGTACTGATAAAAGGGTCAGGATCAGTTTCAGAAGCAGCTGACTGCTTTAGTTAAGCTTTACCAGAAATATCTGAAGAAAATTTGTGGAAGCATAAAATACGAAACATCTTGAAGATACTTGCAGTCCCTAATTACCTTTCCTTGGAACCACAGTCAGATTAATGGCTGCAAGTTCTGGATACTAAATAAGAAAGGAATTTAACTCTTGACTTTATCTATCTATCAATCATGTATTTATTTATTTTTTATCTCAAATTGCTTTCTTGTTGTAAAATATATTAAAATCCTTTCCTTGTGTAATAAGCATGTTGCAAGTATCGAATGGTCATCAGACCCAGCATTTTTCAGGCCCTTTACATTAGGTATTGAAATAACTTCAGCATATATTGAGCTCTGAGGAGAAAAAAAAAAAAAAAAAAAAAAAAGTTTTCCAATATCCAGGCATGTGCTATTGTGAGAGACAAGTAGCAGAAGTAAACTCTTCATGGTCTATATATTTGACAACCTCTGCATATTACAGCTATGGAACATACGTTATTTGAAGGCAAAGCAATCTCAGGTTTGTAGGAAATTTAAATTACTTGCTATATATTCAGGGCAAAATTGGCAGATTGTAACTATAAAAAAAATAAAAATAATTAATGCTCCCAAGTGAGTTTTAAATTAGATTTTTTCAACTCTTTAGTAGTCCATGCAATCCACTGAAAATAATGTTTGATAAATTTAATGCTGCTTGCTTACAGATACATGTTTAATTCTAGCAGAAAGCTGTGTCCTGCATTTTGGATGACATCCGACTAGCTGTGCTACTGGAACTGTGCCACAACCATAATCAGAAATGTGTTATTTTATTCTTAAGAATTCCTATTGAGATTTATTTTTTTTATTTGCAGTTGTGGAAAGTTCATTTCAAAGAAAAAGAGTCAGTGCAGAATAAAGGATTGCATATTTGTACAGATCAGGCATGTCCAACCCATGACCTATGGCCTGCATTTAGCCCAGCACAGCTTACAGTGTGGCGTAACACCTCCCTGTGACTTAAAGGTCATGGCTATTCCCTGTGGAGTGGCCATGGGCATGTGCCCACAGCTCAACAACAGCCAAACTGTCAATGTGCTATTAACACCATGTCAAGTGAAACTAGGACACAGGAAGGGCAGTGCTGAGCTGTGCCGACTGAAGTGTAGGCACATAAGTGTATGCATTTGAATACACTGAATAAACACAGGACTCTGAAGAATGATGAATAAATAGCCATGCTTTTTATTTTGATAAAGGAGTTTGAAAAAAAAATCATAGAAACACAGAAACTTTAGAGATCGAAGGGACTTCTTAAGGCCATCTAGTCCAACTCCTCTGCAATGAACAGGGACACCTAAAGCTCACTCAGGTTCTCAGATGCCCCTCCAACCTGACCTTGGCTGAGGACAGGAATGGAGCTTCCACCACATATCTGGGTGGAAAATATCAGTTCCAGTGCAGCACCTCTTCCTTTGTAAAATACTTTTTTCTTATATACAACCTAAATCTACTGTCATAGTTTGAAATAATTTCTTTTGTCCGGTCACCTCAGACCCTACTAAAGAGTCTGTTCCCTTCTTTCTTGAACCTCCACTTTAGATAATGAAAGGCCACTGTGAGGTCTTCCTGGAGCCTTCTCCTGGATGAAAAGCTTCAGCTCTTTCAGCCTGCCCTCACATGGGAAGTGTTCCATTCAATGGATCATCCCTTGACCTGCTGGCTGTGCTGCTTTTGATGCAGCCCAGGATACAGTTGGCTTTCTAGGCTATGAGGGCCCATTGCTGGCTCATGTCCAACTTCCCATCCACCAGTACCTTCAAGCCCTTTTCAGAAGGGCTGTGCTTAATATTTTCCTGTCCCAGCTTGTAATGGTAATGAGGGTTACCTTGAGGCAGGTTAAAAATCTTGCACTTGGACTTGTTCAACCTCATGGTATTCTCCCACTCCCAATGTTCATGCCTGTCTAGGCCTCCCTGTATGGAATCCTGTCCATTGAGGGTGTCAACTACATCCCACAGATTGGTATTTAAAGACTACCAAAAATAAGCATCAATTTACATTCATGAGACCAATCTCAGCTGATATAAATACATGACCTGAAATTTTCAAATGTAATGTATAGAGTTACAATTAGATATTCAACTCAAAAATTGGATCATGTCTCTTAACTGGACTTTATAATCCCTGTCTTAGCAGAGAAAAATATCTTTCTCTTCTCAGCCACAGTTTATTCGTGTCATTGTTTTGAGTTACAGCAGGCATTCTGAGCAATTATTTTCAAGAAGAGTAAAGTTTCATCAAAAATCTCTAATGAACACCATGCAACATCATTACATCTACATCATTACAACTACTGCTACTGAACTAGACTGGTGTGTTTTACAACATAAGGCCAAATATCCCACTAGTTTTATGTTTTTGTTCCTTTCTCTCTCTCTCACTCTCGCTCTCTCTGTCTTTTTTTAATGTTTTTTAAGAAAAGTAATTAAAATTAAAATGCTTAGTTACTTGTATATTAATAATATTGTATGTTTTGCAAGCGCTGTTATGAAAGCAGCACCTCCAGTTTTATTACATAGGCCCTTCAGAGGCAGGTGATGGTGGTATGGCAAGTAGAGATTGAACTTTCTCATGAGTATTCCATTACAATGTCTTTCTATGTGATAGATGACAGCAGAGGGGCAGTCTGACAAAATGGTGTCTAACATGGAAGTGTGTATGAAACAAAGAAGTGGCACTGAATTCTTCCATGCTGAAAAAACTGCACCCACTGACATTCATCAATGTTTGCTGAATGTTTATGGAGACTGAACAGTGAATGTGAGCACAGTAAGGCAGTGAGTTGTGTGTTTCAGCTACGGTGGCAGTGGGTCACCTTCATGGGCTATGATTGTTATGAGTTCATAGAATCATGATCATTGAACAACCATGGTTGAAAAGATCCATAATGATCCTCTAGTTTCAATCCCCCTGCTATTTGCAGAGTTGCCAACCATTACTACACCAAGCTCCCCAGAGCCACATCCAGCCTGGCTTTGAATGCCTCCAGGCATGGGGCATCCACAACTTCCTTGGACTGTCTCCTCCACTGTGTCACCACCCTCTGTGTAGAAAACTTCCTCCTAATATCTAACCTAAACCTCCCATGCAGACTCTTGCTCATCACTGGTGAAAATGCATAGCTTATGTAGCCACTATGTTGAAAAAGACTGTTTTATAGCTGAGAATTATTTCTATGAAATAGTCTTATTGTACTCTTTGTATCTCTTATAATTTCCATGGAAATAATTAGAAAGCATTGCTTTTGGAGTAACCTATGTATATGTTGCCCAAAATGATTTCTTTCCACTAAATGCAGCCCAGACAACCTAAAAGGCTGGAATCCTATGGCATAGATCCTTGTCCACTAGAACAATTACAATAATATATTTCTTAATGCACACAGAGGGCTCTTTTCTTTTCTTTTCTTTTCTTTTCTTTTCTTTTCTTTTCTTTTCTTTTCTTTTCTTTTCTTTTCTTTTCTTTTCATTTCTTTTCTTTTCTTTTCTTTTCTTTTCTTTTCTTTTCTTTTCTTTTCTTTTCTTTTCTTTTCTTTTCTTTTCTTTTCTTTTCTTTTCTTTTCTTTTCTTTTCTTTTCTTTTCTTTTCTTTTCTTTTCTTTTCTTTTCTTTTCTTTTCTTTTCTTTTCTTTTCTTTTCTTTCCTTTCCTTGCCTTTCCTTGCCTTTCCTTGCCTTTCCTTGCCTTTCCTTGCCTTTCCTTGCCTTTCCTTGCCTTTCCTTGCCTTTCCTTGCCTTTCCTTGCCTTTCCTTGCCTTTCCTTTCCTTTCCTTTCCTTTCCTTTCCTTTCCTTTCCTTTCCTTTCCTTTCCTTTCCTTTCCTTTCCTTTCCTTTCCTTTCCTTTCCTTTCCTTTCCTTTCCTTTCCTTTCCTTTCCTTTCCTTTCCTTTCCTTTCCTTTCCTTTCCTTTCCTTTCCTTTCCTTTCCTTTCCTTTCCTTTCCTTTCCTTTCCTTTCCTTTCCTTTCCTTTCCTTTCCTTTCCTTTCCTTTCCTTTCCTTTCCTTTCCTTTCCTTTCCTTTCCTTTCCTTTCCTTTCCTTTCCTTTCTTCTTTCTTTTTTCTTTCTTTTCTTTTCTTTTCTTTTCTTTTCTTTTCTTTTCTTTTCTTTTCTTTTCTTTTCTTTTCTTTTCTTTTCTTTTCTTTTCTTTTCTTTTCTTTTCTTTTCTTTTCTTTTCTTTTCTTTTCTTTTCTTTTCTTTTCTTTTCTTTTCTTTTTTCCTTTCTTTTTCCTTTCTTTTCCTTTCTTTTTTTTTTTTTTTCTTTAACGACTGTTGAAATTTTTCCTTTAAAAGCTTGAGAGATTTCCTAATGTTAACAGCAAGAAACAAGTCAGGGAGAACTCCACAATGAAAGAGGGCCAGAAGGCCTGTCTCAATGTTCGGTCTGCTCAGAGAAGAGATAGCAAACTGCTGCTGCCAATAGACATAACTTGCTTTGTTGTGAGGCGCAGATTGCTGAACTTTGTCTGATGAGAATGATGTAATGTA
>NC_140663.1:130402358-130669858 GCF_054131305.1 Coturnix japonica
AGTCTTAAAAGCATCATCTGTGTCACTAGATGAGTTAGTGTGGAAGCAGGGACTTTTTACTCTGATGAAGACAAGGATCAAGGGAGATCTTATTGCTCTCTATAGCAATACCTGAAAAAAAGGTTGCAACAAGGTGGTGGTTAGACTTTTCTCCTGTGTAATTAGTGATGGGTCTAGAGGGGATGGCTTCAAGTTGCATCAGGGAAGATTCAGTTTGGGTGGTACAAAAAACTTTTCTGAAAGAATGCCTAGGTGCTGCAATGGGCTGCCCAGAGAGGTGGTGGAGTTACTGACCATTGAGGTGTTTAAGAAAAGTTTAGATGTTTTACTGAGGGACATGGTGTAGCTGAAAACATTGGTGGTAGGGGGATGGTGGGACTGGATGACCTTGGAGGTCTTGTTCAACCTTGCTGATTCTATGATTCTATGATTCCATAATTCTATTGATTCTATGATTCTATGAAATTTATAACATATATAAATTTCTGTTTAAAACGAAAGATGTGAGGGGTTCTTATTCTTAAACAGATGCTCAGGGGAGAAGGGCAATCACAGATTCCTTCCTTTCAACCTTAAAAATTACTTGCCCAGCATTATTTGCTTGGACTTGTTGCAGTGTGAAGCTGTGAGCAGTTGCCAGACTGGTATTCCCTGCATCTCATATCTGGTCATGGACCATCTATTATTCAGTGAAGGTGCTCAAACAAAGGTTTATTTATTTATTTATTATTTCTGATCTGTTTAGGTTTTGGTTGGTTGGTTTTTATTTTGCTGGTTCTTTATTATTAGTTTGTTTATTTTCTTTTTCAAATTTTGAAATTGCAGTTTAAAGTTATGTGCCTCCTGATTTCAGAAAATATACACTTGTTTTCCAATTAATTCTAAACAGGTTACTTTGAGGAAATTCCTTTTTATGTTTTGAAGTCTTACACCTTGCACTTAGCTTTTGGAATGCTAAAGAAGGACTGACACTGTTTCTGATAATGTCTTTCACTTTTAATTTAAAGTTTAATCATAGAATCATAGAATCATAGAATTGCTCGGTTGGAAGAGATCTTAAAGATCACCAACTCCAACTGCAACCTGACCACACTACCCCAACTCTTAACAACTCTCTGCTTAATCATGTCTGTGGGCACAACATCCAGATGGTTTTTAAATACATCTAGGGACGGTGACTCAACCACCTCCTTGTGGAGTTTATTCCAGTGATTAGCAACCCTTTCTGTAAAGAAGTTTTTCCTGATATCCAAACTAAACCTCTATTGGAGCAGCTTGAGGTAATTTTCCTTCCTTCTGTCACCTATCACCAATGAGAAGAGACCAGCTCCACTCTCGCTGCAGTCACTTTTCAGGTATTTAAAAAGAGCAATAAGGCCTCCCCTCAGCCTTCTTTTCCCCAGACTAAACAGCCCCAGTTCCTTCAATCACTCCTTGTAGGGCATATTCTCCAAGCCCTTCACCAGCCTTGTTGCCCTTCTTTGGACCTGCTCCAACACCTCAATGTCCTTTCTGTACTGAGGTGCTCAAACTGAACACAGTACTTGAGGCGGCGTCTCACCAGTGCCAGTTGTGTTAAAGGAAACGTTTAGTTTCTGCTTGTAAAATTCTCTATTAACATGACCAAGTTGGTTCACATCTAGTACCCCATATTTTTATAGGGATTATGTAACAATCTACTAGGAAACAAAATATTAGGAGTTATTGTTTCAAAACTACTAAAGCGCATTTCAAGATAATGAAAATTGGAATTACAGTGTCTTTGGGATATATGTAAAATGGAGAAGTGTTGTTTTGATTTGGATAGCACTATTCTTGTTTGGGTACAAGTATATGAGGGGTCTATAGTGCTGTTTTGAGTTCATATGAAATTTTGCAGACAAGGATGTCCAAGGCATAGAACAGATGTTCTTATACATGTGTATTTCTAAATCTACATAAGTAGATGCGACAATCAAATTGAGTTTCCATACTGCATGAAATAAAAATTGACATTCCTTTTGAAACAGCATGCATGAAGCAATTTCCGAAACACTGCAAACTTCCTTTATCTACAAGTGATGCTAATTGTTGCATATTGGGTAGGTGGTGCCTGTGTGCAGCTGGGGTGGAGTCAGGGAGGTCATGAGTATCTGCCAGGGGTGGTCACCTGTACCACTATATAGGGTTTGTTGCAAGGCATTAAACTGGTACTTTCGGCGTTACAGACTGTGAGTGAGTCCCGTCTGTTCCCCGTGCGCTGAGGCACGGTGCAGTCACTAGGCAGCCTTGATTTGTTGCCGGATCGGGAGGCGACGCTAATAAATAATGCCATATGAGCTACCTCTGAGTGTTTTAAAAAGAAAACAAATTGAATACTTCAAGTTTGCTATTAACAAAAGTGCTAAGTATCCTCTTACTGATAATAATGTTACTGTAATGTAAACGCAATGTAAAATGCAAAATTAAATGTAAATGTGATGTTTACATCTAAAATATAAAATTACAGTGTATTAGATAATAAATCTGAAATACTTAGTGAAATTGTATAGCATGAATTATTTTGGACTTCTGCTTAGGAATATTCTCAGATCCCAATCTGAAACTGCTGTTTACAAAACAGGGCAACAGTGTTAATGAAATATTCAGAACTGTATTTTTTTTTTTTTCTTTTCATCCACTGCAGTGCAGTTGAGATTACATTTAATAAAAGAAAAGAGATTCATCAGGAGAAGAATTCAAATTCAATATGAGTCTATTTGTAAGAGCAGTTGAACTCCTATTAAGTGGTTTGCTACTATTAATTAAGGATTATAATTGCAGCTGGCTTTTTTTCTTCTTTCTGTTCTTCTTTTTCTTTATTTTTATTTTTATTTTTTCGTCTTCTCTTGTTGTTTTTTTTTTGGTTTTTTTTTTCATTTGGTTTATTTTTTAGTCTTGACTTTTAACCTTATGTAAGTTGGGAAGTCTACCCTTAAAACATCTGGGCTTCTTATTGAAACAATGGCATAGTTTCTGCAGTAATCTTGTATAATTTCTGTTGAATAGTAGGGTACATTTAAGCAGTTCTAATGGGATGAGCAATATTATTTTAAAAAGCTTTGATCATTACTTATCTTCCAGCTGATTATAGGAATCTTGTTGGAAGCTTTCAAAGAATTTTTAATTTTGGATCTCTTTATGTCTTCAGCTTAGTGATGACATTAATTTCCCCTATTGCTTGTGAAAGGAAGCATAGTTTTGTTTCAGACACTTATTGTTCTGTGTGTCATGTCTTTTGTGCATGCAGATGGGGCTGATTAATTCTGTGGTCTTACTTTTCAGAAAAAAAATCAAGGAGTGGCATAAGTACATCGGCTAAAATTGTTACGTATAACACATACATATATGTTTATATATACGAGGCGCGCGCACACACACATATATATGTACATATATATATATATACTTCAAATAAAATAGTTTACATGACTCCATGAATAAGATCTGTTCTTTATTTTTCTCAGATAATTGAGTTGTCATGATCTTCTGTAACAGATGGTCTTTTGCTACGCTTAAATTACTTTCTATGTAGAGATATGCCACAGGCCACCTCATCTTTTCAATCAAACAGACATACAAAATAAAGTATAAATGGCATGTAACTATGACCTTATATATGTATATCTACACATATACTGAAATCCACTTGAGGGTGAAAATTATAGCATCTCTCATTTAGCAGTTATCTTTCCATTTGATGGTGACTGAAAAAGATCTAAAGTTAAAAATTAAATTAAAGGAAGGCTTTATAAGTTGTGCCATTAGAAATTATTATTAATATCCCTATTTAAATATAGGCTAACATTTAAGTTATATTAGTTTTATCTATTTAGACTACTGAATTAGGCATAGTTCTGAATACATGCATTTCAATTATTGAATAATTTCTTACATAAAATTGATCTTAGAATCATAGAATTACCAAGGTTGGAAAAGACCTCGAAGAACATCTACCTACTAACCACCAAGAGTTCCCACTAAACCATGTATCTTAGTTTAGTATCTAAACATTTCTTATATACCTCCAGGGTCAATGATTCTGTCACCTCCCTGGGCAGCCCTTTCCAGTGCCTGACCACTCTTTAGGAGAAGAAATATTTCTTAACATCCAACCCGAATCTTCCTCTGGCACAACTTGAGGCCATTCCTTCTATTCCCACAACGAGTTATGCGGGAGAAGAAACTGATTCCCACCTTGCCATAACCGCCTTTCAGGTAGCTGTAGAGAGCTATAAGGTCTCCCCTGAGCTTCCTCTTCTCCAGACTAAACAATCCCAGTTCCCTCAGCCACCCCTCATAAGAGTTCACAAGATCATAAGACCTTTAATCAAGGATATAAGCATTTTTAAATATAAATCTTCATAAGTATTTTACTGAAACAAGTATAGATAAGGCAGTTACTTCCTTCTCTGACTGCTGAGATAGACTCTGAATCTTAATTTAATTCCCTGTAAGGTACTGCAAGACATTCTACTGCTCAGAAAATAAAAATTATAATAGCAATAGTAATAATAATAGTAAAAATCTCCTACACGGATTAAAGGAAAAAAAAAAAACAACAATCTCTCACTCCTAAATTTAAATTAACAACATTAAATTAACAGAGTGGATTAAATGGAAGAAACAAAACAAAACAAAGCAAACAAAAAGAGAAAAACACAACACAACTAAACAACAACAACAACAAAACAAACACTAAAAGCAAAGAAACAAAACCCAAATGAATATTTGGTACATATACATGAATAGTGAACTCATTTTGTCAGTTTAAAAACATGATAATATTTCCAAGCTTGTACACAAAGAAAGAATAAAAAGGTACTTGAGTGTAGAATGTATTCATAACATATAATTTATCTGACTCACACTTTCAGTATTTTTTTTAATCGATGGCTGAAGAATGGTAAGTTTTACTTTGTAATAAGTAAGGCAAATTTTGAAATGTTTAATGACTTCATTTAATTTATTTATTTGTCAGTAAAAGAAGTAAAGTTAAAAGCAGCCTGGACACAGGGTAGAAAGTACTTGAAAAACTGGTCATATCAATCCTTTCTAGGAAAAGTTTCCTTCCTGGTCAAGGCAATTAAATCTCCCAGTTTTTCATTAGTAACAAAGGTAGACTATTCATAGTTCATTCTTTTAACTTGCTGATAAAAAGTAAGTTAATTGTTGTATAGGTACATTAGAAACAGGGATTTAGGTAAAGACTACAATATGTAGCATTTGTTAGCAGAATAAAAAGTATAGATGATGTTTCATTAGTAATACTCTATATTGTCTCTGTTGTCTTTTACTATGTTTAGATGTTTTCTGTGTCTTGTATTCGCAGAAATTTTGAGTCTAAGTATTAACTAAAATGGTAATTTCAAATGGCATTCTTGTAGAAGTTATATTTTTAAGGTTGATGTAGTTTCTAACTCTACACAGCATTTTCAAATTAAAATATCAGACTATGTACCTATATTAATAAACGAAGCACAAATTACTTAAATATGAGATACCTCTAACTTGTGGCTTTAGTGGTGAGTTTCAGCACATTTAAGAATTTGAAAATAAAGATGTATGATAGAATGTAAGCGATAGTTTGTACTATACATATTTTAAATAACGTTTCTAAATTTCAGCCAATGCTGAAACAGAAGTAGAAACAGCCCATCAACACAATATAGCTGTCATACAACGTCATATAGCTGTTAAGGCAGTTTTGGTGGTATCTTCAGGCGTTGTAAGTCAGTCACCATCTATTAACAAAACTAGATTTTATGCTGCAGTGTTTATTGCATTTTGCAATGTTTACTGTCTTTTGTAGAGAAAATCATGTTGCATAAATTTTATGGCTTCTCATATGTTCCCATTGCTATAGATGTGTCTGTCATGCATAGCTTCTTGCTGTTTCATCTTTCCCCCAGTTTTGCATAAGTCATTTTGCTGCTCCCACAGAACTTTTTCTCATTAGATCAAAGAATGACTACAAAACAGTGAAATATACCTTTGACATAAATTGATTCTCTGTTTGTATCAACTTTTAAATAGCTTATTTACTTCAATTCTGAGAGTATGTTCAGTGCATTTGTGCTTCATAGGTTCTCTGACAATGTCTATGAATAAAAATATGTCCTTGGATAGACTCTTAGGCATTCTTAAAGCTGAGCAATAGAACAAGTAGGAAAAGAATATGACAGTATCAGCAAATATAGCAGCAAAATACTTTTTGCATAAGCTAAACTCAATTGAATGTCAACCTTGTAAAAATGTATGAGTTCACCCAAGTTGACCTACTGTCAATATCATTCAAAGAAGGCAAATAGACTTCTGGACAATATATGTTTCTCGTGAAGGTCCTCAGTATTTTCATGTTATCTGTCTATTTTCCTTGCCCTTTCTGTGCCTTAGTTATCAGACTTTGAAAATAATAATAGATCATTTATTTCAATTTCCTTCCTTGATGTACCAGATCATCCTATCTCATAAGTTCTGATTTTGATAAGAAATCATCATAAATTCCTAAGTGAATTAATTAGAATTTGTTAGTTATGTATACAATGGAATAAATATTTTAAGCATCACATTTCTCTGATAATATATGCCAACACATCATGTTATTATAACAACTGAAAACCACATCAGAAACATGGAATGTTAGATAGTATTTTTATATGTTATATATATTAAAAGAGTCAAAAATATATATTATTATAAATTAATGTTATTAAACATTGAGTATTGTAGACTCACCAAATAAAACTAATAAGCTTTTTGCTGTTAAGTTTGAGATTGTATTGTTAAACTTTTATTATAATAATCTCTGTATTATTTTTATATGATTATAAGTGAACTGCATCAAAACAAAGTGACTGAGTGCAATACTGGAAGTTATAAAAAATATTCAACATTTTCCTCTGTCCCTGAGTATCCCCAGTAAAAAAAGTAATGACTATTCTCTTGCCACAAAGGCCTATGAAATGGTATAAACAGTGTTTCAGCCAAAACATTCTCTTTCACATAGACAAAATTTGGTATTTCGAAAATTCATTATTAATTTCTAGTCTTTAAACTACTCCTGGATGTTATTTCTAAGCATGCTGCCTTGCTAAATCAGAATAGGTCAGGAATTGTGCCACGAATTTAACAGTGAAGTATATTGCATGAGTGTATTTGAAAATGTGTAAATCTCATCTACTAAAGCGGAAAAAAAGGCAAGCAAAAATGACTGAACTTCAACATTTCAATTTCCTTCCTTCCTACAATTAGGTAGCACATAATATGTATACACATTAATATTTTTCTTTTGAATATTTTCATGTGTATGTGGATGTTAGTCCTTGCAAATATCTATACAGTATAGTAGCTGAATTGACTCACATAATAGTTTAATTGTTCTTCTATCTTAATATGTTCTTTGATTTATGAAATCATAGTAAAATCTAAATGAAACGCATATAAATAAATAAATCTATGAACTTTATTCTTCATTACGTGATAAGATATGCAATTTTATTACAGCTCACCAGTAGCTATTATATAGCTGTGAGTTTGGCAAGAATTGCTTACACTGCACATTTTATGGTAAACACCTCTTTGTGAATTTATCCAAAAAAGAATGTCAAGGTCACAAAAGCTTTAGCAGTTTTGGTATTCTAAGTGCTGCTTGATTTATTGTTCTGTTCCTGATTATAATACTTGTCATTCTTTTTGCCGTACTGAGCTTTGTGATTGATTTTCCCTCCTTTTGTCTGCCTTTAATGCTACTACTCTTTTATTGTGTGAAGTTTCACTGGAAGTGTTGGTCTGCTATAGCAACTAGTAAATAAGGACAAAATAAACCTGTGTTAGAAGATCGATAAAAAAAATTAAACTATGTCATATGAAGTAATCTAATAGAATTATTGAGTTTGAATCCAAGACTTTAACGATGTCCTCATATATTCCATAACTGTGTGGTATCTTAGATGCTTAAATACTCTGTGGGAGAACTAAACAAAATAACACAAAATCCAAGAAAGCAATAACCAGACAAATAAATACACACATGCAAAAAAGCAGAATGTTTTCCATAAGACTGATCATATTTCCTTTTTACACTCTAGAAAAACAAATTCTGCTCCTACTGTAATAGTGTGAATGTCTAAAAACTTTTATTAAAGTTTATTTTATGTTATTTTAATGCAAAATAATTACACTGTGGTTTGAAAAAAAATGTATATATACATTCCTTCAAGTTTACATTCTTTGGATGGATCAATAAATGTCTTATCTGTGTTCAAATCTATGTTCAGAGCACATACACATGTAGAAATTAAAACTCACACAGATGCATTTCTTCAACCTTTTGTGTCATTGCTACCAATACCAAGATTCCACATGAACTAGATTTAAATTTAGAACAGCTGAATTCGAGAGAGGCTAACTGTTTCTGAAGAGCAGTCTTAATTACACAGGTAATATAAATATACATAAATATATATTTATATAATATATAATAAAATATAATAATATTATATTAATGGTATTATCAATATATTAATAATAACATTAATATGCATTAATAGTAATATTAATTACTATTTATTTATTAATAATAATATAATAATATATAATTAATATATTAACGTGTAGTTAATAATGTTAATATATATTAATAATATATAGTATATTATGTATATTATATATAGATAATATCATATATATTTATATTTATAGATATTTATTTATTTATTTATTAATATTAATTTGACTAGGTTTCCATCACCATTTTAAATAATTTTTCTACTTTTGTTTGTTTGTTTGTTTTAACTAACAATGAAAATGAAACTTATTTTTTACAATTATTCAGCCTGTGCTTTGAAAACACTTTGAACTACCTCAGAGCAGTCATGTATAGCAATTAACCTGTGTTAAGAATGTGAACATAGAAAAATTAATGGGAAATCAATCCAGAGAAAAATCTTATGAACAGTTTTTTATCAAGGGGAAAAGAAATATGTAGTTATTTATTTATGCATAATTAAGCTTGTTTCTGGGACTGTATAGTAAATCTATATCTTTCTAAAACTTTTTAGCTATAGGATAAAATAAGCTGTGTTACAGGTAGCACAGTTTCACTGTGGAACTACTTTTCTGCTTGAATATTAGTAAGTTTAAGTTGAATGGTCTTTGACTATCATGTGCTATATTTTTGCTTCCCCTACAGGTTAGACTAATACTAACTCCTATATTCAAATTTGACAATTACATTTTTTCATCAACCCACTGGTTTTGTTTTGCTTTGAATGTAAACTACTGTCTGAGTGGTCCATAGTATACCCCAGAATGACATCCCTTGTATTTGTTTGTCAGCCATGTGGTCCCCAACTGACAGTCCAGACCATCCATTACATCCAGCTCCACCCTCCACCTTGCCTACTTTGACTGATAATATGTTTCTTGTTTCCAATAGATGTGGTGTCAGAAGCAAATGGATGAGAATTAAATATCTACAATTTCTATTACCCCAATAATACTGAATTTCTCTGAGAATTTGAATAAAATACCCATTAGGCAGATATTTTCCTTGATTTTTTTTTTAATTAATTTATTTTTTTTTCTTCTCTGTCTCTATACTTTACTATAGATAAATGTGTGTTTCTTGGAGAAACTTATATGTTCTGATAAATAATCTCCTTTTACAGACATTTGATTCATTTTCATTTCTTTCCAGTAGAGATGAAAACCATTCAGTACACAATAACTGAAGAGATAAACAGACCTGACCTTTAAGGAGCTATGCATGACTTCTTTGGTAATTTCAATTAAACACAAACAAAACCATGTTAAAATTAACTGTCTAGCTGGGATCATTATTATCATCTTGAAGAGGGCTGCCTGCAATGATGTGGTCATGGTTGGTTTCTGTAATGTGCGGGTCAACCTTATCAATACACCCTACTGATCAATTAAGGACCTGCCAAATGTCATCCACCAGGCAGTTATTGTAGTTGCTATATGTTCTTTATGCTTTAAAATGAAGCAGGGTATTGAGCAGAAATTACTACATATATTCCTTCATCATTCAGAACGTTAGAATGAAACTTTCTCACCTCATATGTATTAGTGTGTATAGAGAAAATATCAGACACTGAAAAATCTTATATACGGAAATTATTGGATTCTAGGTTAGCCATCTGGTTTTAGAGTGATTATACAATTGTGAGCAACATTTTGTCAGATTGTAATATTTTAAAGATTTCTTGCTTTTGATACATTTAATTTTAATACATTTCAAAATGAAATTAAATTGCATTCAAGGCATTTTTAAATATTTTGATTTAGAAACTATTTTTACCTTCTCCACTGTTTGCATTTTCCATTCCATCAAACTATTAAAAAAATATTACATTAATATGCAAGTCTATTTAATATTGTTTCAGCATTTATAGGGTGATTTTTTGAGGGTATATGCTTCTGAGATGTATTTAACATATTTATGAAGTGGGCTTTTAGAAATTTTGTCTTACCGACATTCGTGTTTTGCCATTTTTTTTTTTCACTGGAGAGGCTGTTTAGCCTGTGCTGTTTGGTCTCTTGTAGTTTCAGTTTCTCTGCAAGGAATCACTTCTTCACTGGCAAATATGAAATAAATATGTTATTGAGTACATAAAATCCTTACCACTTAGAGTATACATGGATTTTACTATCATTGAGATGTGAACACTGTGTAATCAAAATAAGTATGAAGCCACAGGACCTTTCAAACTTCCACTTTTGTTTGCAAAAGTTTAAATATTTTTTGATAATGTAAAAATAATGAAATCAATATTCCACATTAGTATAATTCCATGTTGAGATCAAGAATCTGGTCATGAGATAGATAGGGAAAATTTAATTAACATCTGCTGTTATTGCTGCAATAAAAGTTAGTAGGTCAGCAACAGGTGGTAGTTTTGAATATGTGCTTTTGTGTTTTGCTGTCATTACTGTAGTTGCTTTTGTTTTCCTTCAAAAATATTCAAAATCTTTAATTTTGTTTTTTAAATATCTTATATTCTACTTAGAAAAAGACACTTTATGAACTGCTTGTTTGAATTTTTAGTTAGTGATGAATTGTATCACTTTACTCTATTTCCTGAAGAATCAATCATTTAACTTTTCAAAATGTATATATACGTTTATACCTACATTTCCAGGGTACCTTCATAGACCAAATTGTCAGTTCCATTCTGAGTAGATTCTTCTGACTTGACAAATTAGATAGAATAAGTAACATAGGGGCAGACAACTATAATCAGTAAACTTACTTTTTAGAACCCTTAGCGTAATTTTATTTCATTTTCTCCAATCATGTATTAAAAGAAAAAAAAAAGAAAGAAAAAAGAAAAAAAGAAAAGAAAAGAAAAATAGATAGCTATTAAACTCTCTCTCTCTCTCTCTTTCTCTTTTTTCTTTTTTTCATAGCTCGCAGTTTCCTCAGTAATGTAAATCCTATTGATACACTCAAAAAAAAAAAAAAAAAAAAATAAAAAATCAAATTATCTGAGGAATAAAAAAAAAATCTGTGCAGTAGCACAACATTTTGCACTGATCTGGAATACAAATAAACTGGTTCTTATGCCACTCTGCTCTCCAAATGTAGAGTGCTACTCATGCTACTGACTCTTTTTTTTTTTTTTTTTTTTAATTTTGAACATTTTACTTATTTCTTTCTTCCATCACTACCCATGTTGTTCAGATAGGAGAAGCTTCTTTCTGCGTGCTACCAGTATCTCCATCCTACAGGTTACTTTTCTTAAAAGAAGTAATACTGAGTTTTCTGTTGTTGTTGTTTTTAAGTAATATGCTTACTAACTGAGGAAGAAAGATGAAGATGAATATTGCTTATGTGTAGCTTTTCTGGCTATTGTTTTAATAGCACTATTTATTCAAAGAAAAGATTTTTATTTTTTCTCAAGGGTAGGAAACTGCTTAGGGGATAAGAAAAAAGAGACTAAATAGAATAGCACCTCTTAATGATGTGATAAGAACGCATGAATAATAGCACATGAGTATTTAGTGGTATTCAGAATTTGGTGTGAGGTATCACTGAATGGCCATAGATGATGTGTGTGTCAAACACATGCATCTGTATCTGAAATTAGGTATAGAAAGCTTGATCCCAATGAACTGTGATGAACACTTGGTTGTACTTCCAGATGTTTTTGTTAGTCTACATTGTGACAGAACTAGGATTCATGGATGGCCCAGGATGTTAGTCTCTAAGATGCACTTGTAAAATTTTTGGTGAATGCAATTTTAAATGGCTGTTAAACTATAAGGTCCAGAAAATTGGATTCATAATGGAACACTGCAGAAATTCACTGCTATTTGGAACTGCTGGACATAGTTATATGTAATTAAGTGCAGGTTATATTAAAGTAAAGGATTATTAAAGGTGAAAGGCAACAAACTTCTCAAAAATGTAGACAAATAGTGACTTCAGGCTTCTAAATTACTTCATATTATTAAATCCATTCTAAATAAAAGATTTCATTCACAGAACCTAATGTCTGTGATTTCACAGTGGAGACCAAAAGAGTATCACTTTCCGAGTTTACCTCATGCTTCGTTAGTAGCAGCTAACTCTTATTTTCTCAGTGTATGTTTTCACTAGAATTCCTGAGATATTTCTCTTTGCTCATGAAAATGTCATTATTTTTCTATCAACAAACAATAGAAATCATACAATTCTTATTATATATACGCTATATTTTACACAGAACTTCCTTCCAGATATAATTTAAATGCCACATATCAAAGGGGTTCCTCTTTGTATCCATTTCATCATATTCAAATGAGAAAAGTTAAGTTGCATGAAAGAATAAGTATGAATTTATTTCTTTTAATCTATTTCTCTTGGGAATTTTTTACGTTTTAATTAATTTCACATTAACCTTATCAAATTATATTTATCTTTCTATTAAACCTGATTTTACTGTGTATTCATTTTGAACACTTTTTCTTTTAGAATAAATCATTCCCAGAAAAATTTTCACTTTGTGAGAGCTAGTAAGAGAACCCATGAAAATATGTATGTAACTCTGAAAGTAATACCTCCCATCTATTTCCACGGAAACTACAACAGATACAAAAAGCACAATAATAAATAATATTATTTCACTGAAAAAATTCTCAAAACACTCTTTTTCAACATATGCATTATAAGCAGTGATGAACAAGAGCCTGTATGTTGCACTCAGACATACCTTCTAAAGTGGAGGTGACCCACTGTTTCTCAGCTGCTATGATTACATAACTGATAGGAAAATGTTACCCATGTGGTCTGTCTTTCATCAGGCCAAACTGACTGAAGTCAGAAGACAGCAAATCCAGACTATACAGTGAATGTAGTAGGACAGTCTAGCCAAAATTTGCAATGTGCTCTACAGTCTTTAAACTGGTATAGGGCCTGGCATTATTGTGTTGCAAGAGCAAGGTTGTCTTCTTTTCTGGCCTGATTCCAGAAGCATGAGCCTTCAACTTAGACAGCATCTTAATATAGTATTCATAACTGATGATTTGCCTGGGTTTCTGGAAATCCAGAGGGATCACCCCTTTCCTATCCCAAAAGACAATGCACAGCACTTTATCCACCAAGGGCTCTTGAATTTCCTTGATGGTGAATTCACATGCTGCCACTCCATGAGTGCTGTTTTGTCTCTAGATCACAGTAGTACCTCCAAGTCTTGTCACAGGTAATGATGCAATCCAGGAAACTGGTACCTTCAGCCTTGTATTTGTTGGATTTTCCTTACAAACTTGCCTACTGTGTTTTATCACTTTCTCTTTGAGCATTTGTGGGATCCATATGGCACAAACTTTGATATTCCAGTGTTGCCACCATTATTTCCAGTATGCTAGGCTAATATTCAGCTATGTAAACAAATGCAGGTCGATAATAATCAACTAATTCACATGGATGAGCTGATCAAGACACTCTTAAATTCATGGTGTGACAGTTGTGCATGGCCATCTGTGAGCTGCCCTGTCTTCATGTCACTATCAATACTACTGAAATGCACCACCCACAACTTCACTGTGCTCACATCCACAGTTTGGTCTCTGTAAATGTTCAGTAAGTGTCAATGAATATCAATGGGTGAAATTTTTGGGGGAATGGAGGAATTCAGTGGTGTCCTTTTGCTTCATACACATTTTAGACG
The DNA here is from genome assembly GCF_054131305.1 of Coturnix japonica. Taxonomy (NCBI): domain Eukaryota; kingdom Metazoa; phylum Chordata; class Aves; order Galliformes; family Phasianidae; genus Coturnix; species Coturnix japonica. Next base: position 130,416,551 of record NC_140663.1, read on the forward strand.
CCATTTTATCAGACTGCTTCTCTGCTGCCATCTGTCCCACTGCAACAAAATGTAAGAGAATATTGGCAGGAACATGCAACATCTACTGCAACACCTCCAACCTTCCCTTCTGATACTGCGGGCTAACATAATAAAATAGGAGGCATTAAATTCAAAGCAGCCCTTGTGGAAAAACAAGCAGTCAGATAGGCTTTTACAGAAATTCTGCTGTTAAAAAACACAGTTCACTTACATGTTTAGCACAACTGAGTTGAAATTATTGTGGAAAAGTGACATTCATTAATGTCAGTAATAATATAGAATGACATTCTTATTTTATTTTCATTTTGAATTCTTTTGTATCTTTTTCTCCAATGAATCACAGTCTTTACAGTAAAAAACAAACTAACAAGCAAATTTGTATTTCAGTATTTGAAAATTATAATGCTAAATAGATCTTGACAAAAATCACGTGGACATTCTCTTAAAAATATTTTTTTTTTAAATTTTTCTTGAGGAAACTAAATTTAAAAATCTATAAAGATAAGACAATTCATATGTTGTAGCTTTTGGAAAACTTATAAAGTGTAAAGAATGAGATAAAATAGATCAAAGATATTTTTTGTCTGTCCCAGAGCACAAATATACTAACATATATTGTACCCGTAAGGTCAAACTCTCAGCTTTCCCTCCTTGCCTTCAGAACAGTCTGTCTTGTGTCCTCTGAACCATATCTGGGTATTACTGTGTTATAGTCCATTTGAATAACACAGATTCTATGGCACTGATCAGTTCAGTTCACTGGTGTAGAATAGGCTGCAATATCCTCAGGAGGTGTTAGTATACCCATAATATAGATGAAAATATTTATCTGTCAAAGAAAATAAGAAATTCGTGTCTCATTGAATGTCCTAGAGGTTTGCTGAGGTCTCCACTTCAGACAGAATTCGCCTTTACTGGATACAAGAAATATTTTCTCTAGGGAAAAAGGGAGTGAATTCATAATCTTTTACCTAAATAAAGTTGTGCACATTTTCATCTTTTCCTTATTGAGGAACTTGGCATTCTGGGCACTTAATGAAATAAATATTTTAATAATACTTGACCACAAGGCAAGAGAAATACAAGACCTCACAATTAAAAAAGGACACAGAACAGAAACTTGCATTTAGTTTCCACAAAAGCTACATTTAAGTATGTAAGTAAGTAGTATCAATCATGTACATAACTCATTTAAAAAAGATGTTTTTTATTTTAACTCAAGAATATTTGTTCTTATTCAGACAGTTAGTTTAAGTGTTTACTAAAGTTTATTAACACTATGAAATCCATGATTCTGACTTCAGTTACGCTCCTGGGTAAAAGAAATCATTTAGAAATATTCTTCAGCACTCTTCAATTTAAAAACAAAACAAAACAAAACAACAACAACAACAAAACAAAACAAAACAAAACAAAAAAACTTGGTAAAAGAGAAATTGAGTTCAAGTAACTTGAGACAGGACTTTGTTGATATGATTAGTTTGAATTGTACATGGAAAGTCATGAGTTAGTTGAAATTTCCCTCTACCTGTCACCCATAATTGGTAGGTAAGAAGGTTTTGGTTAAACCTGAGATCACCTTGCATCTCATACATAAGAGGCATTGTGTGGCTTCACAGCCAGACGACGCCAAAGCAACACACCCTGACATACTGATAACCGCCTTTCAAACAGCCACACACACGGCAAGAGCTTAAAAGCTTTTCCCCCTCTATGCTCAGACACATAATCATTTCCTAAAAACAATCCTTTAGCAGCAGTAACTTTTGTCAGTGACTGTAACATGAAGAAAGAAGAATATATAACACAGTTTGTTGACGGAGATATAACATCCACATGCAGCGGTTCAGGATTAACCATATATTGCACCTCTAAACAAGTCATTGATTTCAGTTTGTTTTGCTACTGAAAAAACAAACAAACAAACAAACAAACTGTATGTTATAATCCATTTAGATTTTTTTATTTCTTTTTTCCCTCTTTTCATTACTAATTTCCCATAGTGAAGTGGAAGCTGGGTTGTGTTAAAATGACTTGCACTGCTTAATCTTTCCCATTATTGTAATGTTGTGACTCCAGCTTTTTGGATTCCTTTCACAAACTGATAACGATTGCTGCCTGAAGGGCTTGATGTATTTTGATTGTAACAAAAAGGCAGGTATAATGTTGCCAGAATCACTGTGACACATCACTTAGAAAGAATGCAGGAGTGAATTTCTTACAACAATAAGGCCCAAAGGATTGAGATAAAAGACAGGAAGGGATTTTGATGCAGTGCTCCACTGAAAGTGTTTTATTTCCTTCCATATTACTTGAGAGGACAAAACACAGACTTTTGCAACTACTTCCATAGTACCAACGATATAGCTACAGCATTAAACAGAGATCTTTCTTCAGCTACACAGAGGATCACGAAACACAATTTGTCACAACATTAGCTATAAACTGTACCTGGCAGTAGAAAATACTATGGAAAGATAAGCATTCTGTGTTACATCTGATTCTGCCAGTTCAATTTTGTTTTATGCCAGGGAGTTTTCCTGAGCCCTTTATCCACCCAAGAATCACTTATTGATGGTCAAGTATCACCTGGGATACAGGCCAAACCCCAAGCATAGGGTCATATTACTTACTGGTGGCAACTCACCAGCTGTTACTAACAGCCTGTCCACAGGAAGAGCAAAAAGTCTATATTTTTGGGCTTTTCAGATTACTTCGACAGCTGTTTTACAAGTGTTTTGAGACAAATTGGGCATAACCATTCTACGGGTTGAATCCAGACAGCACACTGCCAGTTGGACCTGTTAAAATCCTACTTGCAAAAAGTAAAGGAAATATTAAATGAATAACTGCTTCCAGTTCCAGTGTTTTCCACGTGCCATTGAAATCCACACAGAATGCTGGGGAAAATGCACTATTAGGTTTGAAGTGAAAGCAATAAAATCCCATTTTTCAATCTTAATGTTAACATACTTATGTATACTTGGAACTAAAGGGACCGTGTAAAGCTAATGTTTAGATTACAAACTCCATTTACAATATTAGTGGTAATACAGATGCTATCAGGGATAGCATCATTGTAGCAATATTTAGTTGTTGTCTAGACGTAAAATAAATACAGGTAGAGCAAATATAATAATATATGCATATGACATAATAAAAATTATTTATATTAAAACGTCATACCTATGCATTATTTTCTCTCTGCCTGTTCTATAGTGAGTTCAAATTTCAGAAAATAAGAGAACGTTACATAGGAAAAAATATTTTTCCTTACTACTTTTTTTTGAAGTGTTCTGGGAAAAAATGTTTTATTTATTTATTTATTTATTAGTTTTTAAATTAGATATGTTATTTTAGATTGTGAATGCTTCTTTGTCTCTGTCATTTGGAACACTGTTCGATCTCATGGTTGCTTTATAGTCTGCTACTTCATCTAAAATTCTACATTTTCTGTTTTAAATTCTTACACTGAATTTTACTATAGAACAGGAATTGTAAATGACTAGTATGACTTTGGTATATGTTTTTCCACTTATAATTTTTTTAGATTTGTGTCTTCATGTTTCCAATCTCCTCTCTACTTAAGTGCAGTCTTCTAGAATGGCTTTTTCTTTCTATTAGCGACTTATTAGTGCAGTTTGAAGTGGCTATTATTTAAGTAGTGGAATATAGGAAGGGAAAATTTGATTCCTGTTGTGTATGCTTGCACTGAAAAGTACAATTCTGTGGAGATACCTGAGTTACTTTGACACAACTCAAGCGATGTACCAGTGTCAATATGTTGTTGTGCCAGGGCTGATTATCTTCAGTATTTGTAAGGAGAGTACAATAGTTGTATAGTGTATAAAATGTTACAACCCTTTTCACACACTTCTTCAGTAATTTTTAAAGATCAAACATTTTTGTTGCACTAAATACAGAGCTTATTTTTGTGGTTCTTCTCCTCATCCTGTGCTTGTACAGGATGAGGAAACAAGGGACAAAATTGGCCAATCTAAAGTGATATTTAGATATCATTACACAACCCTGATTATTCAGGACACTTGTAGCCAGCAATCAAGGACTATCTGAATTATCTATAACTGGAATGATGTTTCACAGCATAAACACACCCTGAAAAAATTCTGTTAACATTCAGAATGACAAAAGTGGGTGTGCCTTCCTGAAGTGAAGTAGCAAATTCAAGATAGGGCTAGGAAAGAGTCTCCTGAGCTGACACTCAGATGGAAAGTACTAAACTGTTTTGAAAGACTTAGAACCATAATAAACATCTGTGGAAAAATGCATATTATACTTATTTTAGCTGGATGACTAAAATATTCCTTTCTCTCTTATGATGTAAACATCAGTGAGATTACCATTCATATATATTTAAAAAAAAAAAAAAAAAAAGTATTTCATAGAAAATCATCAGATAATGTTTACAAAAACATTTTGAATTATTTTTGTATCACTGAGGATGGTATAATTTCCCATGTACTAAAAGAAAAATGTTAGTTTTACTCTCTCTTCTATAAATATATTTATTCACTTTCCAATCTGTCATCACTTTTTCTTTGTGTTTATTTGCTATTTGAGCATAGAGAGGATTCATCTTGTTTTCCTTATTGCTAGTTTTAAATTCAAAATAATTTATTGTGTTTGGCAGAATTTTATACAGTAATGTCAGAATTAATCATCATCAGTTAATGTGAAGATTTTGTATTTTCTGTTCTTTGTAACAGAAATTTGTTTTTAGAAGAATAAAATACTTATTATCTTATTATAAAGCTGGACAGAAACAAAACTTCATGTTGCATGCATTAGCTATCCTGAAAAATAAAGCAGTAACATTCTTAAGTACCTTTGTAAGCTATTGATTTTGTGATCCTTTCATGTATTTATGAGTTTTCTTACTTATCTATTATTTATTCATAAATAGCACAAATTTCTGTGCTTTTGAGAAATAAACACATTTGTTTTGCCTCAAAACCAAAGAACAAACTGAATAACACAGATAAACTAAAGGCTTGATTGCCCTTGTGACCTCTGTAACCTCAGCAAGGATTGAATGTCATTTTTAACTTCAGCCAACAATTTTCAACTTTAAATGTTTGGGAAAGGGAATAAATATTAGGCAGAAAGAGATAGATCAGAAGTTGTGAGACATTCATTTAGTTAACATACAGTGTAAAACAAGTTAATATTAAGGTTAGCCACCTGACATATAGAATCATATGTCTGAACTTGGAACATATTCACAAGGATCATCCAGTCCAGCTTGGGTGGTGTTTTCCAAATTCCTCTTGATCTCTGCCAGCCTGGGGTTATGGTCACTGTCCTGGGCTGTGTTCCATGCCCACCACCCTCTGGCACAGATCATTTCCCTCACCCCCAGCTGCCCCTCCCCTGACAGCTCCACGCTGTTCCCTTTAGGCCCTGTCACTGTCACAGAGAGCAGCAGAGATCAGCACTGCCCCCAGCTCTCGCTGAGGAGCTGCAGCCACCATGAGGCCCCCCCCTCGGCTTCCTCTACTCTCGGCTGAATAGACCAAGGGACCTCAGCCACTCCTTATACATCTTGCCATCTAGACCCTTCGCCGTCTTTATAGTCCTCCTATGGATGCTCTCCAACATTTCTTCTTAGGTTATGTTGTTCCAAACTGTGAACAGTTCTTGAAGACTGGCCACGGTAGCACAGAGCAGAGCAGGACAAACAGTCCCCTTGGTTAGCTAGCTAGCAGTGCAGAGACTGATACACCTCATGGTAAGGTTGGTCTTTTTGGTTGCCAGGGAATGGTTGTACTTGATGATCTTCAAGGTCTTTTCCAACCTGGGTAATTCTATGATTCTATGATTCTATGAGGGCTGTTGATTCATGTACAATTTGCTGTCATCCAGAACCCCTAGATGCATGGGGTAACTACACCTATTTTGCTCACCTTAGAAAATCTGATTAATGCTTTTATCCAAAATGTCCATTTACTTACTCATGCAATTATTCATCAGTACACTGAGAGAAACAGCATACCTTCCACAACTGTTTTTCTCTCAGCACTTTCACTAGCTACTAAAATAATATGATACTTTTTATTTCTTCTCCAAACACTATGATTTCTATACTAAGAGACTGGAGGCTGGTTTATATCAGCGCGTTACTGCATTCAGAAATTAATATTGCCATTTATGTTTTGTAAAAGGACTATACCATGTTTTTATGCAAGTCCTAAATGAAGGTGGAACCAAAAATATATCCCAAGAATTATCTATAGATATCCATGTGTGATTCTGAGTCATACCTTCTCTTCATTATACTACTTTCTTTAAAGCAAAGGTTGCATTATTTTATCATTCTATGTGTTACATAGAATGATGATTTATTATTGGCAACTAAATGAAGATGAGGAAATCTATAAAAAAGAATCACTTGTCAGGTTATTAATCTGTACATTACCTGTACAAATACAATATATAGTTATATAATGTGAAGTCAGAAAATATCACATAATGAATTCACATGGATATATCTTAACTAGAAGACATATGTAATCAGTTCAGATGTGCTTTTCTCATAAGTTTTCAAGAAGATTCAATAATATAATTTAGATTTTTTTATAAATGCTATCATTTTATTTTTAATAGAAAAACTTAGAATTTGATAAATAGATTGTATTAAGATTATTTCATGTTATTATTTCTGGTCATTACACTCTGCTTGTAGGCATAATGACTACTGATAGGAGGACAAAGGAACTAGACACAGCATGTTTAGGATTCATGTCATGACAGGATTTTCACTAATAACTTTTTAATTTTTTTCCCTTTGTTACAGAGAGTTCAGTTATTCTATTCATCAAATTCTTATGGATCAGTTCTGACATAAAAAAAAGATAAATTCTTACTCATATACTTCATTCGATATAAGACAATTTATTCTTAAAACAAATATAATCTAATGCCTAGCACACAGATATGATATTTCACTTTAAATAAGAATGTTAAGTCATATTTATCTTGTTCTCAGAATTAAAACCTTAAAAATATTTTAACTTACAACTTTTTGTGTTATGGTACACATTTGGAGGAGGAATGGAAAGTTGGAAATTATCCTAAATTGTTTAGGAACAATAAATGTTTTAAGAGCAATGGCAAATGTTATTCAAATATGCTTGATACATATTTTCTGATGTAGAGATATGCACAGAGAATGGATCAAGCATGAATCAGATACTGATATCAAGTAATGGTGCCTTAAAAGTTAAAATAATAATAATAATAATAATAATCTAGGGCAGAAGTGGTATTCTGTAACTTCTTAACAGCAATTTAGATGACTGACTTTTTACTTCTCTCTGAAAGCAAGCAGGTTATGAACATCATTAGACACTTGAATCAGTTATCTCCTTATTACCTCCATTGATTGTAGCAGAGTTTAAATGTAGTCTGTGAAAGTAAGCATGATTGGGAGAGGAGCTCTGCAGAAAGGGGGCTGGGGGACAACAGGTTGGCCATGTGCCATCAGTGTGACCTCATGGCCTAAAAGGCCAATGGCATTCTGGGGTACATTAAAAAGAATGTGGCCAGCAGGTCAAAGGAGGTGATCTTCCCCCTCTACTCTGCACTGGTAAGGCCTCATCTGAAGTACTGTGTCCAGTTCTGGGCTCCCCAGTATAAAAAAGACAGGGATCTCTTTTAAAGAGTCCAGAAGATGGGCACAAAGATGATGAAGGTCCTGGAGCATCTCCCCTGTGGAGAAAGGCTAAGTGAACTGGATCTGCTTAGCCTTGAGAAAAGAAGAGCGAGAGGGAACCTGATCCAGGTCTATAAATATCTAAGGTGTAGGGGGCAAAGTGATGAGGCCAGACTGTTTTCAGCAATGTGTGGAGACAGGACAAGGGAAAATGGCCAGAAATTGGAGCATAAGAAGTTCTGCTCGAATGTGCTCAAGAACTTCTTTACGGTGAGGGTGATGGAGCACTGGAACAGGCTGCACAGGGGGGTTGTGGATTCTCCTTCTCTGGAAATAAAGACTTGACTGGACGCCTACTTGCATGACCTGGCATAGGGAACCTTCTTTGGCAGGGAGGTTGGACTCAGTGATCTCTGGAGGTCCCTTCCAAACCCTATGATTCTGTGATTCTGAGATTCAGTGATTCAATGGAACCCTGAAATACAACTGATCATTTATGTTCTGTAACAGTTTTGTGAGAAGACATTCTCAACAGTAGCACAACAATATCAACAATGGTTTATTTAAAAAATAAACAAAACAAAAGCAAAATCATAACAGAGACAAAAACAACCAACCAAACAAAAACCCCACACCTTTGCAAGAGCTTGTAATATAGAAGACATAAATAGTTTATTTTTGGGAGCATGCTATTTGTGAATATTTGGAAAGGCACTGAATATATTGAAATATTTTAGAATCTCATAAGCATTCTGTTATTTGAAGGAACTGTCACATGTGTATAACATAGTACTTCCGTTCTAATTTGCTATTCCTTGGACATTCATCTCACATTTTCTGCTTAAAATCTGTAATCGTATGAGATCAGTGATAATTATTTAAATAATTAATTGGAATTTTGTGTGACATATTAGCATGTGTTATCCCACTGGCAAGATATATATATATATATATATATATATATATATATATATATATATATATATATATATATATATATTTGGTCAATTATTTGATTAAATTTTACAGACCTTTCAGTATATTCATTGAAATCAGTAGCAGCTTGCAAACACCATTCAGACCTAAAAGGATATAATTTCATCACTTGATGAAATCATCACATAACTGATTATGAATATTTCAGAAAGCTATAAAACCAGAAAATTCAAATTTATCTAGATCAGGATATAAGCTTAATTAAAGAAATCTTCTCAAACTTGTTATTTTAGAGGTTTACTAAAGTGTAATTTCCAGTGAAAAGAAGATTGCCTTTTAGTTTACTATGTTACAAATATTTATTTACCTGTAATCTCTGGGAGATTATTTCTGTGAATCTTGATATTTCTTGGTATTAACTTAGCTTCTCCTTGTACACTAAGATTTTTTTTTCTGTTAAATACTTTGTAAATGAGAAAAAAATAAAAAAAAAGGTTTTATTATTTCTCTTTTCTTCTAATGCTTAATCAAATTGACTGCACAGAACCTAGGATTTAGATGAAATGTTTATAGATCAACAGAGCACTAAGGCAAGCTACAGACCAATACAACTTGAAATGAATGCTGTTATTCTCCTTGTAAAATTTCCTAATTTAGAATCTGTAAAGAGTAAAAAATAACCTAGAAATCTGTTTTGTCTAATTAAAATTTTAGTAGCACTGGAAAATCTTGCAATCAAAAGAAAAGTACGCTTCCAGTAGCACATGTACATATATACATGTCCTGATGATTCAAATCAATTATTAGTCTTATGGGGAAAAGTAAAAAAAAAAAAAAAAAAAAACCACCAAAAAATCACATTTGAACTGTGATACTGTGATTACACTGCCCTGCAGAGACTGCACATTCTAATAGCTTCTGGCTTTGGTCCACATATGGACAACAAGGAGAGGAATCCCTGTTACTGGATGAAGTTCACATGATCTCCTAGCAGTCATTTTCATCTGCATGCTTCAAAATCATCTAGCTGGAGATGCATTTGACTAGTGTCTGGTCACTAATGATGTTCCCATAGGACCTCTTCTGATCAGTATTTTCACCTATGATCTGTATGCAAAGTGAAATGCATCCTTATTAAGTTTATTGATAATACTAAGCTGTGAGGTGCTGTTGACTCCAGAAGGATAGGAAGCCTTGCAGTGTGATCTGTATACATTGGATTCTGGGTCTAAAACACTGGATATCAGATGACATGAAATTTAACAAAAGTAAATGCTGGGTTCTGCATCTGGGATTGAGTAGTGTGCTAGACACAAGTATAGATGAGGAGATGGGTAGCTAGAGAACACCTTAACGGAAAGGGATATGGAGCCAGAATAAACCAGTACTGTGCCTTGTAGTGAAGAGGACAAACCATGTTTTGAGGTGCATTAAGCACAGCAGAGTCACCCAGCCCAAAGAGGAGATTCTCTTGCTATATTTAATATAGGTGATGCTTCTTGGCCTTTTTTATATGAAAAGTGTATTGACTTCCTTGAATGCATCTACAGAAACGCTACAAAGCTGGTAAAAGTGCTGCAAGGCATGCCCAGCAAATCAAAATGAGAAAGAAAAAAGGAAAAAGAGAGAGATAAAAATAAAATAAAATAAAATAAAATAAAATAAAATAAAATAAAATAAAATAAAATAAAATAAAATAAAATAAAATAAAATAAAATAAAATAAAATAAAATAAAATAAAAATAAAAAAAAGAGAGAGAAAGAAAGAAAGAAAGAAAGAAAGAAAGAAAGAAAGAAAGAAAGAAAGAAAGAAAGAAAGAACGAGAAAGAGAAAAAAAATGTCAAAGAGAAAAAGGAAAAAGTGAAAGAGAAAAAGAAAAAGAAGAAGAGAAAGAAAAAGGGATACCAAGCTATGTTGTTTCTTTAATTTAAAAACTGCTTGAGGGCCCTATGGGGTATATTAAATCTGTCTCATTGCCATATATCTTAGTGTACATTTTGCTTGAAACCAGGTGTTTTGTATATTGAACTTTTTAACACTGCAGGGAGGTAAGTATTCACAGCTGGAGTTTTATGCTTCACACATTTTCATGTTTCAGAACAAGGAGCAACCCCTAGGAAAAACTCCTCTAGCATGAAAAGAGGCAGAACAAAGTGCTTCTGTATCTGGTGGCAGGGCATGGTTACGATGAAGTCACAGATCTAGGACTTGCATATAAAATAGATGCTGATGTTACTGAGACAAAAAGTTGCAAACCACTGTAGTGTGTACATTTATAGATCTGTTGGAACTTCTGAGGAATGTATAATAAATTCAAAGAAGAGTGTATGTTTTATGTAGTAGAGATTAAGAACAACTGTACTTTTAAACAGCCTGTGGTTTCCTAGTGTTTATTGCGTCACCAGTTAATCTTTTCCAACTTGATATGTGCGTATTGCTGCATATAATGCTAACAGGTACAGAAAACTTTCAAATGAATTCATTGTTCAACAAGAATAATTTTATTTATTTATTCATTTATTTGCTCACCAAATTTTATAATCTACTTAATTTTCAAAAGTAGAAGTTTGTGAGAAAAACAAATTTCATCACTCAGGCAGGCACGTAAGAAAACTGTTATTTGAGTAACTCAATTTTATTAAAAAATAATTTCTGTGAAGTTAGTTTGCCAAAATAAAAATGGTTCCCAGGAAAATAAATAAATGAATAAATAAATAAATAAATAAACAAACAGCTTTACTTACAATCAACATCCAAGTCTGATCCTGTTTGTTTGATAACTGGATGAATTTGTGGTGGAATGGGGAATAATTTTAAAAGACTCAGAAAGCCTCTCATCAGAATTACAAATAAGGAGTTTGGGGAGTTAGATAGAGCATGTGTTTTCTTTGACACAAATTAACAAGTTTCCATATCTGTATTTTTATCTGGTAACAAATTAACAGTCCTTTATAAGATCCGCAAATACAGTAATTAATTTTCTGCAAAGATTAAGAAACTAAGTATTTTTTTTTTCTATGCCATCTTCAATAGTGGAAACTTTTGGAAATACAAGAATCTTAAGCCGTAGCCTGGCATTGCTCCAATCAACTGAAAGGTTATCATTAGTGCAACGATGAGAAGACCCACTGAAGCACCACTGTGTGAATACATAGGACAGCTGAGCTGTACATCATACACTACATAGTTTTAACAAGGATACCCAATCTGGTGAAAAACAATGAAATTATGAACTCCTTAAGAACTAAAAAGTTACAACATAGAACATGTTTATCAATTATTAAAATGACTAAACTATGGAGTGTGTGTTTATCTGACTTTCTACTAAAACCAGGACTGTTTAAACTTTTAAGTGCAAAATTACATTTTAAAGCATTTATTTTTTTGATATTGTCCTTTCCTCCAGACCTACACAGAAAATGTGCAGAAAAGTTACACCACATCTTTTCTATCAAGACAAACGAGTGTTTTTATCTCTGCTAGTTCTACTGTAGAAATCCTTCTAGTGATGGCATATAACTTTTACACTCTCCTTGGGTCTCACATTTCGAGATGTTTGTGCAGGTCAGAAGGAGAACAAGTGCAATGACAAATCCAGTGAAAAAGTTATTTGTAATCATTATTGTTGTTATTTCTGTTATGAGTGATTTGTTACACATAATGCTTTACACAAGTACAGCTTTAAAAAGAGAAGGGTGGACAACAAAGAAAATGATATTGGGAAATGACAGAGAAACAAGAGAGAAATTTTTTTCTTGAATTGTTGGCATTGGAGTTATACTGGAGAACAATTTTGATCCAATCAGAAAAGTGCTCCACTGCTTTTGAATTACTTTCCAATGTGCTAAGAAATAATAACAACAATAAAGTGATGAATTAGATTATGTCTTTGGAATATAAATGTTTAAGTTATTATTATTATTTACCAAAAACAAGTGAAAGAACTTCCTCACCACTATTAAGTTTTTTAATGATGCATATATTTTTAAGATTTTATTCTATTTTTCTGATGATGTGATTTTATACTAGACTTACAACAAATGTAAAATGTTAATCAGATTCATTTAAGTACTAGATTTTCTGTACTGCTTAGAGTAAGGTCCTTGGGTGGACATGGAGCTGTGATAAGTATTTCAACTCATAGGCTCAATGCTAAGCCTTTTTTTTTTTTTTTTTTTTTTTTTTTTTTTTACCTGTGGTGTAGAAAGTGACTTATTTTGCCATCCATGCTTGATGGTGCTGCTTGAACAAAGTCTGTATCCTTAGATCTTCTTACAGGACTACTATGCTTCTGTGAGCCTGTGATTATGTGTGCACTGGGGAGTGTCAGAGGGAATTAATTTCAGCTAGAGTTATTTGTGTTATTATAGGCCAGTTTTTTTTTTTGGTTGTTGTTTTTTTTTTTTTTTTCCCCCCCAAGGAAAGACTTCTATATATTTACCTGAATATATGTGTGACTGCGCAAAGAGTGCATGATCCAATCCTAGTTACTTTATGGGGAGAATGGAATTACTGTTCAATTTCAGATATATGGATTTAAATCCAGAATAATTACATGGCCTTCAGAAGTTCTGATCTTGAATGACATTACTGTAAAGGCAACCTCTAGTCTGAAAACATTTCACAGCAACACATTATACCAAAGTGATATTCTTGAGAACTAAATTACTGATGTAGATTTTAGTGAGTTGTGAAGAAGTATTAATAATAAGCACAAATAAATCTGAAAATGCCAGGAGTTATAATTGAGTGAATTATATACAGTAGACTCTAGGAAAAAGATACATACCATTGGATACTTAAGAAAATCCATAGTAGGGAATAAAACTACCTCTTTCTTGACACAATTGTGGCAAGTTAAACCTCCAGTAATTATGTTTCTGAGAAAGAAGTAGTAATCTATGTAACGGTTACCAGTTACTTTGGTAAATATAGTATGCCTGCGCACAGACTCATCTACTGAAGCCAAACAAACAAACAAACAAACAAACAAACAAATAAATAAATAAATTTCCCCAGCATCTGACCTAGAATGATCATGCAAGCGTTTCTATGAAGGAAAAATAAATTCCTGAACAATGTGAAATAAACCATTTGTCAGATACTGCACATTCTCCTTCTAAAACTTGAAACATAAAAGCTACTGTCAATCAGCTTCAACTGAGTAAACTGTTATCCAAGTAGAATTTCTGGAGTGCTAAATACTTTTTCATACATTTTCACACATGTAAAGATGACTCTAGATCTGTCTGCATAAATTTTGGATGCTTGCCATACTTATGTAGCTATTTTAACTGCCAACTTTTAATTTTCTTTTAGCTGTGCACAGAAAGTGAGAGGAAGAATGAGAGAGGGGTTTTGTGGCAAATGAAGGATCTGATAAAAGATAAATTTATTTTAAAAAATAATTTTAATTATAAAGAATTATGATTACAATCCATTTTGTAAACAGCATGCTTATTCCACCAGGCACTTTTTGTTTTTTATCATTTCAGTTGAAAATAACTTAAATTTTATCTGCACTCTCACTTTTTATTTGGAATTTTTATGCCTACCTCAGTTTTTGGGAAGTGGCATGAATAATTTAGAGGGAAAGCCTGATGCCTTTGTATTATTGTATTTCTGGATTTTAGAATTTCCCATTCTGAATAAAGCATATTTAAACTCTGGTGAAATCACTATGGCTGAATGGCATTGCCTAATAAAGGACAAAAAGAATGTTAATAAGCATCAAATTGTGGCTCCAAAATAGTATAGTGTGAAGTTTTGTGTGTGTTTATGTTGTTCATTACAGTATATCCAAATTTCAAAACAAGACAGACTGTTTACAGTGTATGTAATCAGCTTGGTGTCTTGTAGCTGGAGTACTACAAGGAATGAAACAATGCATGCACCCAACATAAGGGCCCTTCAACTTAATCTACTAACAGTCTGTACCAGATTTCTGTAGGAATAGAAGGCTCCTGATTAATCTTTTGACTTGAATAAGTGGTTCTAGGCACAGAGTTCACAATAAGGTAAACAAAGCTCAATAGGCCCTTCAAAGCATCATATATTCAGTAATGAATCTCCTTATTGAAGTGTGCTTCTCAACATTACTTTTGAATACTTTCCTGTTTGGATACAATGATTTTTATTGTAAAGGACAACTGTCTGAGAGAACAAGAGCTTGCCATCCCCTAAAGCAAGAAATAAATTAGGGATGTCAGTAAACTGGCACAGAAGAATAAGGATATACTGGCTAAACTGAGAAAAAAAAGGGACATGTGTGGCCTTTAAGGAATATAGAGGTGTCAAGCAAATATGCAGAGATGCTTAACTTAACATGAGAATGCAGAGATGCAGGTACTTAAAAAGTTTTTTGCTTCTGTCTTCACTGGTGGTCAATTTTCACATGTATCTCAGGTCCCTGAACCATTAGGTGGGAGTAAAATCCCTCTCACTGTAAGAGAACAGCAAATCTGACACAGTCTTATGAGGCTGAATGGGTACAAGTCTATGAGGCCACATGACATCTATCTCTAGATTCTGAAACAACTGGTTGATGTTATTACCAAGCCAATCTCTATCATATTAGAAAAAGCTGTGGCTGTTGGATGAAGTTCTTGGTGACTGAAGAAAGAGAAGCATCATTCACATTTTTTAAAATGGGAGGGAGAAAGGAAGGCCTAAGGAACTGCAAGTAGTTCATTCCTGTAATTGGGAAAATCATGAAGCAGATCATCCTGGATGTCCAGGAATTAATCCAAGACAACCAGCATGATTTCACCAAGGGCAAATCTTGCCTGACCAGTCTGCTGGCTTTCTATGGTGGAGTGATAGCATCACAGCACAGAAGCAGTGCAAATGATATTCAGTCCAGTGACTTTATTTCAAAAGTAGTTTTCTTTGGCCTCCCCCATACACTATAAGGATTAGTAACTTCTGGTTTTGAGATACACCTTTGTTTTGACAAAAATGAAGTAGAAAGAAACATAAGGATAATAGAATGTCCTGAAGTCTTGTTTGTGATAGCATGTTTCTCTCAAGGTGTTTCCAGTCACACATCAGTTAGTGAATGATAATACATATTTATATATATACAAAAAGTAGATTATAACAACTAAGTAAAACAAATCTGTAAATTCACATGGTGTGTAAGGAACATTACAAGTTTCTGTATAGAAACAAAATCCCAGAAGCCTCTGCAGGTAACATTTGAAAATACTATTTGATGTGAATGATGTATAAAATGGGTAATATGAGGCTGATGTTGATAGTGATGGCACAGGGAATGCAGTACAGTGTCTTAGAGAGTCTCCAGTGCTCTCTAAGTTGCCTTTAATGGATAATACTTTTCCTTTAGAAGTATTCCACGTAGATCTATTCTACTCTTTTGCTTACCCTAAAAGATGGACAAAAAGAAGTAAAGTAAAGTAAAGTAAAGTAAAGTAAAGTAAAGTAAAGTAAAGTAAAGTAAACCACTTTCCAAAAGTTTGATAATTTATTTTGAACTTCATGGAGTGCTTTAGATTTCCACTTAGACTTGTCTGGCAGAAGAAACTACTGGAGGAAACAAATGACATACTTATGATTGTATTTAGTTGTTTAGTCTCTGATTGTTGTTCATTTAAGTTGTTTAAATTATGATGACATTTTGGGATGACAATTTTATAGGGTGATCCAAACAGACTCTTGTTATTTAGGTTGACAGAGGGACTATGTTTTGAACAAAGAGCTGTTAGGAAATTGATTGCTTCCAGTTTCACAACCTTATAGTAAATTGAATGAAAATGAAATTTATTTTGCAAGAAGTTCAGGTACTGAAACTAAAAGTTATTTTCTCTAAGTATCAGGAAAAAAAAAAAAGAAAGAAAGAAAAAGAAAAAGAAAAAAAAAAAAAGAAAAGGAAATAGACAGTCAAGTTCAAATTCTAATGGAGAGTTAGTGGATAAACATAAATTGCCATACTGTCAATATATATGTGTGACATAAATTTGTTTTAATCCTAATTCTTAGAATTAAAGAATTAAAGGGCTTAAAACAGAATTTTCTTTTTCAGATAGTATTATCTCACAGCTAGTTAGTGTCTTGCTCCAATTTACAGGAGGGAGGCAAGGTTCTTTGATATGTGTATACACCTGGCGTGAGATTAAGAAGCAACGGTTCAAATGTTGGTCCAACCAGTTTATTAAAGTCCTAGACGTTTTTAGGGAGATGGGGAAGGGAAGGTAGGCAATAGGGAAAGTAGGAACTATAAGCAAGGAGTCTTTGCTGAGAGCAAAAGAGATAGTCACCACCGTGGGTCCAGCGAGGTACACAGTATGTCCGTTGATCTCAGGAACTCGTCTGATCACCGCGGGGAATGGGAGACAGCCAGAGAGCTCCACAGCAAGCCTGTCCCGGGGGTTCTTCCGACGAGGTTTTCCCCTCAGGGAATTCTCCCTCAAAGGTGTCTTTGGGAGTTTGTCTCCGAAGTCCCCAGTTTAGCAAGGGCCTTTTATCCTCCATTTCTGTGAGGTTGTTTTTCTCCTTAGTTTGGTGTGACATACCTGGTCCAGATAAGCCAGAAGGGAATGGTGCCTTTGTTGCCAAGCACAAGCATTATCACCTTTCATAGTGGTCAGCTTTTGCAATCCTAAGCAGAGGTGCTGTGTCACGATGACACCCATCATTCACTCTCCTGGATAGTTAGCAGTTGTCAGTCAGAGTAAAGGCCTCATGAAGCAAGCTTTGAGACAATAAAACAGTTCCATCCTTTACAGTTAGCTAGAGTTTACAACCAGAAAATAATTCTGTAATGAGAGCTGCTGTATTTATTATTATTAATATTTTTTCCTATTAGATTTGTTTTTTTCATTAGTTTTATTTAGAAACAGTATTGATTGTTTACATCTAATTTATTCCCTGACAGACGTACAAGTTTATTTGATCTTCTGGTCATTTCCAGCAGTATGGCAAGGATGATGCATCCAAAAAGATATAACTCAACTGTTCCAACCAAAATCAGAATTTAAAAGGAGAATTTTGTTAGTTGTGCAATAGTCTTATTTTTTAAAAATGTCATAACGCTTTTTTTTTTTTTTTTTTTGTAGTAAACTTCCTTCTAGTGTTTTCAAGAAGAATGCATCTCCTTGAACCATTTACTGAATACTGCTGAGAGGTTAGGGCTTACATTGATAATCTAATACTTAGAAAATTCAATATATAAAGAAATAACAGAGTATACATATTTGTTGTTGTTGATGTTGTTTTATTTCTGGATTTAAGAACTTATTCAAGTGGTAACTCTACTGAAGGTTTTTTCATTCCATGTATATCTATTATTTTCAGTGAAATTATTGGTAGGAAAATGTGCAGTTTCTGGAGGTCATGGATGTGAAAAGAAAGAAAATCACCTAGAAAGGTAAAATGATTGTTTTTTTTTGTTTTGTTTTTGTTTTTGTTTTTAAACAATAAAACCAAGTGCATTATAACATTAATTTATTCATGTATGAGTCAAGTGAGCTACTCCTTAGGGTGTAATTTGTGATGTCATTATAATTCCAAAATGCGTGACAAGGAAAAGCTAAAAAAATTATGCACAGTGTAATAGAAAACAAAGAATTCATTCAAAGAGCAGCTAAAGTTCATTCCAGAAGAAAGGGTTAGGACCCTGATTGAGTAAGGATTTCACTCAGTGTACACCAGTGTTCTGTACGTAAAATCTCAGGTAAGAGTTAAAAGCTGCTAAAAGATGAAGGGCAAAAGTATATAAAGCAATAGGGATAAAACACATAAATTTCATTTTTCAGAACATTTCAATATCTTCTGTAGCCACTATTCCTGCTCCCATATTTTCACTATTGCTTCTTTTAGAAGTCAGTTTTGCACTATCTTTACCTTTATCTGATGAATGCTGAAGTATTTGCTTAAATAGTGCTACATATAACAACAATGGTTTTAATGGGGGAGGTTAGGGAGGAAGAAAAAGAAAGAAAAAAAAATATTACAGAGATTAGAGATTAATATAATGGTCATTAATATTCCATATTTGGTACATTCCTTCACTGGTTACCTATCATTTGAAACTGGAGAAAGAATACTTCTAATTCCAGTCTTCAATTACACTTTCTCGTGGATTTCACAGTACATACTTTAAATAGAATTGTAACACACAAACTCACTGTTTTCTCAAAAACTTTCAAACCGTTAAAAAATTAAAATTGTATATCTTTTCTGATCTTTTCTTTTAAAGTCCTCCAGGTGGTGACTTAAAGACCTATCTTGTCTGCTGCTTCCCCTCATTAAAACTAATATTATTTCCTGATTACAAATGCCCTCCTGTGGTTCCTTTTCCTTATGTATTCCTACACAGCCAAATTTCCATCTTGTTTCAGACTTGTTTGAAGAACCCTTTCTTCACTGGAAAGTTTTTCATCCCCACACTGTATTCTTCCTTATATTTTTTCCATCTCTATTTTTTCTTTTTTCTTTTTTCCTTTCTTTCTTTATTTTTTTTTCCTTTTCCTTTTTTTTTTTTTTTTTTGTAATTATTTTTCTTTTTAAATTTAAGAGAATTTTTAATAGACGTTGTAACTGAGATAAATGATTTTCACTTCATTTTTTGTTTGTTTGTTTATTTGGTTTTGTGGAGTTTTTCTATAAGGCTCCTGATTATAACAGGATGTGATTCCTCAAAAAGCCTGAAAGGTTTGTTAATTAAAATAAATGAAATTACAGCAGCAACTTGCAATATATGATTATTTTGCAAGTAATAATTATGTTATTTAAATATTTTCCAGTGAAAATGTTCTGCTCTGAGAATCTATTTTTTGTTCTTTTTATAGATTCAGTTTAATGTAGTGTTGAATGTTTATGTGTGCTCTAATGTGTCAGGTTTTAATTTTTCTTTTTCTTAAGTTTCAGAACTTAAAGCCAACCCATCACTATTTCTTGGTTTATTTTTTATTATTATTATCCTTGTTTTTGCTTTTTACATCTCTAATGTATTTATACAGAAAATACTTTTTTCTCAACTTCTATTTTCCTCGACATAATAAGTTATTTCAAGAATGTATTTTTATACTTTATCAAGAATGAATTTTTAAGATAAAAAATGTCTTCTTAGATACAGTCAGGCTAAATATTTTCCATATTAGAGCTGTTTTCTTACTAGTCAGTTTTTAGAAAACACGACATGCATATGAACATTTCTAAGCTGCTGTGTTAGCTATTTTCCAACTTGTTCCTCAAAATTTCTTAACATCTGTGGGCAACCCATTCTAGTTGTGTGCAATGTGCAAAAAAAAAAAAAAAACAGAAAAAAAACAAAAAAACAAAAACAAAAAAAAAAACAAAAAACAAAACAAAACAAAAAAAACTGTTTGGTTAAAATTTTATTTTAATCTAATTTCATCAGCAGTGTTATCTTCTGTGTAAGAAAAGTAATAATAATCATCATAATATTTCTTCTTGCTTTTCAGAAACTTTAAATGAGATTGAGCCTTTATGTTTGTACTCTCTTGTCATAGTCTTCTGCTTTTCTGGTTAGCAAACATTAATTTCCTTTCTTCATTGTTTTGCTTTCCCTTAGACCTTCTCCAACATTACAATTGTATGTAGGCTGTCCTTTAAGTAATGCTACCTATTTATTTCCATGGAAACTACAACAGACTGTCATGGTTTTCTGATTTCTGTTATTGGTATTCCATATTATAACAACATGTAGCACACTGGGAGTTTAACGGTTAGTGCTCCAGCTCTATAGTTTGTCTATAGTTCTGGGTATACCTGTCTCAGAAGAGAATACAAACTGGATACCACAGAGGACTTCTCATTTCCATTTTCCACTCAGAAAGATCTCTGCGGCATCTATGCTTCCCAGCCAACTCACCTTCATCATTAAAGGCCTTTGATTTTTGGACACTCTCATTTTATTTGGTTTATTAGCCTCAATTCCAATTATATTGTATTACATTGTGTGAACTTGCATTCTAGTGTCTTAGTAAATTAGTTTGTTTCTCCTCAGATCATTGCCACTAATTTGTTTTCAGGCCCTTCTCCCCATCCCATTCCCCTTTTCCTCTTTCACATTTCTCACGGTTCCCCAACCCATCAGTCATGAAACCAAATGGAACCAGCCCGTTAAACTATTGACAAATACAGAGATCACAATAACACTATCTGATAAAGAAGATTATTAGCTACAAAAATCTCTTTTTCAACAGTAACCATTACCTGTGCATTTTTGCTGAAGATGAACAAAAGACTACATGCTGTGCTTGTAAAAATCTAGAAGGCATTCTGGAACATAGCTTATCTTTCACATTTTTGTCTACACTGTTGAAATGCCTCACCTACCTCCTCACTGCACTCGCATCAACTGTTTGATCTCCATAAACATTCAGCAAGTGTGGGTGAATGTCAGTGGATGCAACTTGTCCCTTGTGGATATGACATACCTTTACATCTTTTACATTTCCATATCAGATACCATTTTCTCAGACAACTGCCATCAGTTGAAGGGCAACAAAATGTATCCCTCATAATTCAGCACCCAGCCTTACATTTCACACAACAGTTAAAATTCCAACTCCAGTCTTAATAATCATATGCAAAGAAGGGATTGCTTTTTGCAGTGATATGGGGTTCTCAGTTTTTCCATCTCCTTGACATAATTTTTATCTATTGAGTTGTTAAATCTTGAGATAAGATGATGAATAATCTGTTTTCTTTCTTATAAAATGTAACAGAAAATAGATTAACTATAGCTTGAATTTCTAATTTGCAGGTACTTAAATTACACTATATGTATTCTATTTTCTATGAATCTTTATTGCTCAGCTTGATCTGCAATTAAAAGAAGAACCCAGGACAAAGCAAGAGAGAACTAACACTAATTTTCATCTAGTCTCCAGCAGCAGTCAGAGAAACGTTCTTGATATTTTCTCTATACTTTGGTTGTATGGCAGTAGAAGTTGAATTTTCCTGACAATATTCATGGGCTATACACTGGGGTAATATAAATTTGTTATAAAACTCTAAGTTCATAATATCTAATTATGTGTACTCTTTTTCAAGTGAAACCCACTGAAATTTCTGGCTCCATGACCTTAGCTTACACTACTATGTGTGTATCCAGCTTGTGAATATGGGGTTCTTTTAGTACGCATCCACACCACTGAAGTTATTTTTCAATAGAGAAAAACAAAAATGAAAACCCTAACCATACCTTTCTTCTCCCAGAGGACAGAGCTTCTTCCGGATTGTGTTTTGGGCACAAATATTAGAAAATGAATGACAAATACACTGTTACCTGATAAATTTTCATTATAAAGGTATTTTTCACTTTATCAGTTCTTTCACCACCCTTATAAAAATTTCTTGTAAAGAAAAGAGAACATTCTTCTTTGTTCCTCCCTTGTTCCCTTTCAGTTAGTATTTCTACCTCCCACATGCAACAGTAAGTAAATTTCAAGGGAAGGTGCATCTTTCTTAGTGCAATAACTGTTCACCTTTCTTTAAGCTGGTCTTGTTGATTATTTAGCTCAGCAGAAACAACAAACATAGATAGTGTCTTAGAAAAAAACTTGGAGTTGCTTGTAGCTGTACTGCAGTAGTTAATGTGTGTTATATTACAAAATTAATCCTAACTAAAGCAAGACAAAAGTAAACCTAAAGACTGGAGCAGTAATTGCTATCTCAATATATTTTCTTATTTTTTGATGTACTGGCAGATTTAACTTTATTGAAAGAATAACTGACGCATCATTTTAAAGAATTATTGGAAGTTGAGAATTTCTTGTTCTGTGGTTTCAAGTGGATTTTTTTTATTGTCTGTGGATATGAATCTGAGCAGACTTTGTCAAGTAAAATTTAAAAATTTCATAGTTTGCGATGATTATTCTTTTTTGACTAAAAAAGAATAAGCATCAGAAATAATTTTTTTCTCTCTCTCTTCCAGTGACTAGTAGACCTTGATATTTTCTTTCTTTTCTTTTCTTTTCTTTTCTTTTCTTTTCTTTTCTTTTCTTTTCTTTTCTTTTCTTTTCTTTTCTTTTCTTTTCTTTTCTTTTCTTTTCTTTTCTTTTCTTTTCTTTTCTTTTCTTTTCTTTTCTTTTCTTTTCTTTTCTTTTCTTTTCTTTTCTTTTCTTTTCTTTTCTTTTCTTTTCTTTTCTTTTCTTTTCTTTTCTTTTCTTTTCTTTTCTTTTCTTTTCTTTTCTTTTCTTTTCTTTTCTTTTCTTTTCTTTTCTTTTCTTTTCTTTTCTTTTCTCTTTTTTTCTTTCTTTTTTTTTTTTTGTTTTCCCCTAAAGTTTCTAATTTGGTTCTTAAATAAATAATCTTTATGTATGTTTTGTATGAGAACACACATGCCATGATAATTTTAATAGCTTGTAAGGAGTAATAAAGTTCTGAATGGCAACTTCTGGAAAACAAACAAACAAACAAAAAAACCCACAAACAGAAAAAAAAACCCCACCCACACACACACACAAAAAAAAAAATCTATACACTTTGCATTTCAATAAATCGTTTTTTCTTTAAAAAATTGTATTTTGTTAATTATTTATATGCCCTCAGTTTCTCAATATTTGATAATATGCTGGACGTGTTTCTGTAAAAATACAACAAACTATTTAACATTTGGTCATCTGGGACACGTTTGATAAAAATCACTGTTAAATTGCACATTTTTGATATGTATTTTTGCACTACTTTTTGTTGATTATATTCTTGATAATGACACAAGAATAACTTACTGTCCTTTTACTTCAAAAACAATAGTTAACTGCATTAGTTTTACTTCTGTTTTTTTTGTTTGGTTCATTGGTTTGTTTTTTTTTTGTTTTGTTTTGTTTTGTTTTTTGTTTTTTGTTCTTTGTTTTTGTTTTTTGTTTTTTGTTTTGTTTTTTGGTGATTTAAATCTGATCCATTTTTGTTCTCTAATCAATGTACAGTAATTAAAAGTGTTCCTGTCTCTTATTTATTTATTTATTTATTTATTTATTATTTTCTTTCCTGTAATTCTCATATAGCTAGAAGGAACACTGAATTATAATATTTTTTGCAACCCAAGGAAGCAGATAAAACAAAATTGAAAAGCTCAATTTCTTTTTCTCATTCACTTTTCTTTAGGTGCTAATTTGCCAAAATATTTCTCAATTGCATCATATACTTTGACTATTGTCTTTGGGTATTGGATAGGATTTTATGAAGAGCTTTAAAAATATCACCAGTAAACGTTTACTCAGTGTTTTGTGTTTGATCTTTTTCGTACAATCTTTATACCAAAGCTGGAATTTATTTTCAATGGCTACATATAAATGCAGCACACGCTCCACATCCTAACAGATGCCATCTGTAAAAGCATTTACTTTAAATTAGTGGAATAAGTAATCAAAAGGGCTTTGTACTTAATGCAGAACTTTTGGTGACTATTAAATGCTCATTAGAGGGTGTTTTTGCTGCATGACTGTCAAAATCAGCAGGACGTTTATGTTAGATTTCCTGAGTGGGTCAAGATTGAATATGATTTTACAACTTAAATAACATAAATGAATGCAGGTTATTTCAGAATCTCCAGATGTTCCTTAAACTCCTTGCCCTTAAGCAAAATTTACAGCCAATTTAAATTTTGCTGCAGTAGTACAGAGTGGATTTTTGCTTTAAAAACTTAACAACCTTCTTGTTACATTTCACTTGTTTTGTCTTAACAATCCAAAGTGAAAAAAAGAACAATATTGTTTTGAAGGTCCTTTTCTTTGAGTCATGTATTGATAGATGGCTCAAATAAGTCTATCACAAAATGTGTTTTGTTAGGTCAATATCCTTACAAAAGATTCCTCAAATAGGAAATCTATGTAGCTATATTTTATGTGACCTGTCTAATCTTACCTGGAATTAATTTAATTTTAATTATAATTTTTAATTTAAATTTCAAAACTAGGTAGCTACTGACGAGTAGTTCAAGAAGCAAATTATAGTCTTAAAGTTAGCACTATATTATGAGCTTTCTATATCTTAAAGTTTTCTGCACTATTTTATACAAAATTTGGTACAATAATTGATCAATACTAACTACAACTACATCCCTTGCATCTTGTTTTTATTTTTTGTTGTTGCTGCTGTTGTTTGTTTAAAATTGCACATGCTTATGCTAATTCTAACCTTTTAAAAAGGCAACATCTGTTAGGCAGAAGACAATAAAGGTAGATTTAAATACAACATTAAAAGTTTTGTAAAAGTTGCCTATAAATTATCTGTAAGCAAGATACTTTCCTTTGTAATAATTATTGGATAATAGTCATTCTGGGTTTTTGCTGTTATATAGATAAAATAGTATGTTAAGAATTATGTTTAATTACTTAAGTCCAGTTGCAAAACATTAAAATGTTAGAGCTTTCTGTAATAAGCAATAGTTTTGCATAGTTTGACTCCAGGGCAAGATGGAGAACTGATGATGTCAAAGGCAAAATAAGTAAGAGAGAAAATATTTTGGATAGTACTAGCTCATACAACAGCTGCTGGGTGTCAAATCAGGAACTGTATAGACAGCTTTTACAGTTTTCATTGAAAACTCACAGTTTAAGGTATGAAAAGATTCTTACAAGAAGAAATTCAGGTAATGTAAAGATCAGTGACATATGGATAGAAGTATGAATAGAAGTACTAATAATGGAAGTAGTAACCGAAATTCTACAATAACAATAAAGACAATATAGCTCAATCTACAGGTTGCTCACACATTCTGGGAGATTCAATGTCCACATTTGTATTTTCTTCATTAACAGCATAAGTTAATATTTGAAGGTCACTCCAGAATAATGCATCTTATTTATTTCCATGGGAACTATAATAGATAGAAAGAGCACACTAAAACTACTTGGTAGAGCAAATTCTCAGCTACATAAAACATTTTCAACATAGTCATCATCATTAGCCAATTTGCACAGATGACCTGATCAGGAATTTCTTCGATTTGTGTTGTGATCACTTGTGCATGGCTATCCGGAATTTTGCTTGTCTTTTGTGTTCCTGTTGCCTCAGCTAAGATGCATCTCCCATTGCCCCCACTGTTCACATCCACTGTTTTGTCTCCAGAAACATTCAGAAGGCATCAATGAATGACAACATGTGGAATTTTTTTCTGGATGGAGGAATTCAGTTACACACTTTGTTTCATGCACACTTCCATCCCAGACATCATTTTGTTAGGCTGCTCCTCTGCTGCCATCTGTTGTACAGCAACAAAATATAATTGAATATTGGCAGGAAGGTTCAGCCTTTAGTGCCATGCTACCATCATCCATCTCTGACTTTTTGAACCAACATAATAAACTAGGAGGCATTACTTTCAGAGCAGCCCTATAGGAACGGAAACAACTTTTTGCTTACAGCAGTGTCAGTCTAGATACTGAAGGCTTTATCCAGCTGAGTCCTGAAAATCTCCAAAGATGCATGACCTCTCCAGACAATATATCTCATTGCCTGACCGTCTTCAGAAGAAAACTTTCTAAGTTTTTTATGTATGAACTTCTTTCATTTTATTGAAAATGATGTGAGGGCCTTTTATCCCTGCTTCCATGAACTACTGTGAAGAGAAAAACTATGTTCTCACAAGATGAATATGAGGTGGCCCAAAGAATACTTTTCTCTTGTTTGTACATCTCCTGGTCTCCCAGCCTCTCCACATACGGCAGCTATTCCAGCCCTGATCATCTTAATGCCTGTACACTGATCGTTCTACAGTGTGTTTATGTCTTTTCTGTACCAAAGGATACAAAACTGGATTCAGTACATATGAGTTCTGAGTAGAAGGAGACAACAGTTTTCCTCAGTCCCTCTGAGGCACTTCTGCTCGTGCTACTTTAGATACTGCTGGCTGTCTCTCCTGCTAGGCCTTGCTTATCACTCCTGCCCAGCTCATTGCTAGCATGGCCCAACAAACAAACAAACAAACAAACAAAAACAAAACAAAACAAACAAAACACCACAAAACAACAACAACAAAAAAGAAAACCCTAATGCTGCAGACATAACCACTGACTATTCTTCCACTCTAGAAAAAAACTGCAGCTGACTGAATGTTAACTCAGTGTTACCTGTCTAGATAGAAATAGAGAAAAAACTGCTCATGATAAAGAAACTCAGATTGATTTCTGTTACTGAAAAATGATCCCTAAAGGACCTGTAATAGGTTTCTTTGATTAACCAGCCTGTAATCTGAGATAAATTGGGTAGCAAAACATTATTCTTATGTTTGAAGAAAATTTAGACAACAGAGGATATAAACTGTACAGCCAGTTCTCCCAGTCTATAAGTTAATGCAGAAGGTTAAAAGAAATAATGTAAGAAGTTTGGTGCAAGGGCATAAATAAATCCAACCTGGTGTGTTACACAGTTAGCGTGGGCTAATGAAGGGTAGATTCCTGCCTAACTAAATTTGTCTCCTTCTATTGCAAGATGACTCAAAGAATGCATTAAAAACAGCCTATGGATGATTTGTGCCTTGATATTATTAAAGTTTTTAGACACTGTTGTCCACAGTACTCCCCTAGAGAAACTGGTTATTCATGTCTTGGACATGGTGGTGTAATTTCACCAGGTAAACAACACTGAAAATTTGAGATCAAAGTCTAACATATAGTTCACCATTTCAACTCACACTAAAAAGTTTTATCTTATGACTCCTGGGACCATTTTATAATTACTCACTCTGTTTCCTTATTCTTTCCTACTAATTTTCATTATGCTTTGGAAAATAAATAAATAGATAAATAAATAAAAATTGGTCACTGAGCCAAAACAATAAGCAAATGAATGACTTTAAAGTGGCTGGTGAGTGATCAGACAGATCAGAACTTTTCTCAGTGAATACAGCTAAGTATCTTGTATGAAGCAGAAAAAAGAACATCATAGAAGAAATAATCATGGGACCTCTCTGAGAAGTATCTTGCGTAAAAATGTCTTTTATAAAAAGTGAAAAATTTAACCCCTTCAGATTCAACTGGAACTCGAACTTGACTAACCCCAATAACACTTAAAACATAAGTCAAGAATAGTTACCAATAACATCTAATATCTAGGGCATTTTTTGTTTTTCTTTTCTGCTCCTCAGATAAAATAATTCATGAAATTTAATCTAGTATTATTCTTTAAATATAGTACACTTTTCTAAAAACATAATTCTTTTCAATATTTTTCATGGACTCTAGTGCTAAGTGGACAAGCTAAAGTTTCAAATTTTACAGAGCTTTCTCTTCAAGTCCAGTGTTCTAAAATAGCAAAGTCATATAGAAGCACTACTTTATTATGGTAAATTTATACAAATCTTGATTGCTTTACCCAATAATTTGTGTGACTTGTCTTGCTGAGGAAATTTTAATCCTATATTAGTTAAATCAAGCTTTTCTTCTAGTAGTTGTTCTAAAACTTTTGACTGAATTTTCTAAAATTTATTTTCACTTGAGTGAATTAATGTTCTAGATACCAAAAATATAAGGAAGCTGAAAACTAATACTTTCTTTTTCTCTCCCTGTGTTAAATCTATTAAACCATTAGGAGTTTTTAGTTTGTTTCCTAATTGAGAGCATGTAAGTTAAACTGAACTAAAAGTTTTCAGGGACCATTTGAGAATATATCTTATCTGAATGAGTATTAATTGTTGTAGTCTGAGATTAATATTCCCTGTTTGGAAGATAAATGTATACAGTAAAATTGTGGTTCAGGAGCAACTGATTGAATCTGTGCTATGATATTTTTATTTTGTGCAAAAGGTCAAAACCCTTATTCTTCATTGAAGTTTGATAAAACCTGTGGATAAATTTTGGTTTCCCTTAAGAACTCTGAGTCAGATCACTGGTATAAGCATGCATCATTTTTTCTGGTGTTTGGGATCTACTACAGACTGCCTGATCTAGTGGAGCCTGTAGACAAGGCCTTTTTGCTTCAGTTACGAGAGGTATCACTCTTGTAGGCTCTCATATTCATGAGAGATTTCAACCACCTGATATAATCTGGGAAAGTGACTTGGCAAGCTGCAATCTATCCAGGAGATTCCTACACTTAATTGATAATAAATTCCTGGTCCTGGTATTGAACAGACCAAACAAGAGTGAAGCATCACTGGACCTGGTGTTCACCAGTGCAGAGGAAATTATTAAAGATGTTGAGATTGGAGGTGATCTTGGATGTAGTGATTATGCTTTGGTAAATTTTCTAATTTCAGGTGATTGAGAAAAAGGAAGCATTTTTATGAAAAGGAGAAAGGAAAACTGAGAGAAGTACAGATTGGTGAGCCTCATGTCTATGCCTGTGAAGAATACTGAGCAGATCATCCTGGAAGAGATGTAAAGGCACATGTAAGATAAGAAGGTGGTCTGAAAAAGCCAGCATGGCTTCACCAAGGGTAGATCTTGCCTGGCCAATCTGATGGCCTTTTAACTGGTAAGGCCTCATCTGAAGTACTGTGTCCAGTTCTGTGCTCCCCAGTATAAAAAAGACAGGGATCTCTTTTAAAGAGTCCAGAAGATGGGCACAAAGATGATGAAGGGCCTGGAGCATCTCCCCTGTGGAGAAAGGCTAAGTGAACTGGATCTGTTTAGCCTTGAGAAAAGAAGAGCGAGAGGGGACCTGATCCAGGTCTATAAATATCTAAGGTATGGAGGGCAAAGTGATGAGGCCAGACTCTTTTCAGCAGTGTGTGGAGACAGGACAAGGTGAAATGGCCAGAAATTGGAGCATAGGAAGTTCTGCTCAAATGTGCTCAAGAACTTCTTTACGGTGAGGGTGATGGAGCACTGGAACAGGCTGCCCAGGGAGGTGGTGGATTCTCCTTCTCTGGAGATATTCAAAACTTGCCTGGACGCCTACCTGTGTGACCTGGTGTAGAGAACCTGCTTTGGCAGGGGGGTTGGACTCAATGATCTCTGGAGGTCCCTTCCAACCTTTACAATTCTGTAATTCTGAGATTCTTTGATTCATAATGCAAAAAACAAATTATTTCTTCCAGTTGACCATGTAGCACACTCATTCTTCAAGGACTGTAGCTTCATTTAGAATTTATTTCTAAAGAAAGATTTCAAAGTAAGTGTGTGTTTCAGCAGATGTCTTGGCAGGTTTCTGAGAAAGAAAAATTAAAGCTCAACTATATTTATTTTAAGTTTTTGCAGTGACTGATCAAATATGAGAGTTAATTTTATTTTCTGTTTATTAGGAATAAAGCTTATCAGAGACTCTTTATGTAAGTAATTATGAGAAGCTATCTCACAGATGGTGGATAATAATGTGTATCTGGGGAGGATAATTTCTTCCTTTTGACAAGTAAAGAGAAATGGCATTTGACTTCTCTTCAGAAATGATAAGACTCAGCGCTTGACATAGTCTGCTTCAAGCTTTCCAAAGGAAAGGATATCTAACGCTAATAATCAGCTTATCTTTCAGAGAACTGTTTATTTCCCTTCACTGTAACATTTCATTAGCTTTCAAATTCCTAAGTGGTTACTCTACTTTTGGGATGTTTATTTGTGTAGCTAAGCCTCATAGTGAGAAAATGGGCACTGACCTGTTTCCATTTTTTTTTTTTTTTTCAATAAGACAAAAGACATCTAACTTTATCTTCACTACCGTTCAGATTTTCTTATATGCAGTACATTATAGAACATCTGCAAATTTTCGGGCCCTTAAGCTTTTCAAGCATATTGTTATTTCCCAGACTGTCACTTTTAAATGCAAGTAAGATAAATTGCATTCAGTGTGTATGACCAGATGTTTAAGTAAATTTGTGTGATGAGAAGTGTGTGTTAGGAGTATCTAGTAAGACTAGAATGACATTAATTTCTTCCAGACTGAAGGCTGACACAAACCTTTCACCAACACTGGTCAAAGGGAGACAGTTATTGCCAAAATAAAAGGAAATTTCCTGAAAATCAAAATACAGATTTGAAGATGGGCAGTGATATTTTTTGAATTTAAATAAACAAATTGTGAATATAAATAAAGATATGTGGCCTTTCCAAATATTATCTACTTATTACAAATAATTTTCAAATTCAGCTTCACTCTGATGGTTGGGGCTGATTTTGGAAGTTCCTTCTGACTCCTAGTTTGACTCTTCAGCCTCTAAAATTTTTACTCAAATTGCTATAATCATAGCTTATTCTTTGCATCGTTTTTTGGCTGTAGGTACATTAGTTAACATCTGTTTTCAAGGATAAAGTACAGGAAGAATAAAATTTCATTAAAAATCTCTGACAAGCACTCTGAGAACTCACTAAGAATAATAATCACTTCCATCAAAAAGTAGACTGATGTTTCACAAAAATAAGGTCAAATATTCCACTATTATTGCTCTTTTTTGTTGTTGTTTGTTTGTTTGTTTTGCTTTGCTTTGCTTTGGGGTTTTTTTTGTTTGTTTTTTTTTTAAATAAAAATATTTAAAAATTATGTTTTGATACTTATATATGTTAACTATATTATGTATTTTACACAGCCCACAACAATTTCTTTTCACTCAGTGCAGCCCAGACAAGGTTGGGCATCTACTATCCAGTCCTTGTAGCTTCTTCCAAAGGAATGATGGGAGCACTTTGTGATTTACAACATAAATTGCAACATGAATTAAACTGTAGAGCGCTGTGAATAGACATAATTATTTGTGGATGTGCCCTGTGGCAAGCAAACTATCTAGAAATGATCATAATATAAATTAGATGAAGACTGCTGCAAAAGAGAGGAATTATATATAAAATCTGATATTCTTAGAGCTAAGCTACTGTAAGTTATAACAGGCTAGTATGTACCATGGCAGCAAATGTCACATGGATTTATTTCTTGAAATATTTTCTATGTTCATTTTTTGCTTAAACAACTCATTTTAGAGTGACAATCTTGTAACCAATTGTTAGAATAATACCAAGGAAATTTTCAACAGAAGTTAATGCTCAAGAGACATAAAAAGTAGAGGATTTTCTGTAGAATTTGGATCCCACAAAATATTAAAGTATTTGTGTTCTATTTCTTCCTTTCTTCCTAATTACAGTGTTTTGTAATAAATGTAAATTTGTATGTATGTAGATATATATGTTTTTTACAAAGGCACATAACAAAATGTAGTATAACTCTAAGGGCAAAACTAGACTCAAAGACACACAAGATATCACTATTAAAAAATTAATAGAATAATCTGAAATTAAACAATTTTAGGCATAAGAACTTGATATGTGATTATGTGATATATACCTTACTGAAAGTGGTTGGGCTTTCCTGTAAAAGAACTAATTTATTCCTCTGTGAACACTGTCTTGCAGGATGAAGTAGGACTAAAGTCTCACTAGGAAACACTGAGAATGGATTTAAGTAAAATGTATGAGGTTCTGTCTATTAAAGCAAAAAGCATTTATAAAATAAATAAACTACCCAAGCAGAAATTAACAGCCTCACAATGAATTGCAAGGGCAACTATACATGGAAGTGAAAGAGAGTTTCATTGAGTTTACAGCACAAATAAAATTGCTGAACATGTGTCTTGTTACTTGTTACATTCAGAATTGAATGGATAATTAGGAGAAAAAAAAGAAGTAATGAATAATTTATTAATGAATTTAATTTAGCTTTTTTTTTTTTTTTTTCCCCTACCTCCTCATGATCACAAATATCTTAAATTTATTCATTATGCAAACTAATTCTACTAATATTCATTTACATTTTTTAAATGACTGGAGTAATTTTAAAATGACTTATCCCAAGGGTATATTGATTATAATATTTGTGACTGGTCAAAAAAGTCAGACACAATTGCTTACATCAACCGATTGGATAGATAGATAGCCAAAGTTAGTGGAAATACATGGTAGTGTAATTATTGCAGCATAATTACAAATATAAGAGAACAAGCTTTTAAATGCACCTTTTAAATTCTTATCTGAAGTGTATCTCAGGCATTTACTTCCAGGAAACAGAGCCAAAAGAATTTTGTTCAAAATCTGAAATGAGCTGTAGTCTTCCAGTTCTAATTCTGTTTCTACTTTCTACAAGCTGAAATAGTTCACTGGGAAATGTGCCCTGTCACTTTACTATGGGACAACTGCTGACCATTTTTAGGAACATAAAGCCTCTAAGCCTCTAAGCCAGAGGGTCCATGGGTATGGATTGAGATAAATGCATATTTATGGTACTCAGAAACGAATAACATGAAATATGAAATATCATTTATAACTGTTGTGTATAAAGAACAATCATTCATAGTTATTGCATGCATATTGCATTTCATAGTCAGTGCATGGAAAAAACTGGCTGATTATTTCTTGAAAGTAATAAAAGGTTTATCTTTCAATGGTTTTCCTTCAGAGCTACTTCTGTTTAAGTTTCTATCTTGGTTCATCTCTTCTGAAGTCAGATATGCTGCTATTCATGACAAGCAACGAAAAGATTAAATGAATACTCTATGAAGGTCTATACATTTGCTTGATGGAATGTTCATTTTGTGCAGTAACAGCATTGTCTCAAAAACTAAATTTTTTGCTCATCTTTTGCTCACCTGTTCCCACAATTCTTTATCATCAGTTGAATTTAAGTGATAAATATATTCTCTGCTCTACACAGAGGCTTCTTTGTTTTTATTGATAACAAAAAGCTGATTAATAATCTGTTTCTTTTTATTCCTTTGCAAGTACACGTGATCAGTACTCAACAGTTTCAGAGATACTACATTTCTGATGATCTCTCTTTGTAATGCAAACGTGAGATACTGCATCTGAAAAGATATTTCTGAAGGAACTTCATCTCCAGCTACAAAGTTATATTGATACGGGCATTTCCACCTGACCTTTTTAATAAACAGATGACAATTTAATTATTTTTATCTCTTTTAGCTGGGAACATTAGCAAACAATGTAAAAGATCCATGGTACATGAATATTCATAGAAGAAGTCTAGGAAGCTTTGCTGAAAATGGGTTACTCAACTGTCTTGTCAATAAAATTCTTTAAGGAGTGCAAAAATGAGCAGGCGATTATTTTTTTCATCAACTCTGTTTCATTTTCTTTCAAATTTACAGATGCTGTAGCTTAGTTCATTAACATGAATGATTTTAATCGGAATCCATAACTCAACAGTTAGTTAAGATATCATTTACATGTGTATATAGAAATGTACAATCTATTACCTATGGAAAATCTTGTCAGAAAATAAACAAAATATTCTAAATTTTCTAATTTTAAAGCCAATAGATTTTAAAAAGTGTAATATAAGGAAAAGTAGTTATGTTTATCTGTACACTGCACAAAACTTTTACAGTATAAAACCACACAGAAATTAACTTTACGCTTCAAGGGAGTAGAGTAGAGTAGAGAAGAGTAACTAATTGTTTTGTTTTATGATCAACTTACTTTTGTTTTTTTTCCTGAAAGAAAAAGCTACTGTAACTATTACAACTTTGGCCAGATGACAAACCGGCTTTCAGACAACGGCCTTCAAAATTCAATGAGCCAAGCTGACTTCATATGCCTTTTTGTCTCAGTTGGTAAAGGATGAAAGAAATGTAGACTTTAAAACACATTAAAGTGCAAGCCTTTATTCTTTATGAGTTTGATGCTATTTTTAAATTAGGGAGCAATAGACAAATCAGTAACTTATGGGCTCATCTGCTCGACTCCCTGGCAAACAATCTCCTGTTTCTTGGGAGACTTTTATGGAAATAAATGAGAATGTCCTAGAGATGTGCAGTTTACTATTTTAATATACAATTTATGAGATTTAATATTTCAGTTTCCAGAAGTAGTTTGTCGGACATAAGGTAGCATTACTTATTCAAGATGCATTCCATTACCTACAATAAATTTGATTAAAATGATAAAATATGTGTTTTACGTAATACTCTTCAACAAACTTTTCTATGAAAAACGTAAGAGACTTCACAAGTAAGAAAGTATAATTCTGGCTACTGGAATGTATTTCTGAAGCAAACAGTGAATGGGTGGGGTGATTCAGATTATCTACATTTATACTGGAAAAAGACACACTAAATTCAGACAATGAATTTTCCTCATACTAATAGAATGCATCCAAAAAGATGCTATGGAGTGTGTCATTTTGTAAGTATATAATTTTTCTTGATAGAGAATAGAGCGATGTCTAATTGGAAACATGGCTATTCAGTGAATGGAACAGCGTTCTGGAAGCCAGGAAATGTTTTTTTAGGGGTTTCTGCCAACAAACAGCTGTGTGATATTTAGCAAGTAATATCTCTCCTGTGTTTTTTCTTTGATCCTTTACATTCATCACTGTATTATAAGTTTCTTACAACATAGATATGGTATTTTGATACTGCATTCAAAAAGTATTCAAATAGATGTGTTTCATCTTTGCTAAAAAAATACTGTCAGTACATTTCACAGTAAAGACTAGTAAACACTGTAAAAGGAAGTTTCTTAGGCAAGAACTTTAAAAGGTAAAACTAGATAGATATGTAAAGCTACAAACTCCCGTAGTTAAAAGCTTAAAAAAAAACCACCACCACCAACAACAACAAAAAACAAAACAAAACAAAACAAACAAAAAAAAAACAATTCAACAGATAAATTCTATTATCTAAATTTAAATGTTTCTTATGCTACACCATTTTATTTCTAAGAAGGGAAACATTCGCAGAATCATTGTGTTCTGGAAGAAGAAAACAGTACTATTTGAATATTCACATTAACAGGCCCCGTTTTTTGGTTTTAAGCATTCAAAATCAAGTACAGTTTGATGCAAATATTCTGCTTATATTCAAATATTTTTAACCATGAATAAGAGATTATAAAGTTTTCCAAAAGGTCAAAGAAATTTCTCATTAAATAGTTATTATTTTGTGCTCTGGATACCAGATACATTTTTAGTTGTATAAGATCTGCATTTGTCAGATGAGAGGGAAAGGTAATGCATCTTTAAAGTAGCACATACAATTTATACTCAACAGCACTATGTATTATGGACTCTTTAAGAAGAGTTTAATATGCTAAATTGGGACAGCACTGAGTAGCTGCCTGAGAACACATCTTCAACCTTGAAAGCAGCAAGGATGTTTTAAATCTGTGCAGCTTGGCCCTACTTTTTCATCTCAAGATTATGCTATATCAGAGGAAATACTGAATGACTCTAAATTACATTGCTTCTGCAAAAGCCTCAGTATCAGTCATTTCATTTACCAATCTCAATAACTATACAGGATCTGAAATGCTTTTGTAATCTGAGAGGTAACAAGAACAGCGGGGTTACTTCTAGCTCTAGAAAATGACAATGCATGAAAAATGAGACAAAATAAATATAAATCACAGTGTAGACACAATAAAGAGAAAAAGAATGTTCCTCTTTCACCTGTATTATGAAAGTATTTTGGAAAACGAAAACAAAATAAAATAAAAAGCAAAACCAGCAACTATTAGAAACAAGTGCTAATTTCAGAACAAAGGATTAGGAAAAATATAAGAACAGGAAGACTTCTATTTAGTAATTATTGCTTCATTACTATTTTGGTTTTTACATCTAGGTCTTTGAATATTATGAATAATTAGGATTTTTATTGATTCAAAATTTGTTCTAAGATTTTTGTGGCTTATATTTTTAAATAGTGTAATTTAATTAATTAGTCAATGAAATTAATGTTTTTCTTGCTCATGATTTGTAGGCAATATGGTATTTTCACATTGAGTAGGTGTATCTAAGATGCTTTCATTTATGTATAAGATCAGAGGAAAATGTTTTCCTGAGGACAAAACTTTGATTAATCTGAATAGCCAAAGTTCTGTTCTTCTGTTGTTTTCGCCTAAACATCTGCTCTGTTCAGTTTAGGGATCATCAGTGCAATAAATATGGAGCTACTGGACAGACTCCAAAGAAGGGACACAAAAATGATAAAGGGACTTGTGCACCTGTTGTATCTTTGAAACACTGTTGAGACAGCCATTGGACTAGACAGTCTCTAAGGATTCCTTCTAACCACTTTGTTATTTTTTTCTGTACAAATTACTAAACTTTAAGATGTAAAATATGATAATTTCATGGTCTTACATTATTTGAAAGATGAATATAGGTAGCCTGTAGTAAATACTTGCATCAATAAACATGATTATGTAATAAAATGAATGACTACATGAAACAACAAACTCTCCTAAGAAACTAGTGATATATAAGATAAATATGTGTATTAAAAGTGGTATTTCTGAGTAAGCACTACTTAATATCAGGGAATATTTTACCCTTCTAGGATTAATTTGAAGTATAATCTTAATGATGTGTAATAATATAATAAAACACTGTGACATTTTACACTATGTACTCTTCCCAAATTTTTTCTGACAGTAGGTTAAGCTAAAACTTTGTATTTCGTGAGCAATGGGTACTACACCTATAAAATCCTGGTATGGACATGTAGTTCAATTTCACATATAT
Source organism: Coturnix japonica (assembly GCF_054131305.1). Lineage (NCBI taxonomy): Eukaryota > Metazoa > Chordata > Aves > Galliformes > Phasianidae > Coturnix > Coturnix japonica. The sequence goes on from NC_140663.1 coordinate 130,453,570, forward strand.
AGAAGCATTTTCTATAATAAATAATCAAATTACTTACACCTTGGAAAAGAGCATAATTGTAAATATTACTTATTGGATATTTTAAAGACAAACATTTTATGTTCTTTATTTCCTAAATGATTTGAACTTTATACTTAAATTTGATAACAATTTGGATCATAAATCGAAAATATTCTGCTGTCTACTACCATCTGACAGATCATGTCAGGAGGGAATAGTTGTCTTCCTTTTCCAGTATGAATACCACTTATAAACAAAAGAAGTATGAAACAACTCAGTGCATACAAATTTGTGTGTTAAAATGCTGTGTCATAAGTATCTGGTTAGTTATGCAATATATTCAAGCTGATTTAGGTTATGTTATAGCACAACTCCTATTCTGTTCCTTGCTCTATTTCTTTGGCAGTAGATTCACTCTTTTTTTTTTCTCTCTCTCTCTTTTTTTTTTTTTTTTCTCTCTCTCTTTTTTTTCTTTTTTTTTTTTTTCCCTGTTCTGCACTACTTTCTGCATCTTTCATCCACCCTCCTTTAAACTGTGTACTACAGCTATGATGGACAGTTTTGCTTAATGGATAGGACATGAGAATACTTCTGCACTATATTTTTGCCAGCTAGTATGGATTTATTGGTCTTCATACAGAAAAGAGATATGTACCCAAGGAACTTTCTAAAAATTAACCAAGTGAAACTCAGGGGAATTGCTAAAAATTGTTGTTAAATAATTATAGGGCACTCGGTATATGGCAACTTGAGCCATAATAAAAATATTAACAGGTCTTGCAGTTGGTGATAAGGTATCACAAAATAGATCTAAATTAAATATTGGACAACGCTGTCCAGCTCATGTGGTAGACCACATCCACTCTTATGGGGAAAGCATTTGACAGAAATAAGCCTCACAAAAAAAAAAAAATAATAATTAAAAAAAAATAAAAATTGAGTAATGTTTGTTGAAAGTGGTAAGCATAGACGTGGAAGAATGGAAAATAAAATATTATGGTTAATTTAAATTATAGTAATAAAAACTAACAGCATTGTTTCTGAAGATATATTGTTTTTACAAGAGTACTTGATTCAGTTATTGTACAAAATAGCAGTAGTCTCATTGACTGGACAGTAGAGTAAAAATAAAAGCTAAGGATACATTTCAGAATGTATTCAGGAAGTTCTAGCTTCTTAAATGTTTTTCTCCAAAGCAATTGTATTGTCTTTTAATAGTGATGCTCCTTTCCCTACTGGACCTGCAGATTCTTTACCATTTTTTTTTCTATTGTGAACGTAATATCTTCTCTTTGGATAAACAAGCTTGACTAGGTAATTAACTACAGAAAATAGACACTAAGTATTATTGTTATAGAGTGTACTATAATACATGCGTACATATCTTTCACAAAATGCTTGTCTGCACAAAATATTTGTAATCTGAATGAGAAAACAGCAATTGGTATGGGGAGAATGGACAAGAAAGGATTATTTGAATCAGGTATAAACATAATATTAATAAATTGCTCAGTGAATTTCAGTTTTTCAGTCTTGAGCTATGAATAATTTTGACAAAGAAATTAAATTATTTTTTACCATTTTACTGAAAAAATTTCTGACTGATAATGAGCTGTTTTCAAAGTAGATTCCTACATTTAATAGAAGCACACTATATGTAGTTTGCTATAAAAACTTCGACTTATTTCTACGGAAAGTACAACAGATGCAAAGAATAAAGTAACTATTTCAATAAGTAAATTCTCAGCTACAAAACACTCTTTTTCAACATAGTCACCACCACTAGATGTCTTGCTCAGGTAAGCTGATTGAGATGCTCTTCACTTTGTAGTGTAATGACTATGCATGTCTATAGTGTCAGAGGCAGATGGTGGTATGGCAGAAGAGGCTGAACCTACCCACCAATATTTCATAATATTTTATTGCCATGAGACAGGAAGCAGAAAGGACAGTCTACATCTCTGAAGAACACTAACACAACAAGGAGCACAACCAGCATGCCCAAAATGTTCTAACCGGATTCCTAACACAGACTCCAAACAAGAGTCATAACAAAATATGTGAATTATTGGAAGGGAAGAGACTGTAAATTCTCCTCTAAACACTTTCTTAGTGATTAGAAGATATAGTAAGTATTAGTCTTAGTGGAAAACCTGTGGCTTAAGCTCTCTTTTCTAAAAGAAAGTTAAAATTCCATATTTCCTTCTCCTAAGTAAATACTGTGTTTATTGCACAACTAGGCTGCCTCAGCAGCTCTATTGGCAATAGCTGTCTAACCTTTTGTCTTGTCTGGGCTGCACTGAGTGAAGAGGAACTGTCGTGGGCCATGTATAACATACAAAATATAATCAATACATATAAGTAGTGAAACTTATTTTTTAATATATGCTCACAAAAATATGGACAAGAACAAACAAACAACAACAACAACAACAAAAAAAAAAAATCAAGCAAAAAAAACCAAACAAAAACAAAGAAAAACCCTAGTGGGATATTTGACCTTGTTCTGTGAAACCTCGGTGTCTTCTCTGAATGAATTGGATGCACTTCTTAGTGAGTTCTCAGAGACTTTTTTTTTATCTAATTTTACTCTTCCTATGCTTCAACCTTGAAAAAAGTTTCCACAAACATAAATACTGCCAAAAAGTGATGACAAGAATAAGGAATGATTGCAAATTGAGAGATATCTTTCTCTGGTAATAAAGGTCCCATAAAAATCTAATAAAGAGGCATGATCAAATTTTCCCTTGAATTGAATGTCTGACTACCAGTCTATATATTCCACTTGAAAATCTTCAGGTAGGGAATTTATGTCAACCATAACTGGAAATGCAATTACACCAAAAATATTGTTGCTTTTTTTCAGAAATCTTAAATCCTGCTCTCAGATTCCTTTATTAAAAAGGAAAGCAAGATTGTGTATTTTTCACTGATCATGAGAATGTGGTTAGCCAACAAATCAAAATGTATAAAATTATTTATCTTAACTTGAGCTTGTCATAAATTAATTCATTTTAAACACTGTTATGGTTTAAAAAATAACAAAGTTCAGCTGATTTTCACCTTGAATATGTCTGTTTAACTCTCTTAAATTAGAAAATTATTTTATAGTTTTTGTCAGAATTTGAGATGCTGAAAATTACAAAAGTTGACAGCACTGAACAGATATTCTGGTTATTTCTTCCACTGTAAATGTGTTAACTTATTAAATTGTTTTATGAAGTAACACAAGCCCATGTTTAATAATTACATAAGAAAACTTACATGTCTGCTTAATAGCTAAAATCACATCTTTACAGGCATACACACATAGATCGGTTGAGATAGAGGTAAACACTGTATTTTGCTCACCAAATTGCAAAAGAACATGTAACACATAATACGCATGGACTTTAATTTGACTGAGTGTGTGTGTGGTGGCAATGAAAGTCAGAGAGAGAAGAGTGGGTTCTCCTTTTCATAGTGATCCGTTGTCACCTACGTTGCTCAAGCCATGCAAAAATGACACCTTAAAAATACTGCTAAAAATCACATAGTAATGTTAAAAGTTTACAATCTTGTGCGGCCACCATCTGCCCATGGTTTCATGTGGCCCACAGGCTGTGGCTTGTACCTGCTGGCCCCAGAACAAGGTGTAATTTCTGGTATTTTGTTAATTCTTTTAGGTCCTGTGATTTTGAACATCTGCAGACAGGGAAAGATTGGAACAGGGAACTGCTTCCAGTTCTCCCAGTCACTGAAGGATTTATCTAACTCCTTTCTTTGACACTGATCATATAACTTTTAGTATCCAATATCTTTTGTGGGGTTTCATTCAATGACAAAAAAATCCCTGGGTTTAATAATGTGAGTTTTTATTGTTTTTTCTTTTTTTACAACTAATACGTCTTTCTATACATGCCTCCCTTCTTCTTTCTCCTGTTCTTCCACTAAAAAAGCCAAGCAAACAAAATGAAACTGAACTCTACTCAGGCTATGATTTTCTACAGCATACTTGAAGAATCATTTAGTTGTTGATATAGCTGACTGCTTGATGATTGACACTCTAAATCCACACAGTTAAATGTTTATAATAGACATTGTAATTATTGTGCTCAATATTAATATTCTAAAGTTAACTATTTTCTAAAAAAATAAGCTATTTTCTAAAATTTTTCTAAATTAATTTAAATATTTTTTAATTTTTAAACTACTAACTTACCCCCTCTAGGAATGTACATACTAAATAATTTTCACTTGCTTACAACCCATTTTAATTTTTTATAACTTATATATGTTTAAAAGTATGTACCTAAGAAAAAGAGGAAATGATAATTACAATCTTTTTGTCTCTTCTTCCTTTTTCTAAAAGATGCAGGCTAAATTTTATGAGAGGTTAAATATAATAACAAAAAGTGATTATTAGGTTTAGATACTTAATGCCATTTTTTTTTCATTCTTTCTTAGCATGATCATTTGTTCTGAGGGAAACTTGATCCCTGGGTTGGAAGATGGTAACAAGGAACAAAATGAAACTCTTATAATCTAGTGAGCTCCTTCATGTTTTGAACGTTCACAACTCAATGTAGCTGGATAGGATTCATTGGAGGGTATTTATTGAAGGTAGGTGGAAGTGCTTATCAAGCCACTTTCAGTATGTCATGGTTTTGTAATTTTGTAATTTTGCTATCAGTATTCCACATCATAACATCATGTAAAGTATGGATACTTCAATTGAATGTGCAGTCCACAGAAGAAGACTACATATCCCAGAGAACAACAGAGTTAATGATAAGTCACGGGACCAGGACGCTGTATAATCTCGTTCCCAGGCTGGAGTGCCCTCCTTCTTCTCTCGAACTTCTCGGAGAGTGGGAAGCGTTCCAGCCGTGTCGCCTAGAGTTCACAGTAGGCCTCTCGGTTTTCGGGGACTCTCTCTCTCTGTTTCGTTCAATTTGTTAGCCTCAATTATATTATATTGTGTTATCTTGTATTTTGGTATCATATTTAGTAAAATAAGTTTTTCCTCCTTAGATTGTCGCTGTTTTATCCCACTCCCTTTTTCCCCCTCCTTTCCGGGCCCCGGGAGGGGGGCCCACGGGGTGGCTTCCCCTGTCACGGGCATAGGTAAATCTAAGTAACCCGTGACACAGTAACTTACCAGCAGTCATGAATTATGAATGATGAGCCTTTCAGCATGAGGACTTTCACAGGTCTTATTGGGTGGTACCACCACATGGCACACATGAGACAACTAAGTAATCAGACGCAGCCAGCATGGGTTTATGAAGGTTAGATTCTGGCTGACTAAACTGATTTCCTTAAATGACAATATGACATAACTTTCAGTATCAGAGAGGGGCTTATAAACATGAGGGAGACCAACTTTTTATATGAGGAGACAGTGATAGAACAAGGGGAAATATCTTTAAATTAAAAGAGGGCAGATTTAGGTTAAGTGTTAGGTGGAAAATCTTTACTCCAAGGGCAAATCACTGGAATAGGGTTCCATGGGAAGTTGTGGATGCCCCATCCTGGATGTGTTTCAGGCTACATTGGATGGGGCCCTGGGCAGCCTGATCTAGTTGATGGCAACCCTCTGGTAGCAGCGCGTTTGGAGCAAGATAATGTTTAAGTTTTCTTCTAACCCAAGCCATTCTATGGTTCTATGGATAGATGTTGGGTAGTCTGTGAATGGTATGTACCTTGATTTTAGCAAAATTTTAGTACCGTTGCCCATAGTATTCTCCTGGAAAAAGCTGCTTGCTCATGGCTTAGGCAACTTGGCATCTGAAGAGTGGGCTAGAAAGCTGGACTCAAAGTGTCACACTGGATGGAATTAAATACAGTTGATGGCCAATCACCAGTGGCACCCCCCCAGATCTTGATCTTAGAGACAGCTTTATTTCACATATTTGTCAGTTATCTAGATGAGAAGACCAAATTCACCCTCAATAAACTTGTGGACAGTACCAAGTCAAATGGAACTGTTGATTTTCTTGAGGCTCAAGAGCCTTTGCTGAGGGGTCTGGATAGATCAGTGGGCCAAATCCAATTGTATGATATTCAACAAACGTTAATGTCAGATTCTGCTCCTGATTCATAACAACCCCATGCAGTGTTGTAGGATTGTAGAAGAGTCACTGGAAAGTTTCGCAGAAGAAAAGGACTTGAGGTGTTGCTTGAAAGCCAGCTGCACATAAGACATCAGTGTGCCCAAATGGACAAGAAGGCCACTCTGGCCTGCACCACTGGCATGGCTTCATTTGTGTCAGAGCTGATTTTCCTCATAGTGACTGGTGTGATTATATGTTTTTACCATATAAGAATGTCAATGTTGACAACACATCTACAGTTTAGTGGTTATTGAGCAGTACTGCACAGTGCCAAGGATGTTTCAGCTTCTTGTGTTGTCTTTCAGGTGAGGAGGCTAGCAGTACGCAGAACTGGGGGAGGATAGAACCAGGATGGCTAACCTAAACTGGCCAAAAGCATATTCAATACAATATGATGTCATGCAAAATTATAATACTTTGGGAAGTTGGTTAAGGAGGCATCCAATTCTAGGGAACTGGATGGGTGTCAGTTGGCAGATGATGAGAAGTTGTGTTATGCATCATTTGTTTTTTAAACATATGTATATGTACTCTATTACTATTATTTCTCCTTTCCTCTACTGTCTTAGTAAATAGTTTTTACCTCAAACCATGAGTTCTACTTTATTTTCTTTCTATTTCTCTACTCCACCCCACTGAGAGTTGGTGGAGTGAGCAAGCAGCTGTGTGACACTTATTTGCCTGCTGTGTTACACCACAACAATCCGAGATAGCGTTGCCAGCAGGACTAGAGAGGTGATAGTTCCTGTGTTTGCAGCATAGTGAGACTGCATCTTGAATATTATGTTCTGTTTTGGACCACTGACTAAAAAAATGTCATTGAGTTGCTTGAGCCTGTGCAGAGGAAACTGTTGAGGGGAAACATGACTCATTAGGAGCAACTAAGAGATGTTAGACAATATGCAATGGTTCAAAGTACCATGCTTAGAATCAAATGGGCAGATAGTAAAAATAAATTTATTTGCAACAGTGAGTTAAATCTTCTTATACTGATCTTCTATGTGTGTGTTTTGTGTCTGAAGTAAAAGTTTTGTTTCCATTCATGCTTTTTTTTTAATTGGTTACTAACTGTAATGTGTTTGTATGTATCAGAAGTTAGCTGTATACTTCTGATTGTGTCCCATCTTACAGAATAAAAATGTTTATTTTCCATCATTTCTCTTCAGCCCCTGTGGATTGGATGGGAAAGGATTATGAGGGAGGAGGGACAGGCATGTAAAATTACCCAGACTACAAAATATTATTATTTTTAAATAGTTTTCTCAATTAAATAAAATTAATAAGCTGTATACAATTTGTATGGGGCTCTTTGACTTGATGTTTCATATAAATCTATCAGGTCTTTGCTTATTTAACATACCAATCCTACATCAGTAGAGTACATTTACATTCTTTAATGAATGTTCACATTGTTTAAGAATTCTTACATTAGTCTAATTGCTCTCCTACATTTCCATTGTTTGATTCATTTGATCAAGAATGTGATAACTCTGCGTTATTACTTCTTCCAAAAATTCTTTAAGGAATAGTGCTATCTGATGCTAGAGTCAGTATTTTCAAAATCTTTGAATGTATCTTTGAGAGATACTCAAACATATTTTTGACTGTCACTTATCCCTGAAAACCTTACTTTTAATATGTCCATACCATGTGTTTTTTTGGGACATTTAATCTTATAGATAAATGTCATAATATTCCATGTTAACTTAACTACAGAAGATGGGTAATTCCCCATACAGTATTTGTTATCAAATTTCCTAGAGATAGAATGGATTTATCAATGTTCCCTAAAAAAGTACAAATCACTAATTGTTCTCTCACTACCAAATTCTCTGAATACTAAAAATAATACATTGATAAGTCAGCATATATAAGGCACTGCCATAAATTTTGCTAATTGAGCCAGGTAGTTTTCTTTACTTCCTTATTTCCTCCCTCAGAACATACCTCTCTTTCATTTCAAGATAACAATTTTCACTTTCATTCTGACTTTTCTCTCAGTATACATTTGCTATTGTTCTGATATGACTCCTTTTGCTTCCCCCCTAAAGCTATAATGTTGATGTTTGTTTACTTCAACCAGGAAACTGGAGCACACATCTGAAAGAGAAGCCCAAGATATTCCTTTAAAGAAAAAACTTTTTTTTTTCTTTTTTTTCTTTTTTTTCTTTCTTTCTTTTTTTTTTTCTTTTCTTTTTTTTTTTTTTTTTTTTTTTTTTCCACCTTAGGTCTCACTCATCAGGAAATTAGATATAGATATCAGCCAATATAATTATTCAGACTAGGCATATCAGCAGACATTTAAATACTCTTCATTTGCCAGTACAAAGTAACTTCTAGAAATACAAGGGCAGCACTGAAAATAACATCTCCTATTTCTTTCATTGTCCTGTAATATCAGAGGTGGATGTTGGTAGTATCAGAGTAGAAGTTTAACTTTCCTGCCAATATTCTGATACATTTTGTTGCTGTGAAACAGATGGCAGCAGAGGGGCAGTCTGATAAAAGAGTGTCTGATGTGGAATTGAATATGAAGCAAAGGTTTGTAATTGAATTCCCCCGTGCAAAAAAAAATTGCACACATTGACGTGTTTATGCAGACCAAACAGTGGATTTTACCACAGGGAGGCTGTTGGTGTTGCACTTCAGTTGTGATGACAGCGAGGCAGTGGGTCACCTCTGTTGGTGCAGATTTTTGTGAACATGGTATGTAGGCTTTTATAGGCAATTTTATAGTTGAGAATCTGCTCTATCAAAGAATGGTTTTGTGCTTTTTGTATCTGTATTTACATCCAAGGCATTAGTTTCACATCAATTTATGTAGTTCATGATATATACAAATAAAATATATGATTGTCTTCATTAGGATTAATTAAACTGTTTTTTTGGAAACACTTAACTCATATTGTAATATCTGGATATTGGATAACAAGCACTTTGCTATATTCCATTATAGTATCTTAATTAGTCCAACATTTACATAATTTTTTCCAGCAGTGAATGATGAAATATCTCAGAAACGGAAGTTATACCCTGTAGCTTGGCTTCAAGAAAGTGTTGCATTTTCATATATGGTTTTGTATTTCTTGTGATCTAGCAATACTTTTAAATTTATAACCTCCATTTCAAATGAACAGCACCCACTAACAAGTCATTTGTTAATTTTACTTACATATGGAACCTTTTCACTGGCACTGGTTCAAATGCCCTGTGTCCATTGGACTTTCATAAAATCACAGGGTGTCAAAAAGGAATGTTTATAAACCAATTTTCATTACTCATGATTTGTGACTGTGCAAGAGAGAACTTATATAGCCATATTTGATGTGGGGGAGTAGAATGCAGAAATCTGGGAGTAGAAATTATTATTGGCTCAATTCCACACATACCAAATGCGAATACTTATGTTCGTCCTACAAAACATTAATTTCTTCACATACAGTAGACTTTATTCTTTTACCATGTTCCAGAGAGCAGACAGCTCTTGTTTTTCACTTATGTTTTCCTCTTAACAACAGTCATTAATTTACTGATACGCTGTCTATCAGAACCACATCATCTTGATTAGAGCTGTTATCCTAATCAAAAGGCTGATAATTAAGACTATCCATCTGTAGAGTTCCAAGTGCTAAGATGAGCTGAAGATTCTAATTAAGATTATTTAGGTGTTACTTAAATGCCATCATTTGATTCAGCTAATCATACCAGCAGGTACATTAGATTTGCATTAATGTTCTGCTGAAGCCAGCAGCTCTTTAAACAGATCGAAAATGCAGATTACAGACATCATTTTCAAACATCTTTATATCAATGCAGTTTTGAGACAATGTATTAAAGTAAATGGAATATTGTAAGGAAGTGGCAATTTCAGTGTTTCTCAGTCTGTGTTACCATAATCGGTGCATTGAAATACATAGTTTGTTAAGTCTGTTTATCAGCTTCATATTTAACCTTTCACTTGTGCTTTGAATATAGAATGTTTGGATGACTTTCAATTTAGTGTATATTTTTCTAGCCTGGATGAAATTGTACACTGTGTGGGAGTTCATTAGTTCCTGCTGATAAATTTTTAGATAGTCACTTTGCAACTAAGTTACAGGAAAAGTCATAATTCTCATCTATTAAGGAATATAATTGACCCTGGAATTCTCAAAGGTTCATGCATTTCTTTCAAAAACGGAGCTGAGTTAACCTGATTTCTGGGTTTTTGTTTGTTTGTTTGTTTGTTTTTCATCCAAACTTTTACTTTATCATTTTATAATCAAAACAAATAAGTCTTTGTTTCAACTTTAACTTGGAGCTCGTTCATTTTTTAATCTAGATATTGATTGGTACTATTAGCAATGCTAAATCATTACAATAAAAAACCCTCATGCATACTTTCTGTTTTATCCCAAAAATGTGAGAGAAAATTAACACACCATCAGCCAAAAACTCGTACCTATATTTCCCTAGTGATCCTACCTCAAAAAGTAAGACACTATTTTACATAGATAAAGGGTTGGGTATCAGAAAGGGTGATAATCTTGCTTCAGTCCTCTAGAAGATGGTTATGATAACTATTTTTAAATATAAATATTATTAAATCTATTCACAGATACATTGAAACTATTATATTCTGTTGTGTATGAGCAATGTATGCGCACAAAAAGAAATTTTCAAAGAAGTGAGAAACATAACGCTATGTTAACTCCATCCCAGCCAGACCTTGTTCACCTAAGTTCACTCTTCAGTGAATGAGAACTTAACTGCATAGACTGTAAAGTTACTAGGAGTAATGGCTCAGTGTTGTGGTTAGCAGTAAAAGATCCAACTTTCCAAAGGATATGACAGCTATTCACTGGTATCTGTACCAAAATGAATAACATTTAATATTCTTATTATGGACACATATGATGGCGTGTAGAGGATTAGAACTGTTGTTCTAAGGGCTGAAGGCTGGAAAAATGAATTGATGCAGACATCATTAACTTAAGTCAAAGGAAAGGCAAAGTCCTGTATCTGTGATAAGGTAACCACAAGTGGTCTGACTAGGAAACACTTCTGCAGAGTGTTGTGGTCTTCGTGGACAATATGAATGTGACTCAATAGTGTGCTCTTGCACTAAAGAAGACTGCCTGTGTGTTCTAGTGTGTGTTGCCAGTGAAGGTGCTGATTGGCTTTCTTACTTCAGAACTTTTGAGATCACGCCTGGAGTGATGTGCCTGATTTGGTGCTATGCCTCCCAAAAAAACAATGGCATCCATGGAAGTGGAAGGACACCAAGGTGACTTGTGAGATCTGTAATATGTGGTAGATTTCCTCAGAAGAGTCTAAGAAAGCTGTTTTGTTTTATTTTGTTTTGTTTTGTTTTGTTTTTCCATCTGTAGAAGGGTAGAAGAGGCAGATACTTTAATTTGACTTCAGCTACTTAATGGAAACACATTGAAAATATAGATCCAGGCTCTCTGGGAGATGCATTCTACTTGGAGAAAAAGCAACAATAAGGGAAACTCTAGTCCAACACTAGGAAAATATTATCTGTCATGAGTGTTACCGAGCAGCTGACACTTTGGCTATAATCAGAACTTGATTGAACAAGGTTGTGGTGTAAGTTGGAGAATCTTTAAGGAAAGATTCACAAGTTCATTCCATGGTACCTTCAATATTATCATTTACTCCCTGAAGATGATTCATTGAGTATAGAAAGACTCTCAATTTAGAGGACTACCTTTTAATGACTGAAGAGGGAAGAACCTCTTTTTTTTTTTTTTTTTTGGTTTGGTTTGTTTGTTTGTTTGTCTTGTTCTGTTTTTCAGACTCATCCAGCTCTGTCAGGGTTTACAGTTCATTTTAGAAGAAAAAGTTTCTCCACAGAACAGTTGCTCTCAGGTCTAAGTATTTATCATGGGTTAACATACTCACAGTGCTGCTTTTAAGTTGAAAGAAGGTTGTCCTGAAAATAAAATTGAGTCTACCACTTAATCACAGGGAATTCCAGTGACTTTTAGGAATAATATGCTATCAGTAATAAAAATTGCTGATCTAATTCACAGAAAACAGAGGCATCTTTACATCTTTAGACATTAGAGTTGTCCCATGCCTTTATGTTGTTGGACACATGCTTGGCATTAATCTATAACAGTGAACACTGTTCGGGGGTACTGGTGAATAGGAAGCTGGACATGAGACAGCAATGTGCCCTCAGCCCAGAAATCCAACCATATCCTGGGCTGCATCAAAAGAAGCATGGCCAGCAGATCATGGGAAGTGATGCTACCCCTCTGTCCTGCACTGGTGAGCCCTCATCATCTACATCCAGATGTTGATACTCAGTACAGGAGAGACATAGACCTGTTAGATCATGTCCAGAGAAGGGCTGCAAAAACGATCCATGGAATGGAACACCTTTCCTATGAGTACAGGCTGAGAGAGCTGGGGGTCCTCAGCCTGGAGAAAAGAAGTCTGAGAGGTAACCTGAGAGAGGCCTTTCAGTATCTAAAGGGGAGCTACAGGAAAGAAGTGGAGAGAATCTTTAGCGGGGGCTATGGTGATAGAACAAGAGGAAATGGTTTCAAGCTGAAAGAGAGTCAATTTAGGTTAGAAATAAGGAAAAAGTGTTTTCTAGTGAGGGTTCTTAGGCACTGGAACAAGTTGCTCAGTGATGTGGATGAAGCCTCATCCCTTGGAGACTTTCAAGGCAAAACTGTTATCCAACCTCATCTAGCTGTTGATGCCCCTGTTCACTGCAGTGGAGTTGGATTCTGAATGAAATTTATTTTTCCCAATATCTTCTATTTTTTGTCTTCTACTTGCTAATTAGTAAGTTTCATGAATTGATGGATGTCTTTCCTGCTGAAAAAAATAATCATGTTTTTGTCCAAGGTCATGAACTAACAACCTTTGTAATTCATCTTTTAGTAATATGCCTTATTATAAATTCCTATTTTTCTCAGGGGGATGTGTTCTACAATAGAAATGGTGAACAGTAAGCAATTTCAACATGTTTCCCAAGGAAAGAATATTTTCTGAAACCATTTGACTTAGCATCAGAGCTTCCTTTAAACAGTGAGACCAAAATGGACAGTTCTACTCACTAGCTTTTAAGAATCTTCTAACAATATAAGGTCTATTGACCGTGTCTTTGTATTTTCTAACATATGCCTAAAATGCTTTTAATGTTATATTTTAAGGCTGTGGTTCTAGCAATATTTCCTGTCCTAATATTTTATTCATGCTGCTAATGCTAAATTATGCACAGTGTAATTGCTTACCACTCACTGGTCAGTGCCTAGCCAGCTCCCAAGCTAGCTCCCCTCACTTTTATATTGTCAACGGTTTATGGGCTGGTCCTGCCCAGTTCCATGACTAGTGGGGCAGACAGATTTTGCAAAATTCATGCCTCCAAAAAAGGGAAACAGAGGACCCCAAAAAAATTAAAAACAGCAACAACGATCTGAGGAGAAACAAATTACCTCAATATGGTATCGGAATGCAAGATAAAACACTTTAATACAATATAATTAGAATTGAAGCTAATAAATCAAATATAGTAAGAGAGAGACTGTCCAAACAGCTGAAGGCCTTACAATGATACTGAAGCAATGCACGCAGTCGGGACAGGCAGTGGTGAGGAGAGGTGAAGGAGTACTGAGACGAAAAGCCCAATCAGGTGACCTTGCCAGGAGTTATATCTCCTCTCTGACCACAAAGTCCCCTGGGGAACGTAGTTCTTCTTCTCTTCTGGGCAGGTACCTGGAACTGGAGAATTAACACTTTAACTCCCAGTGCACTACATGATGTTATGATGTAGAATACCAGTAACCAAAAATCATCAGACCATGACACACACACACACACTCGCACACACACACACACACACACACATATTTTTTTTTTACACAATGTCATAAGGTATAAAATATCTCTTTGGATAATTTAGGTCAGCTGTCCTGGCTCTGTCCCTTTCCATCTCCTTGTTTATCCCCAGCCTCCTTTCTGTCAGGATAGTACCAGAAGATGAAAAACTGAAACAGCCTTGTTTCTGTGCAGTGCTGCTCAACAACTACTCAGATGTCAGCATGTTATTGTCTTTGTCTATTTCTTAAAGCAGGTACATAACTTCAGAGAGTATGAAGAAAATGAATTCTGTTCCCATTCAAACCAGGACACAATCTCTGATCATAAATATGCTACCTCCCTTTTTTTTTTACTACTGGTATGATATTGAATTGTGTGAAAATATCTATTTTCATGCAAAGAACTGCAGAAGGATGGCTTTCAATCACAAACTTACAGAATACAGCCATTAAGAAAATAGACTATTGAACTTCATAGAAATACATGGAAATAAGAATGTAAGAAGTGTTCTTGGGGTCAGAGTAAAAATCCACTTAGTCCTGTTTCCAATAATGGTACTGGGAAATGCCATTTCAGAACAGCATAGTAATGTTCTGGCTACTACAGTCCATTCCCCTTGTAAACTCTGTTAGGCACAATTGGTAAAATAGTGATGATAAAGGTGCATTCTCATGCACTCACTTTAACATCTGTTTATGTATCTGCTATTTACAAGAATCCATTTTAGAACCTGTTAATGCAGTCTACATTTTTATGGCAATATATTTCAGAATTTGATTACCTAGTAATTTAAATTATTTTTTATCCTGTGCCATTTTCAATATATACTGTGTACCGTGTCCAGTTCTGTTATCCACAATTTAAAAAGAGTGACAAGATGGGAGTGGGTCTCTAAAGGAGAGCTGTGATGATTGAAGAGATGGTGAACTATTTTAAAATGTTTGTGATATACTTCTCTGTTCATTGTGATGTTGAAAATTATATTGAAAATTATAACAGTGAATCTTAATAATTAATTTCCTTACATTTTATCTGGTGGTGCTCCAAGCTCTTAGTTTTCTCCATTTTGTTTATTACACATGTAATTTGCACATGTGCATTTAGCAGAATTTAAATTATAGTTTTAGAACTTCAGACTTTACAAGTTTCCCTAAGACGTTACTACAATCATAAAACCCGTTACACAGTATATAATTACTGGTAGCACACAACACTTGTATTACATATTAAGAAATGAATTACCAAAAGGCATGAATATTTAAAAGACTAAGTTTTAATACAAGGTTACTAATGATTAATAACCTGGAAGGAGATGTGCATTAAAAAGGAAAAAAAGCAAAAAACCTCTTAAGCCATTACATACCATCAAACAGATTTCAGAAATTATGGGTAAGGAAATAATCTTACAGGGTAATCAAAGTCAAAAGAGAAAAACATAGTGTTCCATAAAATTATATATTAAAAAAATAAATTTTGTGCAATTTCAAGACTAGATTACTCAAAACCTTTTAAGAATGGCATTATAATGTTTTTATTTATCCAATTATCCCTATGATAATTGTCCACATGTTCTTTATAGACCTTACTGCAGACTTTTATTATGTGTAGAGCAGTAAAACCAGTTAGGGTACTGAAGGTGGGCTCCCCAGATGTCACAAGTTTTCACTTCAATCAGTTTTGAACTGAGAGAGCAAAAGGCAGTTTTTACATCACTTTTAAAGGCTATGCATTAGAAAAGGATTAGGTTTCATGGCTGCTGGCAAGGACAATTAAATCATGAATGGTTTGTTTCTCTCCATACAAAAACCAGAATGTATTTAAAATATGACAAGACTATGACAGAATGAGCAGTTACCTATCAGTACCTAGTGCTGATCCCATATCTGGATCCCTCTGCTGTCAGAGATTTGTTCCTCTGTGTTCTTTATTGGCACAGTTTTCAACAAACAAATAAACAAAACTATTGAAAAATACAGTAGGAAGAAAAGAACAAAATAATTCATTAAATTTTAAGGGAATTATTTTATCAAAAACAACGAATATCTTGGACTAACTAAATGATGAGGTGGATAGAATATTCAATCATTTGTAACAGTTGAATTCAAAGAGTTCTGGACTGTGATTCCTTGCAAAAATCCCCATGGCACTGGTCTAGACTATCTGTCCCTGACAGTGCCATTTTGCTGACATTTCTCCCTATTTCTTATTATTGATAAACAGCCATAATACAGGCTTATAATTCTGGATTTTCTGGGCAAGTTTTTAAAAAACAAGATAATAAAGGAACAGTGGAAATACAGTGATTTTCCATGGTTTTCAAGTGCATATACTATTCATGACTAGTATTCACTCTGACAGAAGAAATCTCTCTCTGGAATGTACCAGACTGTTTCATAAGACAAGGAAGAAGACAAACAAAAATGATCTTGCTAGTTCTGGAAAGCCCATTATTTCAAACTACACATATATTTACAAAAATACTGGAAGAGCATAAACAGTTGGAGAAAGCTAACTTCACTTCTATGTTGAAACAAATCTAATACACTTGAGAGAAAATATAATGGCCTTCAGAAAGAAGAAAGGAGAATGGCCTTCAGTTTTATGTGTTGTAGTGTAATTAGAATGGTGTGCAACAAAGATTACAAAGCAATTTATAATTGTCACATGAGAAAACAGCAACTCCTTTGTTACCAAAGTTATTTATTTGTTCTCTGCACACAGGAAGGAGTTTTGTCATGTGATCTCTTAATCAAAGTGGCAGGTTCTGCTTCACATTAATGTTGATGCTTTTCTATTTTGATATTTTATGTGTTTCTGCTTGCAACAGATAAGAGTTTCCCCAAAATATGGAGCTTTTTTCTCGCATATCATCTGTATGACAGCAGATTGATTCGTTTTTCTGTTTTTGTCTGTTTTTATTTTTGTTTTTCCTTTTCCATAGGGAAAACTGATTTGTGCTGATAAATACTAGATGAGTGAGGAGAAAAGTAAACAGTAGTAAGGGGTCCTTTGGTTTTCAACAAGCATTCTTTTAACTGTGTAGCCCAATGTAGCCCAAATAAAGATATTTATTTATTCATTTATTATTTCCACCATGTCAGTTTTAATAACAGGAGGATATTTAACATTTCTCCCAATGTACTAGAGGCACATTTAAAGTATCATGTGAAGGTCTATGTACAGAATAACTTTTGGGTGAATGGAAAATCAGAATATTAAACATTACATAGTTTCAAGTACATATGTTGACACAAGGTATGTTTTATACAAGATGGCATCTGTATATAGATACATGCAAACAAAAAGATAACAAAAGAGCACAAGAACAGTGCTGAAACAGCTTGACTGTCATAGATTTATAGAGATTAGAGACAGAATAGTCCTGTTAAGAGTTAATATAAGTTAATTTGTCTGTCAAACAAGATTGTGGCCTATCATACAGTATGACTCAATATCCAACTGCATTGCACTGAAAGTAAGTTTAGAGGAAATAGATTAGATTCTGCAAATGAATGTTTTCTCTAAGATATATGTAAATGTTGTGCAACTATACTTGGTTAGAAGAATTATACATCAGAAATATGAAGATGTTTGGACAGGGAGAAAGACAAAAATATTCCAAGTGAGTAAGATGTTATGACATAGCATGGACTGTACAGATAAAAGCCTCAAATCTTGTTTTTATACGGTGGTTTTCTGTGGGAGTAATGAGCTTTTACACAGAGGAAGCATACAAAAAAATATTTCACATATACCCATCTCTTCCTAATTAGGAGCAACTAATGCCAACCAGTTCCCCCCAGTTTATTTAAGATTTGTTAATAAAAGAAATCTTATGTTATGCAGTTATCTGCTGCAATAAGATTTATGCACTGTGATACACTGAAATAATAAAAGTATGATTTTATTAATCATACCTGTCCATTTATCTATTTATCTATCTGTATTGGTGTAGGTATTTGTTGATAAAAATAGATAGATATAGAGGGGTCAAAAGAAAAAGAAACAATGAACAGAATTTTGTTTGAGACACATGAAGTTGTGAAGATTTGAGCACACATTTTCTTTGAAAGGTTGCAATGGAAGATTTAAAATGCAGAAGTAAATTTTGATATCTCTGTTACATTTATATGAAGAAATGCAAACAAAATGGAAAAAAAAATCATTAGAATTGACAATTTAGATTATTTTATTTTTTTAATAAATGCAATTGTTTGGCAATTTATGCTAACACAGATGGGAAAAAAAAGTAAAATAAATGTTCTAACTATTTACAATAAAAATGTACAATTCTCCTTGCATGTAATGTATTTGGAAAGAATAAAGAAGCCTATCTGCACTATTAGCATGATTTACAGTTTGACAAAGTATGATTACATCACGGTATGATGTACTGCATACAGTATCATTTTATGTGGGAAAAAGAACAAACAAAAAACAACAACAAACAAAAACAAACAGACAAGCAAAACAAACAAACAAAATAACCCACCACATTTCTTAAAGTGGGAAAGCTAAGATAAAAAGTGGGGCTAAATAGTCACTTTCACCTCTATTTACTTTCCACTTCAGAAAATGTCATTTTCTCTTATCTGATTGATAACATTTGTTATTTTGGCCCTGGTGCAAGTTTTTTCCATATGATTTTTATCATTTTAGTGATATGTATTTTATTCAATCACCAATACATAACTGAGTACAACTCTCAATCCAATCTCTCTCTCTTTCTTTTTTTTTTTAATCATCAGTATTTTGTAAATATGTAGGATTTCACACATTTAGATGCATGCAAACACAACCTTGCAAACTGAATGTCTAGATCAGTGGAAATGACCTCAAATTAAAAGTCCAGCTTAAGAATGATTCTAATTATAAAAAGATTTCTTAATTAAGACTTTAGGGCCTACAGAAATGTCATACTATAAATTAATACCAATAGAAGTTTAATCAGCTTCACTGAACCAGCAACCCATTTTCTTTACTTGCCCTACAACATACTTAAAAAATATTTGAAATTGGAATTCACCATTGTCCTCAATTGTCTTGTGACAGTTTTAATTTTGAGAACAATTAATGAACACACTTCATGTTTATAAGCTACATTTAGGAGTGGGAATGATCTATGTCTTTATCAAAAGTAATTTAAACACTTTTGTTCATGCTATTGTTTCAAATCCCTTGGAAATGCTTCAAATGTTTTCTATTTCTTTTTTCTTCCTCCATCAGCCTTGAACAAGTGAATTATACCTGATAGGTATTTTTGTGACAGTTTCAGTATTTTGATCTCTAATTGATGTTTTGTTTGTTTGTTTGTTTGAGAATCAACCCCACAATCAGAGAATAAGCTTAAACAATCACAAATTTTATTTATTTGTAGGTTGTCCAGCTCCTAGAACAATGTTAAGAAATCCAAAATTGACATAAAAAGAAGGGAAATACAGCCATAAATCTAATGGCTGGATAGGATATGCACAATTTGATTTTAATCTTCAATAACATGCACTTCAGTATTTGTTACTATAAGACATGTTTCATGATGTTACTTATTTCTTAAATATAACAACACAGTAAAGCTGCTCCTGGTGCCTTAATTATAAACAGGACAGGTTTTGATTGCAGCAGTTTCCAATTGTGCCTGTTCATCTATGACATTCTGAAAGTAATGCCTTCTCTTTTATTATGTTGGTCCATGATGTCAGAGGTAGATAAATGGAGGTATAACAGTAGAGGCTGTACCTCCCTGTCAGGATTCCATTACATTTTGTTGCTGTAACAGATGGTAGCAGAGGGGCATTCATATAAAACAGTGTCTGACATGGAATTATATATTTAAAATAAAAATAGATGCTTGAATTCCTATGTGCAGAAAAAATTGCACCCATTAATGGCCTTCATGCTAAACAGTTATGGAAAACGAACAGTGAATGTTAGCATAGTGAGGAGGTGGGTGGTGCCTTTCAGCAGTGACAACAGTGACGTGAAATATAAGCCATGTTCCAGATGGTCATGAAGATTTTTCCATGCATGGCATGCATGCTCTTGTTCATCACTGGGAAAAATGCATAGCTAATGGTGCTGACTGTTGAAAAAAATGTTTCCATTCTACCAAATAGTGTAATTGTGCTCTTTACATATGTTGTATTTTCCATGGAAATAAATAAAAGGTATTACTTTCAGAGAAGTCTGTTGCAGTAGGCGATTGCGGGGAGCCAGTTGTACAGGATAGCTCTCCCTATTGCCCCTGTATGCGTATGTTTGCTTGAATACGGAGCTTTGCTTAGAACAAGGTCAGTATGACCTTGAAGAAGTAGTAAACAAGTTTTGGGGAGTTGATCAAGAAATAGAACAATGGAGAAAAGATCATTAAGGAGATTGCTGATGTGGCGTGTTTCTTGAGCCCCCCCAATCAGTATATAGGAGATTGTATCTCAGACCAATCAGGGATTGACAAATGTACTAGGGGACTATAAGAATAGACATGTTGCTACAACAAACGCCTTTGCTGCTCACCAGATTGGTGTACACTTGCAGTTATTGGTCCTGACCAAGCGGTTGGACAGACACGCAAGGGTTAACACACAGGCTTGAAGAACCAGATGCAACAGAAGTCTGCATACATAAATGGTAAAATCTACATAAAACCATAGAATTATAAAATAGCTTAGGTTGGAAGGCACCTTAAGGATCATCTAATTCCAAACTCCATACCTAGGCAGAAATGCCAACCACTAAATCATGTGCTAGATAATTTTGCCTAGGACTCCAATTTCCCTTAACATTTAATGCAAATCTGCCTTCTTTTCATTAAAAATGGCTCCTTCTTGTTCTATCACTATCAGAACCTGTAAAATCTTGGTATCCTTCCTATTTATAAACTCCTGTGAAGTACTGAAAAGCCGTAGTGATGTTTCCCTGGAGTTTTCTCCAGACTGAACAAACACAGCTCACTCAACTTTCCTCATGCAAGAGGTGCTTCAGCCCTCTGATCATTTTTGCAGCCCTGCTCTGGACCCTCTTCAACAGTCCCACATCTTTCCTGTATTGGGAGCCTCAGACCTGGATGCAGTTCTCCAGATGAGTCCAGACAAGGACATACTAGAGGGCATTCACGTCTCTCTCCCTTCTAACCACACCTCTTTAGATGCAGCTCAGGTTACCACTGGCCTTCTGGTCTGCAAGTGCACCCTGCTGGTTCGTGTCTAGCTTTTTGTCCATCAGAAACCTCCAGTTCTTCTCCGAAAGGCTGCTGTCAATGAATTCTGTGTACACATATCGATGCCTGACCTGAGTCAAATGCAACATTTTGTATTTAGCCTTGTCAGACCTCACTTGATTCTCTCAGGCCCGCTTTTAAAGACAGTCTGAGTCCCTCTGGATAGCGTCCCTTCCTTATAATGAGTCAACTGCACAACTCATCTGAGTGTCATCAGCAAAGTTACTGAAGTATACCCAGTCCCACTGTGTATGAAACTTATGGAGATGCTGAAGAGCAGGTACCAAAATGGAGCCCTCAGGATACGACTTCTGACTTGCTTCTACCTGGACATAGATCTGTTGACTACAACTCACTGTCATCTACCATATAAACAGCTTTTTATCCACTGAGTGGTCCAGCCTTCAAAATCTCTAAATAATATTTTTAATTAAATATATGTGTTTTCAACAGTTACTCCTAGGATCTCAAGGAAATTCTAGAACAGATTCAGAATAAGCAACATAAGATTCTGGATATTTTTGGACTGAGAAAGAGTTGTATTTCCTTTTGTTGAAATGAGGAAGTATTCATAAAAGACTTGGTAGAACTGAAGTAGAAGGAAGGAGTTGCTTAGCTGATTGTTGTTGGGGAGAAATTTTAATAGTGAGGGAAATACAAAAAGACAGTACGGTTAGCACTCAGTAGAAAGGGTGAAGAAGAGAATAGTTTAATCTGTTTCTTTCATTCAAAAATAATTCTGGTGGGGCTGACAAATGACTGGTATTTCTGTCCTGTCCTGAAATGATTACTTTTGTATGGAGAAAATCCTTCGTTGTCATCACTGAAAATTCAAAAGAGGGAGTTTTCAAAACTGCAACATGAAAGTCACAGAAGTCTGTGGCTATTTAAAAACTTAAAAATAGTTAAAAATCAATTCATGTAGTGAGAATTATTTCCAATTGGTTGTGAATTCTATAATACTGCCCATAAACAAATACCTCATGTTCTGAAACTAGCATCCTCCAGAGATGCAGTCCAGGTAGGTGAATCACCTCTTTAATCATTGCCATTACTTAAAAAGATTGGATTTCTTGCATTATGCCCATTACAAAGTAGGTCAGTATCAATCCTATTTCAGTGATGGAAAGTTAGTATAAAAGTATTATGTAATTCCTGTTCCAATGATTTTCTTACAAAATCAGCGTCCTTAGTGGTGATATGGAGCTATCCATTCAAGTTTTTCATTTCAACAATCATTTGCATATTTTTTGATATTATGAATATTTCGAACACCTGCAGTAGCAATTCATAATCCTCATATTTATATTATTATCTATAATACTTTTTATTAGTTTACCACCAGAATTTTTAAAAATAATCCACTGACAGATATGCTAAAAAAAATAAATAAAGTGATATCAAAACAATGTTTAACCAAAGGAAAGTACACAAAGTAGTAAGGAGAGCATCACATGCAAGAGGCCATATATTAGCTCTGTAGCAGTAGCATAACATAGAGTTAGAGAATTTTTTTCCCCTTAGCTTTTGTTAGTGGCTCTCTGAAAAATATTATATCTGAATCTCTGTTTCTTTGAGAGGTTTTTTTTTTGTTTGGTTGGTTTTTGTTGTTGTTGTTTTTTGTTGGTTTTTTTTGTTGGTTTTTTGTTTTGTTTTGGTTTGGTTTCGGTTTTGTGACCAAAGGAGCTATATAAATAACTTATTTGATAATGAACTAATATATATATATATTTAATAAATAAATAAAACCTTTTATCATTGTAAGAGATTAAATTGTGTGTGATTTTAACAAAATCTTTGGGATTTATTTTATATTGGGAAAAAATCAAGTAAAATATTATTTCTTCAACTAATCCTAGCTATCTGAAATCATTCCACTTACCTGTATTGAAAAATACATACTTCCCTGATTTTTTAAATAGTAAATGCTTTTGATTTATTTGCCAAGGCTGAACTAAACAAGAGATTGCAGAAAATGCTGTAATAAATTTTACAGAATAGTTCTCAATTCAGCCTGCTACTCTGATACAGAAGGCAAAATTAAACTAGATCTGATTGTATTACCTTCCTCTATTTGATGACAAGGCAGTTTTAAATTTCTTCTGTGTGATATAATGAATAGGTAAAATGTGTAAAAACCATAAAGTCCAATATGAGCTTTACAACATAAGCTGTCATACTCTTCAGGAGATGAACTTTATAATTCTTAATAGTCTTCATAGTATCATAGTCTTGTGCGGGTTGGAAGGGACCTTAGAGATCATCGAGTCCAACCCCCTGGGACTTGAGCCTCCTGTGTAGCAGAGCGGCACTTCTACCCACTTGCTCCACAGGGGGATTCGAACCCAAGGCCTCCGGTGTTGCAATGCGGTGTTCCTACCACTTGTGCACACTTCTCCAACTAGTCATGTTTGAGAGTTAATACTGCAGGATGATCAGTCAAGTCACTTTCCTTCCAAATTCCCAAGAGAAAAGATATATTTCTTTTGTCTACTATTTTAACAAAACTTTAAAGGGTAAACTGTCATTTTTACTCTGTGTTATGACATGTTATATGACATGTAAAATAGTATTCAAAGTAAAAAAAAAAAATCCTCTCATAATCAGATTTTAACTTGTAATCTTTTAGAGGTGTATGTAAACATCTGGTAAAAGATAGTGGATATCTTAAAAAATATATTATTAAATATGGGAAAGTTTGTGTCTCAGATGTACAAAGATTCCTATTGAGGAAAGGTATAGGAGTGGTGATAGTATGTTTTGCTGGTTTATAGAACTGGAATAATCTCCTGATATATTGGGAAAGCCAAAGAATGACTGTGTGTTGTTTAAAATAAAAAGAAAGGTTAGTGAAAAAGCTCCTTTGGATCAAAAGAAAAATAAAACAGTACCTTTCTAATCCACTAGATTCAGTGACTGAGGAGAAAATAATTCAACTTTGCAACACTTTTCTGTATCCATAAATATATGTTGAAATGTGTTGAAAAATCTGCCTTCTGAGAAGAAAGAAGTAGTAGAGGATCAGAAAATGGAAATAAATAAATAAATAAATAAATAAACGAACTATGTACTTATGATGTGTTTTGGATCCCAAATAACATATTCAATCAAAAACGTTTGACAGTCTCCTTGGAATCTTCTGCTTGTCAGCAATAGTACTGTACTGTGAAAAAGAGAATGGTTAATATAATCACTTCAGACTTTCAGAAAGTCCGTCTTAATGTTCAGTTAAGGGAATCTGGTGCTAATTTTCTTTTTTCCCCCTAGGAGGAAAGCCTAATAAAGCCAAATTAGTTACTCTGTGTCTAAATACTAGCTTAGAAGGAGAGGCTGTAGAGACTGAAGAAGAAATGGAGACCTAGAATTTTATTTTTTTTTTAATATATTTTTTTCCCCTGAGTAAGAAAAGTAATACATTTCAAATGAAAGATTACTTTCCAGACTCAGTCCTCAGCTTACAACCTTAATCCTTGTTTCATAATGTAGTGTCTATGGTAACAATTTGATAATTTTAATGAATATTAAGATTTTGGGAAAAACTGAGTAACTAATCCATAACTTTTTAAAAAATTAACTACATTAGTCAAAATCAGAGAATGTCTAGATGGACATCGAGAAGATATAGAAAAAGTACATAAGAATATAATGAAACAACGTAAAACTTTCAATACTGACAACATGAGTCAATCATGCCCTCTGCTAGTCCTTTTCTGTGATCAGTTTGAGAACTAGAACTGGCAAGATGATTATGTATCAAACAGAACTAGCAAACAAGAAGAGTCATGTAGAGATATAGAAAATAATGTTAGACCCAGTATAATTAATTTCTATAAAACTACAATATTTCTTCAATTGAAATGATGAATATAATTTAAGTCAGACTAGTTAAAGCATATTAGAACTTACATTTTTATTTTATTTTATTTTATTTATTTATTTTGTGTGTGTGTGTGTGTGTGTGTGACAGAGAGAGAGAGAGAGAGAAAAGAATTAGAGCAAGATTTAATTATGAAAACACTGGTCTTATTTAGTCTAGAGGGTATTATCATAAGTAACATAAGAAGGCTTAATACCTAAAGGATGATTTAAGTTACAGATAAGTAGATTATGACTTTTGACTAAGTAAGCATAATATAAGATCATAGAATCAGAGAATCATAGAATGACTTGATTTTGAAGGGATCTCAAAGATCACCTTTTTACAAACCACTGCCATGGTCAGGGATATCAACAGCTAGTTCAAGCTCTAGATGAGGCTGCTCAGGGCCCCTTCCACCATGGCCTTGAACACCTCTGAGGATGGGGCATCCGCAACAGCTCTGGGTAGCCTGTACCAGCGCCTCACCACCCTCTATGTGAAAAAATTCCTCCTGCCCATTCTCCCACGTCCTATCACTATCTACCCATGTAAAAATGTTGGTTTCCCAGCTGTTTATTTCTTTTTTTAATAATAGAAGGCTTCAATGATATCTTCCCTGAACCTTCTCTTTTCCACACTGAACAAGCCAAGCTCCTTCAGCTTGCATTAGTCTATAATCTTTGTGGTCCTCTTCTGGATTCTCTCTAAAAGGTCTATGTCTTTCCTGTGTAGGGAGCCCAGACCTAGATGCAGTACTCCAGGTGAAGCCTCACAAGAGCAGAGCAGAGGGAGACAATCATCTCCCTCTCGCTGATGGCCACCCCTCTTTTGAATCTGCATAGAATACTGTTGGCATTCTGGGCTTTATTTACAAATATTTACAAGAATTTACAAATAATGCTTTGCTGTATAGTACAAGGGACAGCTGAGGTGAGGAAGCCTTTCGGAAACAGTTATTGGTGACAATCACAGAATCACAGAATGACCCGGGTTGGAAGTGATCCAACCAATCAAGGATCATGTAGTTCCAACCCCCCTGCCTAGCAGGGCCACCAAACATACACATTTACTAGATCAGGGCCCCGTCCAACCTGGTCTTGAACACCTCCAAAGACGAGGCATCCACAACCTCCCTGGGCAGCCTGTTCCAGGGCCTAACTACTCTCCTAGTGAAGAACTTCCCCCTAACATCCAACCTACATATTCCCTCTTTCAACTTAAAACCATTTCCCCTTGTTCTGCTATTGTCAGCCCTTTCAAAGAGTTTACTCCCCTCATGAGTGTAGATTCCCTTGAATTTTGAAAGGCTTGAAAATTCCCTTGAAAATTGAAAGGCTGCAATGAGGTCACCCTGCAACCTTTTCTTCTCCAGGCTGAACAAGCCCAACTCCCTCAGCCTATCCTCATAGGGGAGGTGCTCCAGCCCCCTGATCATCTTTGTGACCCTTTTCTGGACCCTTTCTAAAATCTCTATGTCTTTCTTCTACTGAGGGCTCCACACCTGGACACAGTACTCCAGATGGGGCCTCACAGAAGCAGAGTAGAGAGGGACAATCACTTCTCTATCCCTGCTAACTACCCCTCTCCTGATGGAGCCCAGGATCCCATTTGCTTTCCGGGCTGCCAGAGCGCACTGCTGGCTCATGTTAAGTCTCTTGTCCATCAGGACCCCCAGGTCCTTCTCTGCCAAGCTGCTCTCAAGGACCACTCCTCCCAGCCTGTACAGGTGCCTGGGGTTCTTCCAGCCCAAGTGCAAAACCTTGCTCTTTGCTGTGTTGAACCTCATTAGGTTCACCCAAGCCCAGCTTTCCAGCCTGTCGAGGTCCCTCTGAATGACATCCCTTCCTTCAAAGATATCGACCGCACCACTCAGCTTGGTGTCATCAGCAAACTTGCTGAGGGTACACTCAATTCCCTCATCAATGTCATTAATAAAGATGTTAAAGAGCACTGGTCCCAAGAGAGACCTTTGGGGGACACCGCTTGTTACCGGCCTCCACCTAGACATAGAGCCATTGACCACCACCCTCTGTCTGCGGCCTTTCAACCAATTGCTTATCCACTGAGTTGTCCACCCATCAAATCCACTTCCCTCCAATTTGGAGATGAGGATGTGGTGGGGGACCATGTCAAAGGTCTTGCTCAGGTCCAGGTAAATGACATCGGTTGCCTTCCCTTCATCCACCAACAATGTCACTCCATCATAGAAGGCCACAAGATTAGTTAAGCATGACCTCCCCCTGGTGAAGCCGTGCTGGCTGTCTTGGATCACATGCTCATTCTTTATGTGATCGAGCATGTTGTCCAGGAGGATCTGTTCCATAATCTTCCCAGGCACGGAGGTGAGACTCACTGGCCTGTAGTTCCCCGGGTCCTCCCTGCTCCCCTTCTTGTATATGGGAGTGATGTGACCCTTCCTCCAGTCATCCGGGACCTCACCTGACAGCCACAACTTCTCAAATATGATGGAGAGCGGCTCGGCAACCACCTCAGCCAGCTCCTTCAGGACCCTGGGATGCACGCCATCGCACTCTTGGACTTGCTCTGCCCTTACAGTGGGGAGGGATTTACCTCCTTGGTCCCCACATAGAGGTTTGGGGATGCAGGGCTTAGGGACGTGAAAAAGACTAGAATCCTGGCCACCAGTGAAGACCGAGGTGAAGAACTCATTCAGCACCTCAGCTCTCTTCATCTATTGAAGCCAGTTCTCCTTTTAAATTTACCAAAGTAGGTACACCTGTTTTGGCCTTTCTCTTCTGGCCAATGTACCTGTAGAAGGTTTTCTTATTGTTTTTCACATCCCTTGCCAAGTTCAGTTCTGCCTGCACCTTGGCTTCCCTGATCCCACGTCTGCAAGTCCAGATGGCATCCCTGTATTCTTCCCTGGTGACACAGCCTTGTTTCCAGAGCTTGTGCACTCCTTTCTTTGCCCTCAGTTTTCTCAGCAGGTCCTTGCTGAGCCATGCCGGTTTCCTACCTCGCTTGCCCACTTTCTTATTCAGAGGAATGGAGACCTCTTGTGCTTCCAGGAGGGCATCCTTGAAGAGCAGCCAGCTCTCCTCAACATCCTTGTCTTTGAGGGCAGCGCGCCAGGGGATCTTGGCCAGCAGTCCATTGAGTAGCTTGAAGTCTGCTCTTCTAAAGTTCAGTGTCCTGATTCTCCTCTTTGCTAGGCCCATATCGCTTGAGATCACAAACTCAACTTGGGCATCGTTGCTGGAGCCCAGGCAGCCTCCAAACTTGACGCCTTTGATGATCTCCTCAGCATTTGTGAGCAGCAGGTCCAGCAATGCTTCACCTCTGGTTGATCTGTCCAATACCTGAACCAGAATGCTATAATCAATCTCATTTCCAAGAGCCTTCTGGAGATCTTGTAGCTTGCCGTGTGGTTTTCCTAACAGATGTCCGGATGGTTGAAGTCCCCCACCAGGACAAGAGCCCATGGGCCAGACGCCTCACACATCTGGAGCAAGAAAGCCTCGTCAACAGCCTCCCCTTCATCAAGTGGCCTGTAGAATACCCCTAAAACCAGCTGACCTTTATTAGTCCCATCTCTAATCCTAACCCACAGGCTCTCAACCTGTTCCTGACTGTTTCTCAAAGGGAGCTCCTCACAGTTTATCCAGCCTCTGACATAGAGAGCAACTCCCCCACCCTTCCTACCTCGCCTATCTCTCCTAAAGAGTCTATAGCTGTTGATGGCAGTATCCCAATTGTGGGAGCCATCCCACCATGTTTCTGTGATAGCAACAATGTCATAACTTTCTGAGTGCATCACAGTTTCCAGTTCCTCCTGCTTGTTACTCAGGCTGCGTGGATTGGTATAAAGGCACTTCAGCCGGGCTATCCGTCTCTCCACCTTTATAAGGGATCCAGGATCCGCTAGAACAGCAGCATCCCCAGCGCCCCCCTGCCCTACTCCCTCCCTTTGCACTCTGCCATCATTGCCCACGGAGTTTGGTACAAGCCCTTATTTTGCCCCCTTCCCCCTTTGTTCCTAGTTTAAAGACCTGTCAATGAGTCCCGCTAATTCTTCAGCTAAGATCCTCTTACCCCTCAGGGACAGGCTGCTTGCATCAGCAGCCATCATGCCAGCTGCAGTGTAAATTGCCCCATGGTCAAAAAAAACAAAATTCTTGCAAAAGTCTGCACCAGCTCTTAATCCATCTATTTAAGAGTTGGGTTTTTTGGATCCTCCCTGTACCTTTCCCTTACACCACAGGTGTAGAAGAAAAGACCACCTGCACCCCAGCTCCTTCAAGTATTCGCTCCATTCCCCTGAAGTCTTTCTTGATAGACCTCAGGCTTTCCTTATCAACTTCCTCGCCGCCAGCCTGAATTATTAAAAGTGGGTAATAATCCGAAGGCTGAATCAACCCAGGAATTATCTTTGAAATGTCCCTGACCTGTGCTCCGGGAAGCCAGCACACCTCTCTGCGGGTAGGGTCGGGCCAGCATATAGGGCCCTCCGTTCCTTGCAGAAGGGAGTCACCTATGACAATCACCCTTCTGTCCTTACAGGTAGAAGCAGTCTTGAGGCTTGGGGGTGACCGCTTCGCCTCAGGCAACCTCACGGGTGAACCTGTCTCCACACTCTCACTCGTCCCCCCCTCAAATTCCAGAGCCTCAAACCTCTTATGCAGAGGCACCTGGGGAGCCGGGGATGGTCGGGATATGACAATGATGGAAATAGAAAAAAAAATATATCCTTTTAATACATGCTTAACTTGAAAGCATCTTTTTTATGTAGCTGTGTTGACCTGATTATTCATTACTTTATTTTCCCAGACACTACTTATGCAGACATCTATTATAGAAGCACATGCAAGTGTCTTAAACCGGGGATCTCATGTATTTAGCAGTATGTGTTCACCAATGAAAAGCAGGTGCTCTCTTTTTTGCATATCATCACTTGGACTGCTTTCAGCTGATAATGCCTTTAAAAATGTTGAAAAGATTTCCTGCCAATTTTATATCAGAACTAGTATATCTAGTCATATTTTTACTTTTATTGCCAGGAATGTCTAGTTTTTTGAAAGATTATGTTGGACTCTTCCTCTACTGATGTCAGTTTGGATCAGTCCAGCTGCACAGACAGCATTTCTTGGCAATATTGCGGTTGCACATCTTTGTCTTTAAAACATTTAAACTATGACTTATTTTATTATAAGTTATTTATAAAATAAATTATTTTTTCTATACTTTATTGTAATTCTTGATGTAACAGTTAGGATTCAAGGTTGCAATGAAAGTAACAGTTTTAGGAGTAAAATACAATTTGCTTTTGTGGTGTAGAAGGGGCTATTCTGAAATGCTGATTGAAGTCCTCATATAATGCTGAATTAAAAAAGTTTTGAAAGCATTTCTATATGCAGCTTAATAACAACGGGGAAATTATAAAATAAATCCTATATCTTATTGATTTATATACAGATATTATTTTGTTTTATTGCCTTGATTTATTTAGATGGATTTGTTTATTTGTTTGTTGGTTTTTCCCAGAAAGCTCAGAAATCTAAAATACACTCATTGGAAAAATTTCTTATGCAGTTATGTGTGAATTAATCTGTTGGAAAGGTTTGACCCTTCTCTGGAGATGTTCAAGGCCAGACCAGATGGAGCTTTGAGCAACCTGGTCTAATTAGGAGGTGTTCCTGTCTATAGCAGGGGGATTGGAAGTAGATGATCTTAAAGGTCCCTTCAAACCCAAGTCATTCTACAATCCTATGAAAGTCCACGTACAATGAAAATAAGGGGAAAATATGGTTTAATGATGCTTGAATCCATAAAAATTCAAAACTTTGTCAATAAGATTGGTCTAGCTTGATGCTAATCCCATGCTATATTTTCCCCCAAAGCTATCTCTTTTCCATGACCCCCTAAATGTCTGCTGTACACATGAGCTCTTGATTTTTGTCCCAGGTTGAACTGCTCAGTTTAATGTAGCATGCAGCTGACCAACATCAGCTGTGACACCCACTAATCTGTCACTGTCTCACTACTCATCCTTTCTATGGCTCAGCAAAGATATGTTGGTCAAATAGGGTTAGGAAAGAAATGTACTGGTTGTGAAAGCAGGGATGTGTGACGTGGGATGAATACAGAGATGCTGCCCAAATGTGCAGGGAGAGGATCAGAAAGGACAAGGTAGACATGGAATTTGGTGAGGTGTATGAGAAAATACCTAGAAGTGATTCTAAAGGTACATTGGTCAGTGAAAAAAAAAAAAAAAAAAGCCAAAGAGAATGTACATGTTCAGACAAATGAGAAGGGAAACTGGCAACAGAAATGGAGATTTCCATCATAGAAGGCCACCTGATTGGTCAGGCACAACCAGATCTGAGCCAGCCAGCCAAGCCTCACTATGGGCAGATTGTGCCTGACCAATCCGGTGGCTTTCTGTGATGGAATAACAATATTGGTAGACAAAGGAAGGGCAACTGATGTTGTCTATGTGGTCCTAAAAAAAAAAAAAAAAGCTCACAAACTTTTCTCTAAGTTGGAGAGAAATTAATCTGAAGGCTGGACTATCTAATGAATAGATGAATCTATGCTCAGGTGGAGGCAAGTCAAAATGGTGTTCCCCAGGGCTTTGTCTTGGGACCAGTGTTGTTTTACAACTTTATAACTTTATAACCCAAGAAATTATTTCAGGCTGTGGTAGAATGGTTTTATTGGAACTAAGGCTATTTAACATAGCTGAGAATATTGTAAAGTATAACCAAAAGTTACACAAATGTCATTTTCTCATTGAGAAGAACTTCTTGTTGCAAAGGTGTTAAAAAAACCTGGAAAGCACACATGAAGTCCAAGAAAATTAAGGTGTCCCAAATAACACTTGAACAATTATCTTGTCACAAAAATTACCTGAAGGCTAACTGTTTAGACTGTTAGAAATTAATATTCCAGATAAGATTACTCCCAGAAACTTCAAATTCCATGAATGATAATGTCACTACAAATAGTGGCCCACCTCTCACATTAGCAACTTGTCTGTTTCCACAAAGTCAAACAAACCCCAAAGTATTAGACACAACAAAAACAAAATGAGATTATCCAGCACGAGGGGTAAGGGAATTCAATTCTGAGGCAGAATTTATGATATTTTGTATGAGCATTTTCCATTATCTAATGTAGTGCTATTGCTGCCAGTGTTTCATTAGGAGTTATATTTACCAGAATAGTGACAACGTAAGTTCTTCCACTATTTTCTCTACCCTTATTTTAATGTCTACTACAGGTACATATTTATTAGTAGTGGTATTAGAAAAGATTTTCAGGTCTCTATTATCAAACATAACATTCTAAATAGGAAAGAGAGCTAATTAGTATTTTACTTCCCTTCACTAATTTTAATATTCTCATATGAATCTGTAAAAAAATCTAAATGAATATTCATAGCTATTGCTTAAAATGTGAATATGCAGGAGGATTCACCTTCTTTCATTAATGAGAGCATGTCTTATATATGTAAACTGGATTTGAAAGAGTTCTGAAAACATATGCATGTGTTGAGCTCTTCCGGTATCTGAAATGCATCTATAGTAAAGTGATCTTTACAGTGTTCAAAGAATGCTATAGGAAGATTACTGGAACAGATTGTTTTAATCAGTTTCAGCTTCTCAGCTCCCTCTTTTAATAAATCTCTTTACTTGAGCTTTAGATTAAACAAACAAGTATAGGTATTCTTCCTTAGCTAAGGCTTTTTGGTAATTTGCTATTTGTGGACAATGACAGGTGCTTCCTTCCTAGAGACTGACGGAGTTCCTCTCCTCTAGTATCAGTGAAGTTACTACTCAAATTGGGTAATGTATAATGACCTGGTTTTAAACTTCATATTTAAAACATTTCTTAAGAAAATTAAAAAAAAAAATAAATTATAGTTAATATAATATAACTTGGAGACTATTAAAAAAAAAAAGAGAAGAAGAAGAAAAAGAAAAAATAAAAGAGATAAGTCCTTATGTCAGTTTATTTAGTTGGTGAGACTCTAATTCCCAATGGCCTAAGCTGATTATAACTCAGTGCCAGATCAACTTTCATCTGTTATAAGTCACTAGGACAAATAAATACAGTTCAGAAATAGTGGATATTTAAACAAATTTGTTTTTCTGATATTATTACTGTATTTCAGTACCAAATCTGCAATGGAATATAAAGTTAGAAGTTAATTTATAAAGAGAAAATGTGGTGTGAGAATGCAATTGAACATGAGATATTAGTAACACTGCACAAAGATTTTATGCAAAGGAGATACAAACAAATGACTATAAAACTATTTTCAAGGGTATACATTTATTGTAATAATGCTCCATTCAATACTTCATTTTAAAGCCTCCTTTGCAGTAATTCAATAGCTCATAACTTATTCTAAATGTACTTTGATTCACTGTCAAGGAAAAAAAAAAAAAAAAAGACTCTTTAAGACTTTTTATCGAGGAAAAAAGTCAACGTCAAAAATTAAGTTTACTAATAGAAGCATTTGCAGTAGGGTAAGTAAGGAAGTTTTACAGAAGACTTTGATATGTTAGTATGTCAGGACAATATATTTAGTTAGAATTATTCATTAAAACTTAATAAAATATATATATATATATTAAAGTCAGAAGTTTGAAAATTAAGAATTAAATAATGTTTCTTGACAGCCATGGATCTTTTCATTCTTAATTGTGTTATACCCCTTAAATATATGTCTACACCCTCATCTTCACTGATCTTTTCTGTGTGTAGAGAATCAAGTACTTTCTGAACTGTTTAATATATATTTATTTGAATTCTCCACACTTAAATTTTGAACCTGAGGATCATTTCCATTTCTTTAAAAGTACTCTGGAATGGAACTGGAGGTTCTTAAAATTTTCTGTGGTCATATTTACTGCTAGTGTTTCCTACACTGTATAATTTAACAAGAGTTACACTACTTGTCCAACAAATTAGATTTGTGTCCAGTGCCCTCTTCTGCCTGAAGAAATTCATACCCAGCTTCAGAGTCATAGCAAAGGCCTTTAGCTGTTCTTCTGCAAAATCTAGCCCATAATGCTGTTAATGATATAAAAGTCGTGAACTTGACATAAAGCAATAGTAGGAAGGAGCAAGACAGTTACATACTAATGTGGACATTCTCCTAGATTTTTTCTTCAGTCTTAAATTAAAAATAAATGAATAAATAAATATATAACATAAGTTTTAAATGAAAAGTACTAAAGTGCTTTAGAGCAAGAACATAAACTTATTTTGTAAAAGTACTTCTGGTGAGAGTACCTTTAGTTATGCAAAATAATCATTTGTTTTATTTACATTCCTACAGAAGAATATTTAATTATTTTTATAGACAGACTCTTAAGATGAGACTATTTATGTGCCCAAGAAAGCTTCAAGCAGGAGCAAAGTTGAAATTTACACTCTTCAGTAGGGGCGAACTGAACGTTCTGTGTGATTATGAAAATCAGAGTTGCTATGTGCAAGTACTTAGTCTGGATGCATACGGTTCATGATTTCATTTGCTTTCTCTAGGAAAATCTAGGTATAAATGGATGTCTTACAACTTATTTATTTGTTTATTTATTTTTTATTTTTTATTTTATTTCCCAGTGCTGTATTTGTAACTAATGATTGAGACCATACCACAAAATAAGTAAATAATACAGATCAGATGAATATTCAGAATTTCTTATGTTAATGCAAATTCTCTTCCCAAGTCTACAAGTAGGCCACTAAGTTTACATCATTTTCTGTATTATTGGCTTGAAACCTGAAGTGAGAAAAAATAAAAATTTAAAAAAAGAAAAAATCATCTGACATTTCAAAACTGTTAGGATTATTACAATCTTATGTGGATACCTGATATATTTTCTTCTTGTGAATGTTTGCTAAACTGTTTGAAGTTTTTACATGTAATTCAAAATGAACAAAAAGATCAAAATGAAATTACTTATCTTAAACAGCCAGTCTTAGGCTAACTGTACTGTATAAAAGGTGACAAAATGCATATTAGCAAATATACGTTCTTATTGCTGGAAATGGTAAACATGAAAACAGGGGAATCAAATCAAAACATTCAGATATAGCACTTTTATCTATTTGACTTAGAAACTGATAGATTGGTATTGTTAAATTATGTTAATGCTTTAATGTTATTCTGCGTTATGCATAATTTGTAACTTTAGTGCCAAAATGTATTAGTAGTTCTTCTGATTAGATATTTTAAGAGCTGAGAAATATGCAAACTCTCCGGTTAATGTTATTTTATTTAGCAAATATGTTAATGCAACATTGTTTTACCATTTTCATGATGATTTTAGAAGAATGATGGATATATCAATAAGGTTTTTTTAGCAGAAGAGTATATAGATTATCCATGACAGCACCAATTATTCCAATATATCATGTTAACAAAATTAAAGTACAAAAGATAATCATAGACAATTAGAACTGGTTAAGATGTCTCATACTTGTTTCTGCAGAATGTGCATAATTCTCTGTTCTGCGCATTTAAATATAACAGCATGATTCTGTGAAAATTAACAGAATAAAGTGTGAAGTGTCACTTGATTCTGAATTTTAATGGTAAAACAGTGATATTTTTTAATTCAGCAAAGTCCTTCATAAGCATTTCAAGAATCAACAATTTTTTTTAGACATTTTGAATCTAATTTATGGGCAAAATAACCTATTATAAAGCTGCAGAAGCAATTGGGGAAGTTTGGAAATAAAGGTGACATCAGAAGGCAGCTTTACAATAATAGGATGCTTTAAATTTGTGTCATACTTCTGACAAGAAAGCTGTGATTTAAAGTAAACTTCTGGCTTACTGGCACACTGAATTGCCAGGTCCTGCACTTTGGCTTTAACAACCTCAGGTGATGCTACATGCTTGGGACAGAGTGGCTGGAAAACTGTGTAAAGGAAACACACCTTGGGGTATTAGTCAATGCTTGGCTGAACATGACCCTGCAGTGTGCCCAGGTGGCCAAGAAGACCAGTGGCATTCTGGCTTGTGTCAGAAACAGTGTTGCCAGCAGGAACAGGGAAGTAATTTTCCTTTTGTATTCAGCACTGGTGAAGCCACCCCTCAAGTACTATGTTCAGTTTATGGGGGGTGCCCATGGAACTGGTGGAGTCACTGACCCTGGATGTGTTCAAGGAACATTTAGACGTGTTGGGGGACATGCTCTAGTAAGAACTATTGGTGATCGGTGGACAGTTGGACTGGATGATCTTGTAGGTCTTTTCCAACCTTGAAATTTCTATGATTCATGATTCAGGTTTCTTTTCCATGAATACTTGTAATCTATATTCCTTCCAGTACAGAAATCATGATCTTTCTTCATACAAGACAGATTTTTTCCTCTGGTCTTCCCACAGAAAATCCATGTCTGATCCCCATAATTCCAATGACTGGAAATGTCTGTCCTAAATTTGTTCACAGCCAATCCATACCAGTTTATTCTTAGCCAAATATTTTTTCTTATTTTAAGTAGATTTTAAAATCTCTATTTATATCTCTGTTCATTCTTCTTAGCATAACCAGACTATATACATTCTTTTTTAATATCCACATTATAATGTCTTCAGTTATATCTGCCTCTGAGTTTCCTAAATAGATGTGACTTAAAAACACATATTCCAGAAGAAACTGTAAGTGTATTATGAGCAAACAGTACTTCTTCTGTCTTCTGCAGGAACTTTCCCTGAAACATTTTAAGGTAAAATCTGCCTTTTCATTACTCTGTGATGAACATTAGTCATTCTATGTCATTCTATTCTGATGTCATTCTTTTATGATGTGTTTCCAGATAACAGAATCTGTTAGACAGTCCATAAGTTTCTACAAATGGGATCATGTATTTTGAACTATGAAATCATTGTAAATTCTTATCAATGCAGGTCAATGGTATTCCTGCTTTCTTTTTCTTTCAATTACGTAATTTCCTGGAAGCAGGTGAACATCTGTCTGCTGATGGAAAAACTTTTAAATAATTTTCTTGCTTTGCTTTGCTTTCATGCAAAGTTCTTTATTTATCTACTAAACCTTTTTTAACTCAACTCACAAGTTCTTTTTCTTTTGCCTCTCACATTCTCTGCTCTAAATGACTGGGGGGAGCGAGCAAGTGGCTGTGTGATGCTGAGCTCCCTGCCAGAGTAAAACCACTACTTGAGCAGGGAGACTGGAAAATACGGTGCTTAGGAACCTCTTCCAAACTCCTTAATTTTATGATTATTTGATTTATTATTATTAAATATAATTTTATGTTCAAAATTAATAATTCTACTTCCAGTACTTAGATATTAGTCAGAGATTGAAAGCAAGTTATTGATACTGGGAGAATTTATAGTGACAAGGTGTATAATGATTAAGTGAAGTAAGATATGTAGAATGAATCTAGCCTTGAATTTCACCTTACTTTGTCAATAGGATTTGATGACCTTTGTTCATCTCTACCTTTCACAAGTTTCATCAACTACAGTTTCATAGGAGTGTCTGCAGGTCTTCCAACTAACATCATTTCTGAACCTAGCTTTGATTTTTTTCTATTATGTTAACTGCATTTGTCTTTTCTTGTCAGTGTTCACATAACCACCCTTTTATTCACTCTTTCAAGGGCTTTCTTGATGACTCAGCTTTCACAATGAAATTAACATTCAAGCACAGATTTCTTGTGGCTACTATTACAACTACTGTCATCCAGCCAAACCAAATTTTAAGCAGCAGCCAGAGGAATTTCTCCAGACCATCTTTAAAGGTATTAGAATAATTAAGAAGTGTTGGGCTGAGATTTTCTAGGCCTCCATCCTCCTTTCCTCTATAAAGCATCTGATTTTTAAAATATATCATCTTGATAAAAAATATGTAACCATGAGGATAAATTTCGATGGAAAACACATATGAGACTGTATGATGTTCCATGTTAATAAACAGCAAGTTAGGAACTCCCACAGGGAAGGAAACATGACTGGAAGCATTTTTATAAACAGTCTGCAAACCACTTGAGAGAGAACAGAGATGGAATTGATCAAGAGTGTTAATGGGCCATTTCTGTGGCTTCTGATTCAGTGTCTTTGAGGGTTATCATCATCCACCATCATCTAGTCATCATTTTGGCCTGGAGAGTAAATCCCTTGCATATTCTTACTGGATAACTATAATACAGTACTCAATAGTTTTGCAGGAGGAAATAAATAAATAAATAAATAAATAAATAAATAAATAAATAAATAGATAAATAAATGCCAAAAGCATACATGACTTTGTTTAACATATCTTACCCGATAGAATAGCGTGAAGGTTTTGAGGGCACTAGGTTGTTATCCACTGGGGTCTATGTCTGTATAAAGAACTAATACTTTTCTAATAGAGAGAACCAGATCAATTTATTGGACAATAATACAGTCTAATAATTCTTATGTGTGGATGATGATGTTTGAAAAGTCATGTTTTTCACCTGAAGTAGGGTTAACATATGTTTGCCAAGGACATGCATGCAGCTTTTTCTTTACCTTGTAAGCTGTCCTTATCTGAATCCATAAGTTCATGTACTTTATTAATTCTATCCCCCATACATCCAGGAACAAGTGAGTGAGCAGTTGTATGTGCCATGGACGGAATTATACACTTTGCTGATAAGAAAGAAGAAAAAATGCATTTATTAATATCAAATAACTTCTAAAAACTTGACTGTAAGCAAGACTGATAATTAACAAGATTCAAGATGACAAGATACACTTAGTTATTACTGCTGGAGATAATTTGATTTTAAAAATGCTCTTCCCACGTTAGCTCTCAAAGGATCAAAAGGGTGGTATAATCCTTGCTATATACTTAGAGCCATGATTTCTTTTCAGTTTAAATCACTAGAAACAAATTGTTAACTACATTTTTAAAACAAACAAACAACAACATCAACAACAAAATCTAAAACATTTTTAAATTAAGCAGCAAATCCTGTCAATTATGGAGCAATAAAACTTTGGATCTAGATTTATTTATTTATTTATTAAATAGGAAGATAGTTTATAGAGTATTTAAACTGTATAGTTCAACAATATTCAGGAGCCTTATAATGATCAGTCTTCTCATCTATGGGAAACATAATTACCGTTATTTTTCTGAAATGTGCAACATGATTGCCATTCCTTAACCTCCATTCTTTTCTTGGTATCAACTTCCAAAAATTCAGATTATATTATCAAAGAATCTTTCAGGTTGGAAAAAGACCTCTGAGATCATCCAGTTTAATCATCCACTTACTACCAATATTGTTCACTACATCATGTTCCTTGGTTCCCCATCTACGTGTTTCTTGAATAGCTCCAGAGATGGTAATTCAACCACTTCCTTGGGCAGTCTGTTCCAGTGCCTGATCACTCTTTTGGAGAATTTTATCTTAATATCCAACCTGAACCTCCCCTGGAACATCTTGAGCCTATTCCCTGTAGTACTGTCTCAAGTTAACTGGGAGAAAAGGCAGCCCCTACTTCACATATTTATAGAGAGTGATAAGGTCTTCCCTGAGCTTCCACTTTTCAATACTAAAGATCTCAGTTTCTCAGCAGTTCCTTCTAGGACTACAAGATGCTACAGATCCTTTGCCAGTTTCATTGTTCTTATTTGGACAAGAGGGATAATATCAATGTCTTTCCTGTAGAGAAGAGCTCAAAACTGAGCATAGCAATCAAGATATGAGCTCACGAGTACTATGTATAAGTGATAATCACTTCCCTAGTCCTGCTGACTACATCATTTCCGATACAAGCCAGGATGCCATTGACCTTCTCAGCCACCTGAGCACACTGCTGGTTCATGTTCAGCTGACCATTGACTAGCATCCCCAGTTCCTTTTCTTCCATGCAGCTTTCTATCCACCGCCCCAAGCTTGTATTGTTGCATGGCATTACCGTGACAGAAATGCAGAAACCAACACTTGATCTTATTCAACCTTGTAAAATTGGCCTCAGTCCATTGATACAATCTGTCTATATCCCACTGCAGGGCCTTCCTGCCCTCAGACAAGTCAATGCTTTCTCCCAGTTGGTGTTATCTGCAAAATTACTTACTGAGGGGTGCACCCAATCTCCTCATCCAGATCATCAATAGAGATACTAAACTAAAGTGGTCCTGATACTGACCCCAGTGGAATGCCACTAGTGACCAGTCACCAGGTGGATTTAACTCACAACAACACTCTAGGCCCAGTCTTCTAGCAAAGAATATACCTGTTTTTTTTTTACCCAGAAAAGAATATACCTGTCCAAACCATGACCTGCGAGCTTTTCCAGGAGAACACTGGGTGAAACAGAGTTAAAGACATTACTAAAACCTAGGTAGACTACACTAACATCTTTTCCCTAATCCCCTAAGTGTGTCACCTGGTCATAGAAGGACGCGAGGTTGGTCAGGCAGAAGCTGTCTGTCATGAATCCCATCATGTTCTGTACACTTTTTATAATACAGTTTGAAAAACAGGTTGCTAATATTTTCCTCCTGAATTATGTGGCAAGGGTTTATACTGCTCCTCATGCCAGTCCTCCAACTCTGGAGGATGAGAACACTGAGGATAACTGATCTGAACATTGAAGACAAAAAAAAAAAAAAAAAAAAAAGATGGCAATGTACTCCTCAGACATTTCCCCATAATTAGCGATTATGCTCCCCACTAAACTCAATAAATGTCGAAGAAAGCCATGGAGGGAAGAAAAGCCCAAGGAAGCTGGTCAGTATTCAAGTACCATACACTCCAAGCCCAGGAGCAATGCATCCTGAGAAAAAGGAAAGTAAGCAAGAGTACCAGCTGGCCTCTGTTGATCAACAAGATGTTCCTGGACACATGTAGGCATGAAAAGAAATTCTATCAGGACTGGAAGCAGAAGTACTATAAAGAAGTTGTACAAGCAAACAGGGATCAGGTTAGGAAAGCCAGAACACAGATTGAATTAATCTATCCAGGGACATAAAAGGGAACAAGAAGAAATTCTACAAGTATATCAGTGACAATAAAAAGGTCAGGGAGGATGAGGTTCCACACCAGAAAGGAACTGGAGACATGATCACAAAGGGATACGGAGAAAACTGGGGTTCTCAATGACTTCTTCATCTCATTCTTCACTGTCAGGAGCACTCGCTACACTGCCCAAGCTGCAGAAAGCAAAGGTAAGAACTTGGAGAAGGAAGATGTGCCTGCTGTAAGTGAAGGTCAGCTTTCAGACCATTTAAAGAATGAGAAGATGCACAGGTCCATGGTACCTGACAAGATACATCCACAGGTGTTGAGGAAAATGGTGGATGAGTTGCCAAGCCATTATCCATCAAATTTGAAAGGTCATGGCAGTCTGGTGAAGTTCCCACTGATTAGAAAAGGGGAAAGATAACCCCCATTTTCAAGAAGGGAAAGAAAGAAGATCCAGGGGACTACAGCCCAAACTGACTCATCTGTGTGCCTGGCAAGATGATAAAGACAGTCTTCCTGAAGGCCCTATGGATTTGTTGGATGGACCACTTGCAAGATTGACTTGTATTCACTTGATCTCCACCAGGACCCTACATCATTTTCTGCAAAGCTCCTTTCCAGCTGAGTGTCCTGTAGCATATACTTGTACCTGGTGCTTGCATGGCTCTACAGTTCTCTTTGTCAAACCTCATGAGTAGCCCACCTCTCTAGACTGTTGAGATCCCTCTGAATGGCAGCATAGCACTCTGGTGAGGTGAGCCAGCCTCTCTCCCCAGTTTGTGTCATCTGCAAATTTGCTGAGGGTGCACTCTACTCCATCATTCAGATCACTAATCAAGATTTTAAACAGGACACGACCCAGCACTGAACTCTGGTCTACATTGTTACTGGCCTCCAACTAGAATTTGCATTTGTCTTAGTTTCACCTGGGAAGGAATTATTTTCTTCTGAGTGTCTGATATAATGCTATGTTTTTGTTCTAGGAGAAAACAATATTGATAAAAAAATGATGTTTGTTGTTGCCTGCTAAGCATTATTGTAAAGAGACAAGGCAATTTGCAGTGAAAGACCAAGAAGCTGGGAGGGAATAGAATTAGGACATCTGACTTTAATCAGGATGAAGAGACACCACACTACAAAACATCAAAGTGATGTTACCAG
Organism: Coturnix japonica; assembly: GCF_054131305.1. NCBI lineage: Eukaryota > Metazoa > Chordata > Aves > Galliformes > Phasianidae > Coturnix > Coturnix japonica. The sequence continues at coordinate 130,495,681 of NC_140663.1, forward strand.
CTGCATCCTGCCCCTTAAGGCTACTGTTCTTGACTTGTATATGTTTGAGTATAGGCACTATAAGCTCTGCTGATGGGCTGAAGTTCCAACACGGAATGAGTTGTTTTGTTCCATTTCAGTCTTTGGGGACCAACCAGGACAAGCACAGGACAATTCACTGCCTTCTTCCAATCCTGCAGTGACCAGTTACCAGAAACCTCATACACACAATATAAAAAGGAAATACGTAACTATAACTATGAAGCATGTACTCAATCCCAATGTGGAACAGTATGCCTTTTTATGTGGGCTTGGTAAATTGGTGGAGGAATGTGAATGGTGACAAAATGATTTGAATTAGGTCTACTTTGGGATCTGGAGCTTTTGAACAGCCAGTCTATTCATAAAATAAACAGATTGTATTTGTTTGCAGTTTACAGAGCCTGATGGGCTCAGGAAATGTGGGTTCTGTCTACTAAACAAAGTTACTTTGCACCTTTCCATTACAGATTCAGATAATCACTTTGGAAATCTGTAATGCCTCTAACCCATACTTGCATCTCAAAAAGGGATTTGTGCCTATACAAACTTTTGAAAATGCTTTCTTAAATGCTTTCACACTCAGTTTTCCAGTGATAAATTCTTGCCAAGCTAAATATTTCTGTTCAGTAAAGTGAGATGTGTGTTCGGAGCTAACTAATCTGATCATTTCCAGGTTCCCAGTCTAATATGATTTATCTACCTGAAAGAAGCAGTATGGTTGTTATCAGCCACTACTAATGAACACATGAAAATGACACAGTATGTACTTCTACTGGCCAGTCATGCAGTCTAAATATAACCATATAAACCACTGCTACAGTCCTGGTACTCCTTTTGCCGTGATGAAATGAAAAGTTGCTAACAGATACGAGTGTGCAGATTTAGTATAAAAGAATATCTGTAAGCCAGCTGGCCTAATGTTTGCTCACTGTGAGGGGGTCAGAGACCTTGTATGGTCTTAATAAATAGAATCAACTGACTTCATATGTATTTTGGCACTAATATGTGGCCTATGACATCATTTCCTGAGCTTTAGTATAATATTAATAGAAAGATTAGGACTGAATCAGAGTTATGGTACAGAACAGTTTTTCTCTTTGCTCATTTAGAAAAATAAGTAAATAAAGTTGAATAAGACACAGCTGCTTGTAGCATTATTCCAGAATAGCCTCACAAACACAAACCTTCTAGTCAAGTTAGGGTTTGCTTCATTTTTTATTTATTTCTCATTAATTTGTCTTAAATCACTTATTTCTCTGAGAAGGAAAGAAAAATTCGAAAAGAAAAAGCCTTGCCCAGGCCAGACAGAGGAATAAAACACATGTCAACAATAAATCCAGGTTAAGCTCTTGTGAAACACCTTGAATTCATTATATTTGTTTGTGCAGCCACCTTTAATCTATAACAACAAATTAAAGTTTGATTTAGATTAAAGCAAATCATAAAATAATTAAAAGTACCTTCTTTTTTACACCACCTTCCAGGTTTTCATCCATTGTTGGTCAAGGTCAGGGATTCACTCCCCACCATCTGAAGTTTCAAAAGATTTATCTGCTCAGCTTTCTTTTTGTCCTCTCTGGAGTATCCATTTTATTATATAAAAATCTTACAGATTAACCGGTGCTTGACCAGCTTTCTTTCAAAGCCTCTTCAGATGTAAGTGGTAAACTATTTCTTTAGTAGTTCTATACTCTTGTTCCACATCCTCATTGCCCATTTATCTGATTTTTTTTTTTTTATGAATTACTCTAAATACATCATTTCAAATAAACATTTTCTACTGTAATGCATTATATCTCTTAAATGAGCTGTGTTATGATTCAGTGTGCATTACCCATCTCACAGACGCATTCCACATTTAAGAGTATCAGTATCAAATATCAAATATCGATATCAAAGTGGTTATAGAAAATGTGTTATGTTACAGTTCTATATTCAGAATGTTGTGTCATTAATTAATAAATAAATCATGCGAGCTATCATTATCTGGAGTATACAATCAATTTAAGTTTAAAATATGTAATGTTTAAGATTTATTCTGAAATTTTGAAGATTCGTTCATCTTTTCAAAACCCTTTTTACAGCAATGAGATGTGTTTCATAGACTGAGTTTGCATGCATGAACATGATGGCTAGTGGAGAACACAGCAGCTCCAGCTTTGATACTGAATGGTGAAAAGGTAGAACTGTTCAAATATGACAGCTTTTTCTACTTCGTATGGTGAAAAACTATTCCTCATCTAGTAGGGGAATGCAAGGAGATCATATGTGATCTAGTGTATTAGTTAGCTATAGGTCTGAGGCTTGGGTGTTCTTTCCAGTAGAACTATTACAAATAGCTTTCAAGATGAAAACTCTTTACAGATAAGAACATAACTATTCTATTCTCTGTTCTTTAAGGATAAGAAAAAAATCTCTGTTCTGCAGGGTTCTCACTAGCATGAAGTTTCAGTTTCTTGTTGAAATAAATGTTATTTGAATGTTAACATGGTATTATTAGCTTATAACACACCAGTAGAATGATATCTAAAATGTATGGATACGTTGTTGAAGTTGATCAAAGCCAGACATTCTCATCTTCTCAGACTGAAACAAGTTTGACAGATCCTACTTTATTTTCAGTTAAGCAAAGGCAACTTCTTTTGGTCTCTCTTACTCTTATTTCTTTCCTTTTCCTTTTCCTTTATTTTTTATTTTTTATTTTTTATTTTTTATTTTTATTTTTAAACCATCAAAAATGAAATTATACTGGATTTAAAAAATAAATAAATAAATAAATACGTGGATTAATTTCCTAAATTCCCTAGACATATAGACATATTTTCCTTGTTTGTTTTTTTTTTTTTTCTTTTTTTCTTTTTTTTTTTTTTCCCTACTACAGTCTTCTGTTTTTATTCCAGACTACACTACACCATCAGTTACATGTAGCTGTTCTGTACCCTCTAGGATAATGCAGTGGTTAGCTGAAGGTTATGCTGAATATCATAAGATGCCTAAAATAAGTGCCTAACATTTAGGCAACTTTTTTTTTCCAATATGCTTTAAAAAAAATGGTCAGAAAATATTTGAAAATAGAAAACATTTTTAGAAAACTTTTCCACTCAGAGGACAGTAACACACTGGAGCAGACTGCCCAGAGAGACTGTGGATGCCCCATCCCTGGAGGCATTCAAGGCCACGTGGATGGGGCTCTGGGCAGCCCGGTCCAGTGGCTGGTGACCCTGCACATATCAGGGAGGTTGAAACTTGATGACCTTTGAGGTCCTTTTCAAACCAACACATTCTTTGATTCTATGAAGTGAGAAAAAAGTGAAGTTACAAGCAGGAAGAAATATTGGGACTGAATTTTCAGTGCCTGTATGTTGTGCTGGTATTATTAAAATAAATGCTAATTTTGAACCCATGCATCTTTCAGAAGTTGTTTTGTATATCTCTCTCTATTATTATTAAAGTATGACCAATTCTGACTTGTGGATGAAGTTACAAGAATCTTAAAAACATATACAGAAAGAAAAGGAGCTGCTGAGATCTTATGAATGATGCTTTAGAAAACATGAAAATCTGTTGAAACAGATGTATCACATTCCTTTTATAATTTCTCAAATTACCATCAGACACAAGGTCACGTATTATTATATTTTCAACTTCCCAGCTAAATCACTGGAGTTACAAGAAGAATTAAAAAAAAAAGATCTCTTCTAAGACTTAGACAAAATTTTTTTACAGACTTGATTGTAAGTTCCTTGAAGAAACATGGAACACTGTACAAATTACTCAGTGTAATCACCTTCTATATATAGTGTGCTACATATTCTTGATTCTTTTTATTCTGTCCCAAAGCTGTACAAAAAGAAATTCAAATGTATCCACACTCCAATATTTTCTATACTAAAATCACAGAATTTGAGCCACCTTTGTACTAGTTTCCGAAGTAATTCATTTCCTAAAATATTTTTTTTTGGAGAAAATTGTTTTTCACAGAATCACAGAATCACAGAATTGTAGGGGTTGGAAGGGGCCTCTAGAGATCATTGAGTCCAACCCCCCTGCCAAAGCAGGTTCTCTACACCATGTCACACAGGTAGGCGTCCAGCTGGGTCTTGAATATCTCCAGAGAAGGAGACTCCACCACCTCCCTGGGCAGCCTGTTCCAGTGCTCCGTCACCCTCACTGTAAAGAAGTTCTTGAGCACATTCGAGCAGAACTTCCTATGCTCCAGTTTCTGGCCATTTCACCTTGTCCTGTTCCCACGCACTACTGAAAAGAGACCAGCCTCGCCACTATGGCCCGAAAACATCAGGTATTTATAAACCTGGATCAAATCCCCCCTCAGCCTTCTTTTCTCAAGGCTAAACAGACCCAGTTCCCTAAGTCTCTCCTCATAGGGGAGATGCTCCAGGCCCTTCACTATCTTTGTGGCCCTCCACTGGACTCTTTCCAAGAGATCCCTGTCTTTTTTGTACTGGGGAGCCCAGAACTGGACACAGTATTCCAGATGAGACCTTACCAGGGCAGAGTAGAGGGAGAAGATCACCTCCCTCGACCTGCTGGCCACACTCTTTTTAATGTACCCCAGAATGCCATTGGCCTTTTAGGCCATGAGGTCACACTGATGGCACATGGCCAACCTGTTGTCCACCAGGACGCCCAGGTCTTTCTCAGCAGAGCTCCTCTCCATCAGGTCTTCCCCCAGCCTGTACCGGTGCATGCAATTATTTCTTCCTAGGTGCAAGACTCTACACTTGCGTTTCTTAAACCTCATCCGGTTTCTTACTGCCCAGCTCTCCAGCCTGTCCAGGTCTCGCTGAATGGCAGCACAGCCTTCAGGTGTGTCAGCCAGTCCTCCCAACTTTGTATCATCAGCAAACTTGCTGAGGGTGGTCCCTATGCCCTCATCAAGGTCATTCTGTCTTTAAGGATTTCTGTCTTCGTTTTTAAGGATTCTTTCTAATAAGTGATAAAATGAAACAAACAAACAAACAAACAAAGTGATCTCTGTTGAAGTGTACATTTCTGAAAATGAATTAACAAATTGATGTCTTAGTACATATAAGAACAAAAAATTGCTTCTTAAAAGCATTTTTACATGCCCCAGGAAAAAAAATACACAGGAAAAAAAAATAATATTGGTTGTTTATTTGTGTGATGTGTGAACTAAAGATTAGCAATAAGCAATTCACACATATGCATTTAAGATGTTCAAGTGAGTGAGCAATTTGATGATGCTCTGAGTAAATTAAATATATAAATGTTTTAATTTCCTTAAAAGAAAAATGATTTGCACTTTGTATAATTCCTTATTATGCCATGTTTTCATCAATCCACCAAAATAAATATATAAATAAATAAATGCAGATAGGTAGATAAATAAATAAATAAAATAATATTAACAATCCATAAACCACAACATTATTGGAATAAAAATGACAGGCTATTCTACACAACAGGAGGAACTGAAATCTTCCTTTCCTATAAATCCCCTTGTAACCCTTTCATAGCTTCTCCATTTTGTTTTCCACTTGATCTGCCATCAGTGACAATAATACACTACTGATAGTGTAATTAAAATATTATGCTTCTAGAAGTGAACGTGCATATACTCTGTTAACTGATCTGTAGTCCAACTCAACAGAAATAAACAGAAATCTAAATGTCCTTTGAGAAATTGTAATGAAATTTTATGGATTGGTTATCCTTCCAACATATCAAAAATAATAACAGTGATGCCAGCAGTTTATTATCTCAGCCTTATTTAACATTAAAGTTATGCCCATGAGTTTCTTGTAGATGAAGTTAAATGATGAAGGATCACATTAAGAAAAAGAGAAACATATGAAATCGTAACTCACTGGGTATTATTTTAATCATGGTACAACTCATTCACTATTTAATCAGACAGCATGTTGATGAGAGCAGAGAGAAGTCAGAAGGTAAAGAAAAATGCAATCTCTTCTTTTTCATCAGTGTGTGTACTTCTATTAGTTAGAAGTAGGAGTGAATATTCTGCTGGAATGGACAATGTCAGAGAAATTATGTTCTCTCCTAGCTTTGTTTATAAAATATAAACTGGGTTTATGACAAGGAACCCTGCAATAAACAGGATGAATTTTAAACAACAGTACTGAGAACGTATTTAATAACCAAATTATTAAAATTTAGAGCAGTTATTGGAGATCATAATGTATTATTCTCACTGAACAGTGATTTACTGGCAACAGATTAAGTTCTAGTGTATATCATAAAAATAGCAATAATAATAAAAATTGTTCTTTACATTTTGTTCCATGCTTCCTAGAATTAATAGAAGTGTCTTCAACAAAATAAAGTTTCCTACTGTTGTGAGGATGAAGACCTATTTCATGTGTCCATCTTATATATTTTAGTTCTTAAGGAGTTCAAAATATGCGTAACATAGAAAACAAACAAACAAACAAACAAAGTGTTTAAATGTCTAATTCAATATTTTCAGAGCCCACTGAATACTACTAAGAAATTTCTCAGTTTACTTGAGTGCTATTCATGTGAAGTGTGACATAGTTCTGTTGTAATTGTCTTTAATTCAGTGTGCCTGATGTTATTACAGGAGACTGGTAAAACAGAAAGAATTACAAGATCTTTAGAATGTTTACAATCTGTGTGATATGACTAGTATCATGGAGTCGTAGATGAATGATTCAGTTTGGAAGGGACCTCTGCAGGTCAGCTTCCTGGCTAAGCATAATCTCATGGAAGATATTATTCAGGCTTGTGTTCAGCTATTGAATATCTCCAGAGAAGGAAACTCCTTAACCTCTGGGCAGTTTGTACCTGTGTCCAGTCACCCTCAGAGTAGAGATGTTTTTCCTCATATTCATCTGAATATTCCTGTGTTTCTACTTGTGCCTATCAGTCACCTCTCATCACATAACTGTCCCTCATGGAGAAAAGACCGGCCCCATTTGCTTGACATCCACCTTTCAGTTACTTATATACATTGATCAGAACCCAACTGAACTTCCTTTCCTCAAGGTCAAAGAGGCCCTGCTCTCTCAGTCTTTCCTTGTGAGAGTTACTCCACTTAATTAATCATTTTAGTAGTCCTTTATGGGGCTAAATCCAGAAGCTCCATGATTCCCTTGTAGTGCTGAGACAAAAACTGGACACAGTATTACAGGTGAGGCCTCACCAGGACAGAGTAGAGGGCAATAACTTCCCTCAACAAACTGGCAATGTTTTTTTCTAATGCACCTCAGAATATTTGTTGATCTTCCTGACCACAAAGGTACACTGCTGGTTCATCACTGACATTTTGTCCATCAGGACGTGAATCCTTCTCCTCTGAGTTATTTTCCAGCTGGTCATTCCCCATGTATACTGGTGTATGGTGTTATTCCTCTCCAGGTATGAGACCCTGTAGTTGCTTTTGTTGAATTTCAAAAGGTTCCTGTCTGCTTAGGTCTCCAGCCTGTAAACTTACCACAGTATGAGGACTGCTCCAGAAGTAATTCCTTATATTTTATTAAGTTGCTCCACAATGTCAGGGGTGAATGCTGGTGGTATGACAGTAGAGACTGGACCTTCCCACAGTAATCCATTCAGCTTTCTTACCATACAACATATGGCAGCAGAGAAACTGACTGAGAAAGCGGTATTTGATATTGAAGTGTATATGAAGAAAAAGTGTGTCACTGAATTCCTCCATTTGGAAAAAAAATGCACCCATTGTCATTCACTGATGCTTGCTGAACACTTATGAAGACCAAACAGAGAATGTGGGTTCAGTGAAGTGAAGGGTGGTGCCTTTCAGCAGTGATAACAGAAAGACAAGGAAATGATGGCAACACTGTAATATCACGAAGTCTGCATCAAGCTTGTCCCACGAATACTCACACAAGAATAGGAAGAACACTGCAAGTTTGTGAGGACATATTGAACCAGTATGAGTCTGAAGGTGACAGTTTCTGGTTTCTAACCACTTTGAGCTGGAATCAAATTGGCAGTCCATGGAGTGGCAGCTTCACTCCCCTGTTCAAGAGACAGACCTCAGCAGATAAAATGATGTGCAATGTCTCTTTAGATAGGAAAGGAGTGAGCCTTCTGGATTTCGTAGAACACTGACAAACCATAAACTCTGACATCTACATCAAACTCTAGCTAAGCTGAAGGCTTAGACTTCTAGAGTCAGACTAGAGAATCACAGAATCACAGAACTGTAGAACCACTTGAGTTAAAAGGGACCTTTAAAAGTAATCGTCTGTCTTCCTGCAATGATCAGGGACATCAACAAATAGATCAGATTGCTCAGAGCTTGATCCAACCTGACCTTGAATGTATCCAGGGACTGGGCATCCACCACCTCTCTGGGCAACTTATTTTGGTGCTTCACTTTGATAGTGAAGAAGACAAACTTCTTTTCTGCAACATGATAGCACTAGGCCACATACCAGTTTGAAGTCTTTAAGCAGACTGCTCATCTTGGCTGAACTGTCCTGCCATACCCATGGCATAATCTAGATATGGCACGTTTTGACTTCCACCTGTTTGGGCTAAAGAAAGATGGACTGTGACAAGAATATTTTCATAGTAATTACACCATCATAGCTGCTGTGAAACACTGGTCACCTCCAGTGGTGCAGATTTTAATGAGCACATCATGCAGGCTGTTGTTCACTGGGGGAAAAAAAAAAAAAAAAAAAAAAAAAAAAAAAAAAAAAAAGTAAAACCAGTGGTGATGGCTATGTTGAAAAAGAGCTTTGTAGCTGAGAATTTGCTGTATAAAATAGTGTTACTTTACTCTTTGTCTCTGTTTTAATTTCCATGGAAATAAATAGGAAACATTACTTTCAGAGAGACCTACATATGTTTTGGCATTGCTAATATTCTTTGTTGAACAGGACTATTGACTAACCATTTGGCTGAGAATTATGGTTCAATAAGATAATGTTATGATAAAGGTTATATACACAGAGGTCCAAAGAAAGTAAGTATCAAAAAAGATATCCTCTTTTTCTTTCACATAAAAACTGAAGAAATAGCATTAAACACTGAGATCCAGATTTGTTATCCACTTTATGTCTTTCCCTAAAATAAAATGATGTTATAACTCTGGAGAAAGATGCTACTAGCTTACTTCATGTGCTATCATTTCACAGTCATACCTAAGAATGTCCTTCAGTTGCATGAATACTATTTATTATTTTAGACATGGGTGAACTCTCAGCACAAAGCAAAGATGACTTAAAAAATTCTATATGTATTAACTATATATTTTATGCACTGGAAATATGTAAACACTGTTTTGTTTGTTGTTTCTTTTTTCTTTCTTTTTGACAACTTGAAAGTCTAGTTTTGTATTTCATTTTTTTTTTTTTAAATTAAATTTAAATTTAATTTTTTATTTTTATTTTTGGTTTTATTTTTATTTTTATTTTTATTTTTTTATTTTTATTTTTATTTTTATTTTTATTTTTATTTTTATTTTTATTTTTATTTTTATTTTTATTTTTATTTTTATTTTTATTTTTATTTATTTTTATTTTCATTTTCATTTTCATTTTTATTTTTATTTTTTTTATTTCTGCCCTAAGGATGAGGAAGAAGGCTACTATCCTCGTGGGAGTCTGCTATAGATCATCCAACCAGAATCAAGAGTCAGGTGGAGCTGAAAGTAGGAATCGGGTAAATAGGGGCCTTTCATGAAGATTAAGTATCCTAGGCTTTGGGGAATGTCAGAAGAAATGGACTAGTGGGCATTCTAATAGCACCTTGCTGAAGTTTCACAATTGCTAGACCCTGTCATGATAGGGGCGGGGCTTCAACTTAACAGATTTCTGCTGGAAATACAATACAGAAGACAGGAATCAAGCCGTTCCTGGAATGTGTGAAAGATAACTTCCTGACACAACAGGTAAGAGAGCCTACTAGGGCAGTTAGCCTACTAGATTTGCTGCTCACAGAGAAGGACTGGTGTGAGAAGTGTTCATGAGCTGTTTTCAGCACAGCCACCACAGAATGGCAGATTTCTCAATTCTTATTGAAGTCAGAACTGGAAGAAGTAAAATCACTACTTCCAGAGGGCTGATTTAGACTGTTTGGAACAATGGTTGGGGGAGTCACTCAGGAGAGTCTTTAAAGACAAACTGGTCCAGAACATCTGAATGCTTCTAAAGAAGGAATTCTTAAGGGGGCAGAAGGCCATCCCTATGTGCTGCAAGAAGAGCCAGGAGGGAAAAATACCAGCCTGGATGAACAGGGAGACTTCACTGAGACTTGATGTAAAAAACAAACAAACAAACAAACAAAATAAAACAAAACAAACAACAACAACATTACTATCTTTGCTAATTTGCTATCTTTGGAAGAAGCAGCAGACGTATGGAGAAATGGAAAAAAATGATTCCATAATATGAAGAGAGAAAAGCAGAAAAGTGAAAGCTCAGATAGGATTTTAACTGGAGACCACTTTAAAAACATAAAATAAAGAGGGTTTCAAAAATACCTTTACAACAAGAGAATGGCCAAGGAAAATCATAGAATCATAGAATGGTTTCGGTTGGAAGGACTATTTAAGATCAACTAGTTCCAAACCCCTGCAAAAGGCAGGACACCTCTCACTTGACCAGGTTGCTCAAAGACTTGTCCAGCCCGGCGTTGAATGCCTCCAGGGAGGGGGCATCCACAAGTTCTCTGGGCAACCTTCTCCAGTGTGTCAACACCCTCATAGTAAAGAATTTCATTCTAATATCTAGTCCAAATCTACCCTCTTCTACTTTAAAACTATTTCTGCTTCTCCTGTCACTACATATCCATATAAAAGTTCCCTCTCCAGCTTTCGTGCAGGTCTCCTTCATGTACTGGATGGCTTCTATAAGGTCCCTGAAACTTTCTTTTCTCCAGGTTGCACCGCTGCATCAACTATTTCAGTCTGTCCCCATGAGGGATGTACTACAGTCCTCTGCTAATCTTCATGTCCCTCCTCTGGACCTGCTCCAACAGCTCCATGTCCTTCATGTGTCAAAAGTCTCAGAACTGGATGCAGTACTCCAAGTAGAAGCCCGTGAGAGCAGAGTAGAGGGGCAGAATCACCTCCCTTGTCCTGCTGGTCTCACTTCACCAGAATCAACCCAGGATACAGTTGGCCTTCTGGGCTGCGCTCAGTCCCACTGACCGTGTGTCATGGTTTTGTAATGTTGCTGTCAATATTCCACATCATAACATCATGTGCAGTATGGATCATTAAAAGATTCATAATCCAGTTCTGTGAAATAACAACATCCCAAATACTCAGCTCTCAAAAGAAAGCTACGTATTCCAGAAGACTTCGCAGACAGAGATAAGTCATGGGAGGAAGACATATATATAATCTCGCTCTCAGGCTGGAGCTCTCTCTTTTGGATTCTCGGAGAGTGGGAACCATTCCAGCCGTGTCGCCTAGAGTTCACAGTAGGCCTCTTGGTTTTCGGGGACTCTCTCTCTCTGTTTTGTTCAATTTATTTACCTCAATCCTATTGTATTATATTGTGTTATCTAGTATTCTGATATCATATTTAGTAAAATAAGTTTTCCTCCTTAGAACATTGCTGCTATCACAATTATAAAAAAACAAAGCAACAAGAATCCTCACTGCTCAAGTTGAAAGAAGTTTGCTGTTCTACAAAATTGCTGCTACCAAGCAACAGGATTTTCACAGAATCACAGAATTATCAAGGTTGGGAAAGACCTAGAAGATCATCCAGTCCAACCATCACCAATACTTCCCAGTTAAAACATGTCCCCCAACACAACATCCAAACATTTCTTGAACACTCCCATGGTCGGTGACTCCACCACCTCCCTGGGTGGTGCATTCCAGTGCCTGACTACCCTTTCCGAGAAGTAATACTTCCTAATGTCCAGCCTGAATCTCCCCTACGGCAGATTGGAACCATTCCCTCTAGTTCTATCATTGTCTATATGAGAGAAAAGGCTGACACCAAACTCACTACAGCCTCTCTTCAGGAAGTTATAGAGAGCTCAGGTTTCCCCTGAGCCTCCTCTTCTCCAGACTGAACAATCCTAGCTCCCTCAGCCGCTCCTAATAAGGCCTGTGCTCCAGTCCCCTCACCAGCTTTGTAGCCCTCCTCTGAACACGTTCCAGGGCCTCAGTGTCTTTCTTGCAGTGAGGGGCCCAAAACTGAACACAGTACTCGAGGTGCGGCCTCACCAGTGCCGCATGCACATGCCGCATGATCTCCCTCAAGATAATCTGTTAAATAACCTTCCCCAGCACCGAGGTCAGGCTAACAGGCCTGTAGTTTCCTGGATCCTCCTTGCAACCTTTCTTGTAAATGTGAGTCACGTTGGCAAGCCTCCAGTCTTGTGGGACCTCACCAGTCAACAAGGAGAACTGATAGATAATGGAAAGTGGCTTGGCTATCACCTCCGCCAGTTCCCTCAGCACTCTTGGGTGGATCTCATCCAGCCCCATGGACTTGTGGCAGTCCAGTTGGAGTAGCAAGTCTCTGACCGTTTTGAATTTTCATTTTTATCCTGATGAAGTCAGTAACTGAACTTACCTGAGCTCATTTTCTAGATGGCCAGTAAAATAAACATTTTAAAAATTCTTATTAAGATTACATTCATATGACACATGCTCAAAAATAAAAATAGTAATTAAAAAAAAAAAGCTAATTTTACCAATCTAAGTTGAATTTAATAGCATCGTGGCTGATGTAAGTAATAAACTGTGCAGAAAGGACAGAGGCATCAAAAGGATTTCAACTTTGTAAAAACTGCTTTGTTGACAGAGGCAATAAAGAAGATGCATATGATGCAATAGTGCATAACTGTATGCAGTGACAGATTTTAAATCATTCACTTGCATTAAGCATACCAGGAATAATTCAAAATACTGATGTAAAAGAAGACTCTTTTCAGTCTTGTTGTTTGGCAGGAGTAAGGAACATTTAACAAATTACAGAAAAAAAATGGTTACCTAATTTTGAGATATTAACCTAATTCTCATGCCTGGAAAAGTTTAGGCAAGGACAATATTATACTAGTGATATCAGCAACAAAAGATAGTTAAAGAAAAGTCCTATTCTTCTCCACTGTGAAAATAACATGTACAAATAGCAAATGTCACAAATATTAATTTCACTGTTAACTATTCTATTATTTAAAAAAAAAAAAAAGTAATGCTGCTGTCAAATCAATACATTCTTGATTGCTTATAGGTTTGTTGTTGTTGTTGTTGTTTCTAAGATTTTTTAATCTGTAATTATTAAAAATTAGAATTAAGCATTGCAGGAGCATTCATAGATCACTGCGCAGATACATACTAGTTATTTGAAATAAAAGCCATAATTAAAACAATTACTGAACAAAATAAAATACACAGTTGGTGTCATAGAAGTAATGTATAAGCCCACACCACCTATCACATGGTACTATGTCTGTCATAGATTGGTAAATATCAGTTGATTAAAGTCTTCTCAGCTGATAGATATGAATACCTTAAATTCATTAAATCTTCTTCATTTAAAGTGATGTAGTATTATAATCTAACAGTGACCTTGAAGATAATTAGTATATGCACTCCACTTCATAAATATTAATTTATGATTATCTTCTTTTCCCCTGTAATGCACATTTGAAACATGTAAGGGAAAACCTCAGCTTTGACTTCTTGGCTGGTCTGTCCCAAGAAACAAATATTCTAGATACATCTTATCATTATCCAAACAGCAGAATTCTTAAGCAGCTTTTGAAGAGGCAAGTTTGAAAATGAGACTAAATTTGTCCTTATTATGGAATGACAAAGCAAATGTGTTTAACAGAGATTTCAGCTGTGCATAGAAATTGTCAGCTTCTTACACTCTACACTACGCTGTTTGCAAAATTCACCTCAGAGAGAAGTGAAGTTACAGTGCTAACATACTCCACAGATTCTCTGGTTTTGTTCTATGCTTATGTAATCAGTTGGCAGTTATGCACACTTCTGATGACCTGTAGGTGAAATGTTTTTGTGTTATCTAGTCAAGAATGAGCACTGGAGCAATGCTTTACAGAGAAGAAAATAAAAATATTACAGAGAATCGCTACCTACTATTAGAATACATAAATGAAATCCAGTATTTACATCAGTGAAAATGTCAGGATTTTTAAAACAGAGAAGACAGAACACATTAGTGTTATTTCCATAGGCCCAAACTTCCTAGTGTCAGAGTAGATTTATTAATAGACAGTTCTTAAAATAAAGCACTCTTTGCATTTGTAAGTTGTCTTTAAGATTTTTTGACCAAACAAGTTTTCCCTTTTCTCTAACAGCCTTCTAAACATATCTCTCAGTAAACTCATCCAAGTACTTTGAAGCACTGAATTGAGATTTCTTTTTCTGAGAATTTTAATGGAAATCATGAAGTTTGGAATCTAGGATTTATGATACTATAATCTTCTACAAGGCAAAGTGACATAGTGCAAGTGAAATCATGGGGTATTATGCAAAAGAAGCATAAGGAACAAAGTAGGAAAGAAATCAGATTGATCTGAAACACACTTTAAAACAAAGATGAAATAAATAAGAAAAAGAAAATGAAACAGTTCTAAACAGATTATATATAATAGTTATATAATTTTAAAGGAGATTAAACATAATATTAATGTAAAGATTTTCTATAAGAAAGATTTTACATAAGGAAAAATTATATTTGTGTTACAGTCCATAGTTTTGAGCATGCTTCTGTATTTAGAAAAAGGGAAACAATTATATTTAGATTCAAGGACATGTACACATGCACTTTTATATAAACTTATGTTTTCTGAGTCTTCAGTTGGTTAGCCAATTAAATCCTTTATGCTGGAGCATCACAAAGGAGTTTATTGATGTTCTACACATGTGGTACAGGGAAATGAATGGTTTTTAGAGCTCTATTCGTGTCCCAAATACAGTTAAAGTTACAAAAAATTGACATCTTTGACTAGATGCTAAAACCTGATGCTACTAGAAGAACAGACTTCTTTTTAATTTATTTTTATTTTTATTTTTATTTTTATTTTTATTTTTATTTTTATTTTTATTTTTATTTTTATTTTTATTTTTATAGCATTTATTCAGATCTGAAATGGAATTGACAATATACTGTCTAAATACGAATTAAGAATAATAGTGCTAATTTTAATTTGGTTATGTTAATCAATTCAACATAAGAGGTACTACAGTGGAGTAAAGATACAAGTGGCTAGGTTTTATCTCCTTTGTGATATTGTTTCCCCTGAGGATGGATATGGGAGGGAAAAATAAAACAAAACAAAACAACACAAAACAAAAAAGAGAGAGAGAAAACAAGAAAGAGAGTATTAGGCATTAAAGGTATTCTGTTGTGTGAAACTGTTTTACTATCCAATAAAGCTGTGTGTTTGGATTCCAGGCTTATATTTTGAACATTTTGTACATTTCATGTTGTGAATTGGTGCTGACAAGTGGTAATGAATTAATACTTATGTCCTTACAAATCAATTGTGTAATTAATTAATTGTGGTATGTATAACTAAATGATCATTAAAAAATAAAAAATAAAAAAATCTCTATTTTGTAAGCTTTGTGATGAACACAAGTAAAAAATAATTAATTCTGTCTCTGTTCTCTTTAGCAAAATAAACTGTACTTCCCAACCTGAGATTCTGAGTGGTAATGAACAACTGCCAATTTGGAATTTTCTAGTTTTGCAATTGTTTTTAGAATAGTGCCATGTTTTTTATGGTTTTGTTTATTGGGATTCCACATCATAACATCATGTAGTACATTGGGAGTTAAAGTGTTAATGCTCCAGTTCCAGGTAACTATCTGGAAGAGAAGAACTACATTCCCCAGGGGGCTCTGTGATCAGAGAAGAGATGATACAACTTCTGGCAAGGTCACCTGATGTCTCTCTTCTTCACTTCTGCTCGCTGCTGCCATCCTGACTGCACACATCACTTCAGGATTAGTACCCTTCAGGTTTTTGGACAGTCTTTCTTTCATTATACTTGATTTATAAGCTTCAGTTGTAATTATATTGTATTATAGTGTGTTATCTTGCCTTCCGATACCATATTTAGTAAATTAGTTTGTTTCTCCTCAGACTGTTGCTGCTGCTTTTAATTATTTTGGGGCGCCCTGCTTCCCTTTTCTGGAGGCGTGGATTTTGAGAAATCCCTCCACCCCACTAGTCACAGAACCAGGCTGAGCCAGCCCATAAACCACTTACAAATAGTTAATACTTAAAGGCAAAAACTTCAGATATTTACAATATAATACATCTGCACACAGAATATATGTTATTGTGTTCTTAACACACACACACGAATGCAAACTTCAAAAGATTTATAAAAAGGTTATTTTGCAATAGTCTACTTCTGTGGCATGAATAGGGCATAGTGATATATATCTGCTCTATGTAATATGTAATAGCTAGTTCAACAATTTACTTTTTTTTTTTTTTTAAATACCAGATATAATTATCTGAATTCAAACTCATTAAAAATAAAATAATAAAAAAAATGTTGATGAGATTCAGCTTCAGAGGACCACTCTTTGACTCACGATATTTCAAAAAACACATTTCTGGAAATGTCACCATATTAAATCTTATTTCTATAAGGGTCTGGTGCAATCATTATTGAGTTGTCATCATACTATGCAGGACACAAATCTGAAAAAAAAATTCTTCCAGTATAAAGAGGATTCTTTATTAAAGCCACCTTACTTTAAGACTTATATGACCCCAATAAGGTTTTTTTAAATCTTTTTTTGTTTGTTTGTTTGTTTGTTTGTTTTTGTTTTTGTGAGCAAGGCTTCCCTTCATGTCTCCATGTTAGGTCAACTGCCTGCTTGTGTTTCCTTATGACAAGAGCCATTAGAGAATGTATAAAGCAGCCTGATAAGGTGACAACTTAAAGAAAAACTTCCCCAGTAGTAATCACAATCAAGATTTTTTTTAAAAAAGAGAATCTCCCTATTTCAGTTTTTTTTGTTTGTTTTTGTTTTTGTTTTTCCCCCCAGATCTTGAGGAGTGAAATCTCTTAGTGTGATATAATTTCCTAAACATCAACAATATAATAGCCTGATATAATTCTGATTCCTTTTAAATCCCAAGCAAACAATGAAAACTTCCTGGACTGATCATAATCATACTATTTGATGATTTGGGGAAAAATTGTCTACAACGTTTAGAAAGTGCTCCTGCCTGTAGCTAGAAACTGTGTATGTTGTCTACAGTATTATGAGAGCTTCGTGTTTAATAAACAGCTGATATCCAGAAAGTAAATAAAAAACAAATACATCTACAATATTATTAGACAGCAGTATCAAATACATTATTCCAGATTCTGTTATCCAGAAAGGGAATCACAGAATCACGGAATCATAGGGGTTGGAAGGGATCTCCAGAGATCATTGAGTCATTGAGTCCAACCCCCCTGCCAAAGCAGGTTCTCTACACTAGGTTGCAAAGGTAGGCGTCCAGCTGGGTCTTGAATATCTCCAGAGAAGGAGACTCCACCACCTCCTTGGGCAGCCTGTTCCAGTGCTCCATTACCCTCACCATAAAGAAATTCTTGCACACATTCGTGTGGAACTTCCTATGCTCCAGTTTCTGGCCATTTCCCCTTGTCCTGTCTTCACACACTGCTGAAAAGTCTGACCTTGCCTCTTTGTCCCCCATACCTTAGATATTTGTCGACCTGGGTCAGGTCCCCTCCCAGTCTTCTTTTCACAAGTCTAAACAGACCCAGTTCACTTAGCCTTTCTTCAAGGGGAGATGCTCCAGGCCCTTCGCTATCTTTGTGGCCCTCTGTTGGACTCTTTCCAAGTGAACCCTGTCTTTTTGGTAATGGAGAGCCCAGAACTGGACACAGTACTTCAGATGAGGCCTTACCGGGGCAGAGTAGAGGGGAAGAATCACCTACCTTGACCTGCTGGCCACACTCTTTTTAATGCACCCCATAATTCCATTGGCCTTTTTGGTCATGAAGGCACACTGCAGGCTCATGGCCAACCTGTCATCCACCAGGACACCCAGGTCTCTCTCTGCAAGAAGTCTCCAGCAGGTCATCTCCCAATCTGTACTGGTGCAGATTCCATCAAATTTAGGCAAAAGGCTGAAGGGAAAGTAAATAAATAAATAAATTAAAAGGGATAGCAGTGAGAGAACCAAGTATCTTAACAGGTGAATTGACTACAAATTCAGTCTAGCAAATATCTTTCTTCTCTTTGAAAGAAACTAAAGAGAAAAAAAATCAAATTATTAATATTATTTGAAAAAGATCAGAGGAAACTTGAGGAAAATTACATAGACATATAATATACCAAGAATGTCAGGTTTAAGTAAGTGTAGACAGGAAGCAAGTAGCTACGGTTATAGTCTAGGAACAATGTAGCATGCTAAAAATGGAAAGAATATTGAAAACATAAACTGCAAGATCTCTAACAGTATATTTGAAGACCAAAATTGATATTCCTTACTTTTATCTTTGTTTCAAGATCCAATTAAACTGATATATTTTTAAGTCTGTAAGTAATAGAATGTAATAATCTTAGAGGGAATTTATTAATATAAATTAATACAAATTTTATTTAATAATAATAATTTTAATTATTATTATTATTCTACTTACAGCCCATGATACAAACTAAAACTTAGCTCAAAGATTTCTCTTTACTCTGAGAAACCCTTTCACATTATTGTTATAGCTTTATCTGTTGGATTTAATGGTTGAGCAGATGTGATCTCTGCCTAAAAATATTTAACATGGCCTTCTAAATAAGTATACTTTCTGAGATTATATTCATTTTTCTTCCACTGCTTCCTTTATATCAGTGTTGAATGAAATCACTTTGAGTTAAATTTAATTACTTAAATATTGTCTACAATTTCTTCAAGATATAAAGAATAAATGTTCACTTTAATTTCACAATAATGTATCATACACAGTCTGCAATTCTTTCATTTTAAATAGAAAATTATTGCATTTTTATAAAAATCTGGCATAAAATACTGAGCTTTATATTATGAATATTGAAATTGTAGTTATGTTTGTAGTTATTAGAATCATCAAGACAAAAATCTATAGACTATTTTAATAATTACAGTTATAAGGAAAAGTGTCTGACTTGCAGTACATTTTCTCTCAAAATATGAGTTTTAAAATTGATTAAATGAGTTGTGTACTCTTGACTTCCAATAATGAACATTAAGGATTTAGTAGTGCATGCTACATTTTCTTCAGTACTGAAATCCGCTACTGCTTCTACAGATGAAAAAGAAAACATTACTAAATGAAAATATTTTTATTTCACTTGTAATACTAGAAAATAGAAAGAACATCTATGTTTCTGTGAACCTACACAGCATTTCCACTGTGAAGAAGAATGCAAGACAAAAAAAACCAAAACAAAACACCATTGCAAATATCCAGCCCCGGTGGCGCAGTGGTTAAGGACGCCGCCTTGCAACACTGGGGCCCGGAGTTCGAATCCCCCCTGTGGCGCAAGTGGTAGAAGTGCCGCTCTGCTACACAGAGGCTCGAATTCCGGGGGCTGGACTCGATGATCTCTAAGGTCCCTTCCAACCCGCACGAAACTATGAAACTATCTATTTTGTGCTACATTTAGATGGAATAGATGTCACCTGATTCTTCAGACTTTCCTATACTTTGAAATGCAAAGAAATAAAATATCTTGCAGATATTTACAAATTATTTGCATATACTTAAGATATTTATGATTAAAATAATAATGTAGATAATTTTGATAACAAATTACTTCTTTATATTCTTTACGTCCTTATAGTCTTGTATCATTACTCCAATTGTAAGTGGGATAGATTTCAGGAGAAGTAATACATTTTGACATAAAAGCTCCAAAACCTTTTCAGTTTTTTTGCTTTTTTTCTTCCTCTTTTTTTACAAAATCTAAACTCCTCTGAATTGTGCTAAAACTTTAGTCATAATGAATGATCCTGACTGCCTAATAGCAAATTATTTTTTGTATTCTGGTTTAAAATTAATGTTTAAACATCAAAATTTATTTTCTATCAGAGGAAAATATGATTCTATGATTCTATGATTTCATGCAACAGTCTTAAGACCTTAGAGAAGATTTCCTAAGACATATCGAGGAGGTTCTTGGATTCTTTATGAATGCAAGAATATACTAGTTTTTGTGACGAGCCAATTTAATGGGAGAAAATAGTTCTGTATAAATGTAAGGCTAGAAATAAATAAATTTAAGTAACATATCCAAGGCCTTGCTGCATTTTCAATCTAAACACATCAATATGGAGCGCTTTACTCTTAGGACAGACAGATTCTATTGAAAAAGAACTCTAGCTCTCAAACAAAAGTTACAAGTGAGTTAAATGCTTCTGTATGTAAGAATAACTAGGTAAAACATTTTGTACTCTGTTCTGGTCATTGTGCTCATGTAGCCACAACTAATAACTCTTGGACCCTATTGTGAAACTTTTAAGGTTTTTTAAAACCTCAGGTACTGCACATGCATTTGCATGTGGATCTCATTTAAGATAGGCTACTTTCAAAGGCAATTTGTTAGTAACCCAGATATTTAGTCTTGATCTTTGTGACAAGATGTTATTTCACCTCAGTAACAGGTAATTCCTCATGTAATGTGCCAATAAATAAATAAATAAATAAATAATCTCTTTTAAATATGTAGATCTGGCTTATGACTGAATTATTTGTTTAGATTTGCCTAACAATTTGATTATTTATCTTTTTATTTTTTTATTTTTTGGTAGTTATGCCTTGCTTCTTTCATAGAATCATGGAATCATGGAATTGCTCAGGTTGGAAAAATCCTTAAAGATCACCAAGTCCAACCATGACCTAACCATACTACCCTTACTCTAACAACTCTCCACTAAGTCATATCCCTGAGCAGCACATCCAAACCATTTTAAACACATCCAGGGATGGTGACTTAATCATCCTCCTGGGAGAGCTAATTCCAGTGCTTAATAATCTTCTCTGTAAATAAGCTTTTCCTGATAGCCAGCCTAAACCTCTCCTGGTGCAGCTTGAGGTCATTTCCCCTTGCCCTGTCACCTGTCACCAGTGAGAAAAGACCAACCCCTCTCTCAATGCAAGCACCTTTCAGGTATTTGAGGATAGTAATAAGGTCTCCCCTCAGGCACCTCTTCCCCAGGCTAAAAAGTCCCAGTTTCTTCATTTGCTCTTCATAGGGCATATTCTCCAGGCCCTTCACCAGCCTTGTTGCCCTTCTTTGGACCTGCTCCAGCACCTCAATGCCCTTTCTGTACTGAGGTGCCCAAAACTGAACACAGTCCTCAAGGTGAGGCCTCACCAGTGTTGAGCACATGGACAAGATTTCTTCCCCAGTCCTGTGCATCACATCATTCCTGATACAAGCCAGGATGCCATTGGCTTTCTTGGCCACCTGGGCATATTGCTGGCTCATATTCAGCCAACTGTCCCTCAATCCAGCAAGGTCTTTTTCCATCAGGCAGCTTCCCAGCCACTCCTCCCCAAGCCTGTAGAGTTGCCTGGGGTAGCTGTGACCAAAATGCAGGACCCAACACTTGGCCCTACTGGTACACAGCTTACCTTGCCCATTGATCCAGTCTATCCAGGTCCCTCTGTAATGCCTTTCTCCCCTCCAGCAGATCAACACTGCCTCCCAACTTGGTGTCATCTACAGAATTACTGAGAGTGATCAAGATCATTGATAATGATGTTAAATAGGAATGGCCACAGTACCTGGGGGACACCACTCATGAATGACTGCCAACTGGATTTAACTGCAATTCTTTGGGCCTGGCCATCCGCACCCAGTGGAGTATATGCCCATATAAACCATGGGCAGCCAGCTTCTCCATGAGGATGTTGTGGGGGACAGTGTCAAAGGCTTTACCAAAGTCCATGTAGATCACATAGACAGCCTTACTTTCATCCACTAAGCAGGTCACCTTGTCATAGAACAAAATCAGGTTTGCTAAGCAGGATATCCCATTTACCCACGTTGATCTGGACTGATCCTCTGGTTGACCTTTAACTGAAAAATGATGACTCCTGAGATTATTCATTCCATAACCTTCCTGGCACTAACATGAGATTGATAGATCTGTAGCTAGCAGGACCATCTATCTGCATCTTTCTGCAACAGGAATCACATTTGCCAGTCTCCAGTCAACAGGGGCGTTCTCAGTCAGAGATTCCATATGGTTGTGTGTTTGTTTGTTTGATGGTTTTGTTGGTATGAATTTTGAATTTTCCTGAACATAAGCTGACAGCGTGCCCAGGTGACCAAGAAGGCTAGTGGTATCCTGGCCTGCATCTGAAATAATGTGACCAGCCTGACTAGGGAAATGATTTCTCCTTTGAGATGACACTAGTATGACCACACTTTGAATATTGTTCAGGATTGGATCCCACACTACAAGAGGGATTCTTAGTTGCCTAAGCATGTGCAATGAATAATGCAAATGATGAAGGGACCATGAAACATGACCAACAAGGAGTAACTGATAGAACTGGGATTACTTAGTCTGGGGAAAAAAAAAAAAGAAAAAAAGGAAAAAAAAAAATGAGGAAAAGTTGACTACCTTTTCACATCTATGGATCTTTAGAGACTACAGAGGTTCTTCAGTGCTTTCATGTAGCTACTGGTTTCAGCCCATTGTCAGACTGGCTTTTATAGAAAACAGGCTACTTTTAGTTGACTCCTCCTCTCAGCTGTACAGCTACTGTTTCAGAAAGCTGCCTCTCCCGAATTCCAATAGTATTCTTCTTGTCCCCACAACTTTTAACACCATTCTTAAGATACTGAGTTCCAATGAAGAGATTTCCAAATGCTCTCACAGGAAGAAATAAACACAGTGGACATATAGTTTTGTTACTTCCCTCTCAATTTAGGCTAATACGGATCTTCCTCTTCAGCTCCCCCAAGAAATCAAGGGATGATTTGAACTCAAAAATATCGCTTTACCTAATTGTTTAATATGTGGAGTTAGGATAGCTTCTGCAAAAAATTGCTTAGGTGGGATGACAAAAGGCTACATAAAACACATAGATTCAGTTCTGCTTAGTTCAATGCATTCAAACTTCCATCTAGTTCTTTCTATTTTTATGGCTCTGTGTTCTGGCTTCTAAGCAAAACCAGAATTCTTTTGAATTTCTGGGCATTTTGCCACCACTTCAGGATGTAAGGCTAATAAAAAGCATTAACAATACATAAATTTTATCCAGTAGGCTTTCCTGAACATGTGCAAGTGTTCATAATGTTAGAGAAAAGAAATCCACATGTTGTATCTTACATGATCGGAATGCATTGAGCTCAGTAAGTTCAGAATACATCCCCATTGATATCCTTACATATTTAGATAATTAGAACTCATAAGTGGTTCAGGTACCAGAATACGAATTCTGATTAGATAAACAAGTTGCTATTACAATTCAGTTGACAAAATTAACCATTGTAAAAAGGCTCTTTCTTCATTTTGAGAGATATTCTAACATTAGTCTAAAATATACAGGACATATCCATATTTTTGTAGATGAAAATTTTCCATCTTAAAAGAGTTAGCATTTTCTATAGGAAAGCAAAATGTTTCAGATATTTTTGGGTGTGAGTGGCTAAAATGGATCTGAAATCTAATATTCTGTAAAAATATTTTCATGGGGCATTTTGGATCAATTATAATAAAAATATAATTTTATTTCTTAACATGACTTTCTTTTTTTTTAAAAAAAAGCACTATTTTTGGTTTATCTTTGCACTGTTTTAAATAAGCAGGACAGCTAATGTTCCCTGTAGGTAAGCAGAGACTGGTTTTGTTATTTTTATTTTTATTTTTTTAATTCTCCCTGGAATAATGTGAAGTAAAAATATTAATATTAATAATAATAATAATGCAATGTAAAAACATCAGAAGCAGTCCCTAACTTTGAAAAATACTGGTACCTTAACATAATCTAATCTACTAACATGTGAACAAGTTTAGTCTGTTAGAAAGGATATTTACCGTTACTCTGTACTTTGTTTTACTGAAAGTTGTCTCATTTCCCCTGTAGTACTTGTACTCCTGTATCATATTATCCGAGTAATTTGATAGTTGTTGATGTTGGTATGTGTAATTATGTAAACTGAAGGTCAATACAAACTTTTGCTTCTACTCCTGATTTTGAAAACAGAGTGGTGGAAGTAAACAAGCACCTTCTACTCCTGAAACAAGAAGTAAATATTTCTAGTAAACAGCAGGTAACAGTAATGTCTGACATCACTATGGTGAAGCTGAGTGAAGGAAGATGGCCCTCAGCTAGCTCTCAACAGCAGTTGCTCAGGTCTTTAACTGGAGCCCACACAGAGTTCATTGCTATATATTCCATATGAATAAATAGTTTCATTCACTGTACTGCATTAAACAAAACATCATTAGGAATGAATCACTCACATATCTTGGACTTGAATTCTCTGTCACAATCATAACAATGTCCATGTGTTTCATTCTGGATTGTTTAGAAAACATCATTTTCTCCCAAAAAAAAAAAAAAAAAAAAAGTTCTGAACTTACCATTCTAATTATAGTCACGCCTTCAATAATAATTTTCTCTCTGTTTTAACTGCACAAATATCATTGAGAGTTGCTAATAAAGTTCTAACTCATAATATGAAACTTGCATGATAAATTGTTCTATCCTTATAATTTCTATATTTTCTTCAGAAGACAAACTGTAGAAACATAAATTTAATGCTTATTTATTGTTTTCATTTCACTTTTCTTTTAAAGCAGGAAGTCTGTGTTTAATGGTTAAATTCAACTAGAATTAAAAAATTAAAATACTCTGCTGAGGCTTATTTTGACTTTATTATGAAAAGTTCTGCTGATCTTATATAATATTAGTTTTGTTTTTGTCAGCGACTAAATGGCTTATCTAAGTAAGTGACACAAAAATCTTTCTCATATTATCATTCATTTCCATGGATTTCTTTCTTTCATATTTTTTGAAACACTTGAGTTATCCTACAAAAAATGTTTGTAAAATCATAGGACAAGCGCTGATGAATATAGTAGTTAATCCCAGAAAACTGTGTAATGTAACTTCAAATATTAACTGCTTCACTGCTATAAAGGAGAAAGCAGTCTCAACATAAGCTACTCCTCAACTTTCTTTTCAGAGTAAAATTTTATTCAACTTTCATCAACCAGCATTGTAGCTGTTGCTGTTTTCTATGCTGAACTGCACTTTTCTCTAGATTCCAATAGAAATGCTTTGTAAAACCCAGAACATCTATCTGATTTGAATTTTCCTTACCTAAAAACAAAGAATCTCAAGTAACTCCTCTGAAGAAATATTTGGGAAAAAAAAAAAAAAAAAAAAAGTATAATAAAATGACCAATTACATTTGTCTTCCAACCCAGAGAGAATTTTGAAGTCATTCTTTCGAGTTTACTTTTGGTGATTATTAATCTCTATTAGAGATGTGTTTAAGAAAAATATCTATGAAATATACTGCGTGGAACATTTGTTGTAGAGACAGTAATAGACCTGCTACTGTTTGAAAGATAGGTTTGTCTTTCACTTTCCATTGCAGGTGATTTGATTATTTTAACTTTTATTATTATTATTATTTATTTTCATTTTTTGTAGAGTACTTTGATAAGAATAACTTACTAGTTAAACTGTGCTTAAATTATATATAAATACATATATATTACAAATACTTCTGAACATTAAGAAACAATCTCTTTTATTTTTTCCTTTTATTTCTTTTCTTTTTGAAATACTTAAATTTGGAAATGGAGAACTTTATGTATAACTAACATTATTTTTGGGGAAAAGAAAACATTTCTCATCAGCTGAATAAAATATATTTTTCACTTTCAAGGATATAAAGAATTTCCATGTTTTATAAATTAGAGGATGTTTATACAAATATATTTTAGGGGAAAAAAATAGATTGACAGACCTTATCAAGTGTCAGAGAATATCTGTTGATAAATGTTTCTGTGTGCGTTCTAAGTCAGCATTAGTCATAAAAGGAAAGTATGACTTCTTCACCCAATATTCTAGAATAATCACACATTTAAGCAGGATATAAATTAACAAGAATGCATTTATAAGGCATATATTCCAAGCTTTTACTATATGAATAAGCCT
Source organism: Coturnix japonica (assembly GCF_054131305.1). Classification (NCBI taxonomy): domain Eukaryota; kingdom Metazoa; phylum Chordata; class Aves; order Galliformes; family Phasianidae; genus Coturnix; species Coturnix japonica. The sequence goes on from NC_140663.1 coordinate 130,521,835, forward strand.
GGAACAAGTATGGTTAAAACTACAATAATATCAAATATTTCAATTATTGTTAAACTCTTGTATCTTTTCAAATTTTCAGCTACTCCAGATATTGGATTAATGTTAATTGAAATAAATACAATAATAATTGAGAATTACCATCTATAAATAGTTAGTTCCTGTTCTGTCTTATAGTTACATTCAGGTCTGCTCTGTGCCTCTTGAAGGTGGTATTTGTTAAGCAAGGGGAGAATTAATTGTCCATAAAAACAGATAAACAAACAAACAAACAAACAAACAAAAAACTCAAAAAATAATTCAACTAATGACTAACTAATAGATGTATAAGTTTTGTTGTTATTGTTGTTGTTGTTTGTTAATTAATTTGTAAATTAATTACATGTACTTCTTTTGAGATGTATGGAGTAATAGAAAATAAGGCTGAGAAACTTCCCAATCACTTCAGGAATTTATTGCATAACCTGCTGAAGAGAGTGTTACTGTGTCAAAATAGCTCCCGACAGATGTTTATCTAACCTGTTCCTAAAAGCCTCTAAAGACTGAGTCCACATCCTGCCAGAGCAATCAATTCTGTTGCTTAAGTAGCCTCACAGCTAGAAAGTTTTCTCCTGATGTCTACCCTAGATTGCTTTCTGTGATATTTAATTCATTTCCTCTTTCCTTTCCCCTTGAAGAAGTATTTATTTCTTCTGTTTCATAGCAATCCCCTGTATTTTTGAAAGCTGTTATTTTGTCTCTCTTTGGCTCTCTACACTTGAGATTAATTTGGCCTAATTCCTCAAACACTTCTCTTACACACAGTAATTTTCTAAAATTCTGGATATTGTAACTATTCTCACACTGGTCCAAAGCTTTGTTTAAACGTGAATACCAGTATCTGACTCGATGTCCATAGTTACTCAGCTGAGATCTCATCTGTGCTAGATTAAGATGGAAGGATTTGTTGAAATGTCTAATTTATATTCGCACAGTCTAGCATGTTATTTCAAGATCAGCATGTTATTAAATATTTCCACTAGGACTGGAAATTAATCATCTGACAGCCATGCAGTTAGCAGATGGGTGATAAGGTTCAGATTCACCTGCTAATTCTTAGCTTTGGGTAGTTAGGCATGGTGTTAGAAATACTTCTGTAGTCTGAACATCTAATGGCTCTTTTACACAAGGTATTACTTCATCTGATGGCTAGATCAGCATTAGACAAATTGAAAGGGCTGAAATACACTCTTATTCATATCTAAAATATAAATCTGAAATTTTAATACCTGTTCAATATATTCTCACATAGCAGAGAAACCTCCCCCACTGCCTTCAGACCAGTACACAGGGTGATCATCAAGAGTCACATGTAAGAAAGTACACTTCCATCTCAATTCTTCTCCAGGTGCCCATTTCAGTGGATTCATCACAACTACTTTATATACAAATTTAGAAGCAATGCCATGGTTTGCAATCCAAAATATGTGTTAGTGCTGAGACAGTTATTCATTTATCTTCTTAGGCTATTAAACAGTTAACAGTTAATTTGTTTTGCCATACTAAGATGCATACAATTCATAATGCATGAGAAGTTCATGTGCTCTATTTCCATTTACCAAATAAATAAAATGGATAGTCTGTTCATAAATCAAAATTAAATCAACTTCACAGAAATGCATAGACTTTGTAGTCCAATTCTCTATTGGTATACTCCAGCTTGGTATGTCCCATGCTTTCCTGACTTCGAAAAAATTCGATTCTTTTCTCTCATTTTTAGATGCTTTGAGATGGTGCTGATTTTAAAATATTTTACTCTACATTTGTAGTGTAATGTCTTCACTGAATTATCTGCTTTTCTTCCTTCACAGGACACCAGGTGACCTTTAATCTCCCTCAGATGTAGCTCTTGCTGTCTGAACACAAACAGATCTGACATTTTGCAAATAAATTGTTCTAATCCACTAGTTCCCTAACTAATATCAGTTGTTGAACAGAGCTGATGAGCAGTTCTGGGTGAAGCTTCTGTCTGTTTGCAGAGTTGTCAGCTACTGCCTACATCAGTGTACAGTACACATGGACCTAAAGTCAACAGTGTTGCAACAACGGAAATTGGGCAACATCCTTAGATCAATTTAACTTGGAGGCATTTGTTAAAAGGATTTTGTAATGTCAAACTCTTTTCAGTAACAAACTTTGTCTCAATCTAGTGGCAAAGAACAAGAAACCTTAAAAAAATTGACAAATCTGACATCCTTGCAAAAATGCTTAAATGTTAGATAATGATGTTATGAAATAGAAGGTAATAATATCAGCTCAGCTTATTGGTGTAGCAAAAAAATCATTATTTAAAACCTACCAAAACTACCTATAGGTTCTTCGGCAGTTTAAGCTATGGCCTAGGCCAATTTATATAAATAATAATATATAGTTTTTATTTACTCCCATCAGTTAAAAATCTCTTTTTATTCATTTCAAAAAAGATGGACATATGCATATTTGTATGAGCATGTTTATGCATACCTGCTGATTTTAGATAACAGAATAATTTAAACTCAGCTATGTGAATTAGAAGAATTAAATATATATATATATAATTGTCTTCTTACATCATGAGTTCAAGGAAAAGAACATTTATCTTGAAAATAGGAAATACCAGTGATTTACAGTCCCAGCATACCTTTGTGATGTGTTCTTCCATTAACAGTAATTAACAGTATTCAATATTGTCCATAGATTATCTTAAGATGATATATTACATTATAAAATAAAATTTAAAAATATTGAAATGTAGACTATAAGTGTTTGGTTTCTATAACAGTTTGAACTCTGATGTTCATGGGGAGAGAAAGTTATACATCAAATAGCTATTTGTGTTGGAAAAAAAAAAAATGTTTACAGAAGTAAGACTTTGATACCTTACTGGCAGAGAGTGGCTGGGTTCCATTTCGGAGTCCCACCGCACTTCCTCTTCTCCCCTCCAGGAACCCCAGATGCCAAAAGGCAGTATAACACAGAACTAAAACAGTAACTCTTTCACTCTTGTTGTTCTACATGATATTCTGATGTGGAATATTGACAACAAAAATCATAAAACCACAATACTGAATGGCACCAATTGTCTCTGCCAGTCATTGTAAAAGAGATTTTCCATTCCTTAGGTCATTTTTTTTTTTTGGCCATTCTCTAGGAGGATGTCCCACCAGCTTAGATCAGAGGGGCAGGTTCACCTGCCTTGATCCGCTAGCCACATTTCTTTTGATGCAGCCCAGGATGTGGTTGGCTTTCTGATCTACACGAGCACATTTCTGGCTCATGCCCAGTTTGTCATCCACAAGTATTCCCAAGTCCTTCATGTCAGAGCTGTCCTTTCATCCCACAGCTTTTATTGATAGTGGGGGTGCAAGACTCTGCACTTGAATTTCCTTCAATAGATTGCACAGGTAGGTGTCCAGGCAGGACTTGAATAACTAAATGGAAGGAGACTCCACCATCTCTTTGGACAGCCTGTTCCAGTGTTTCAACACCCTTACTGTAATGAGGTTTTCCGCATGTTTATATGGGACTCCTTATGTTCAAGTCTTAGGCCATTACTCCTTGTCCTATTGCTACATTCCACCAAGAAGAAACTGACATCATCCATTTGTATTCCATCTCCCTTTAGATATTTATGAATAATAACCATATTCTGTGTCAGTTTTCTTCTCCCCTTACTGAACAGACTCAGGTTACTTAGTCTTTCCTCATACAAGAGTTTCTCCAGGCTCTTTATCATCTTTGTGGCCCTCCACTGGACAATTCCAGACACAGTATTCTAAATAAGGTCTCACCTTATTGCCTTAAAAGGGCAGAGTGGCGGAGGGGGAGGGGGGGGCGGGGGGGAAGATCATGTCCCTTGACCTGCTGGCCGCACTCTTTTTAATATAGCCCAGGATACCATTGGCCTTCTTGGCAACAAGGGCACTCTTCCAGCTCATGGCCAATCTGTTATTCACAGGAACACCCAAGTCCTTCTTCACAGAGGTTTTCTCCAGGACATCATCCCCTAATTTCTACGGCTGCGTGAAGTTATTCCTTCCCAAATGCAAGACTCTACACTAGCTTTGTTGAAACTCATCAGGTTCCTCTCTGCCCAACTCTTCAATCTGTCCACATCTTACTGAATGACAATACAGCCATGCACACTATATATATGCCATATATTTTTCTTTCTATTACATTTTGAGTATAAAGATACTGTTAAAAGTAACACAAAAACTGCTGCTCTGCTCTCCTATAGAAGCAATGACTCACTATAAGTATATTCAAGATGTTTAATAACTTCTACCAATGTAATAGCACCTGGCCCAGCAGAGGAAGGAGTTAACTCATCCAGTGGAACATTTATATCTCTGCAAAGTTAATTGAAGAATACAAGCAGAAAGGTATAGCTCAATATGAATGAGGTAATTGCAAGTATACCTAAAATAAGAGTAATACCACAGCAGTACCTTACATACATTGCTTCATATATTAAAAATTCTGCAAAGTAAAAAATGCCTAGTATTTTTTTTTCCAGCCTCCCACAAATTTTCCTTTTTCTTCTTACACCCCCCCTCTTTTTTTTCCCTATTTGAGTTTTTCTGCCACCTGTTCACTGTGTATGACTTTTGTATAATCTGATAATCACAGCACTATATTCTAGAGGGATGCCTCAGAGACACAGTACAGATGAGTCTGTAATGAGAATTCTAGACTCCACTGTCCTTTGCAGCTAATCCATAGATTTTAAAAAATGACTTTTTAGTAGAAACATAGTATATATTTCATTTTAGTAGAAGAAAATTGCATTTGGGATAATTACTTGAACTACTATTAACTAATAGATGAAAACTCTCTCTAGTGTGTTGCAGATAGGACTAGCTCAAGGATTTTCAGCCAAACACTGAATTAATTTTCTCAGAGTCTGGGTGTGGGTCAGAGGGAAGATTTGGGGATCTGGGGAAAATGGGATGGAAATATGATAGATTGCTTCATCTTTTGTCTTCAGGGAAGCATGAAGAGAGAATGATAACTGGTGGGCAACTGTTGTGCATGTCTGTTATCTTCCCTTGCTACTCTAAATATTAAAATGAAAATCCTACTGCCTAAGCACATAAGTGGAGACAATGTTCCGCATAGTATGTCTAACCTACTTTATTTTCAATATCTTCAGTATTTTTATTGGGAATACAGTCTCCTACCTTTCTGGGTATTGAATTCAACTGTCTAGGCTAAATTGTGCTTCTACATGTTGTGGATATGTCTCAAAATAAAAGGGTTTGGGATAATGAGCTTTCATTATTAAATATAATCATTAAAGAGTACTCCCTGATGACTCACTTTAACAATGTTATTAGATCTGTTGGCTACCATAAAAGAAATGAACAAATTCAAATTAATCTCTTACTAATTAGCAGCTTTCTATAAAATCACAGCAAGATGTAAAGCCAGAAGCATGGAAAATCAGTTTGGGAAAATATAGACTGTGTTTAAAATTGGCAACAGTATAATAGATACAAAAACTAATTATGCTAGGATCTTCAAGGTAGTTTAGCTACCTTTCTACCCATTCATGAAAAGAAAATGCTGTCATGTGAATTCTCTAATTTGAATAACAAGTCATAAAGAAAGTTAATGCCTACAAGTAAATGATAAAACTATTCCAGTCTAAATCTGGATTTGTCAGTTCCCTTATAAATAAAATTGATATCCTCCTTGAAATCTATTCCCATTGAGAAAAGTATGTTTAGTAAATATATTTATATATATATATATATTTTAAATTGTTATATTTATTTATTTAATGTTCATGTTACATAGATCCTTCTATCATCACCTAGAAAACATAATGCTACTGGATTCGAAGACAAGCTATTATTTGACTTTCTGGATATCTTCTGTTAAATCTGTCCAGCTGTTTGTTGTAACAGAAATACTACCACTTAGTGAGATATTGAGCACATATGACCACCCAGAACTACATATTTTTAAAAAGCTTTTCCATTACTGAAAACAGATTTAAACCTTCCTTCCAATGGTAATCACAACTATATATTCACAAGAGTTTAAACAAATTCTTCCTTTAAATAGAAATGCTATGACTGGAAACACTAAAAAGCTTATCTTAAAACTATCTAGAAATATTACACATTAGTTTAAATTTACAGTATCTTATATAGCAGCTTGGCTTTTGGGGCATTTGTTTTTACAAGGAGAGAATGTATACACTGTCAAATTAAAACTGAAATACATTAATAGAAGCTTCCTTTACTGACTCTGGAGAGTTGCCCTTTTTCACTTTCTGGTTGTTCACAAGCTCTAACTTCCCCCATCAGACCCTCAAAAGACAATTGAGCAATTAACCTCTGTCTTTGAGGTTAATTACCAAAAAAAAAACACAGCTGACCAATGTTTAAAGAACTACAAAATAGTATTTGAATACATAGGACACACACACACACAAAGTAACTGGAAAAGGCTGGACAAGACAATTTTCCACATTTTCAGTGTGTTATGTTCATTCACCCAATCATAGCATAACTATATTTAATTGATTACTCATCTAAGTAGTTACTTCTTTTCAAGAGCTGTGGTGTAGGCACTTCTAATTACTCGTTTTTGATGCAGCAGCTGGAAAAATCAGTTCACATTGACTGATTTTTTTTTTTACTGAAAATAATTATTGCCCTCCAAATTTAACCTTGAACATGAAATTTAAATATCAAAAAGTTGCAAAGAATCAAAGGAAAATATGAACGAGGTTGAAATAAGAATGGCAAGTCATTTTTTTCTGTCTCAAGTCATTTATACAAGATACTCATGATTGAAAAGTTTTGAACCTTGTGTAATTAAGTTAGAAAATATACATATATATCTGTTGAGTAAGTAATAAATATTTGGAATAACGGGGGTTTGAACCATACAGTAGAACCCCTCTTCCCTGAGACTGCAATTTCATGATCAGTGAGGTTAAATCACATACAGTTTCAACTCAAATTTATTTTCTGACCTAGTTCATCTTGTGACCAGGTGAATACTCAATAATAATAATAATAATAAATTAATTAATTTTAAAAAATTAAAAAATTAAGGGTAGAAGAGACAGATGGAGCAGGAGCAATGCTAACATCTTGAGCTCCACAATGCTAATCATGATGGAAGTTTTTTTATGTAATGAGTTTGTTTGATGAAAATATCTAAGATGGTCTTTAAGAGCATTTCAAAATATACTTGGATTCACAGATATGTCTTCAGTCAAAATCAGGATAAGTCATGGACACTCACATCCCTCATTTTCTACAGTTTGTACCTTGGTTTTCTCTGAAGGAAATTACAGGTGTGTGTCAGAAGAGACAGGAAACAAGATGGTTTTCAGAGAAGATTTACAGTTCATTTTCGTGTGTTGCTTGATCAAGGTATTTGGAAGACTAGGATATAGGATATATCATAAAGTATTTTTGCATTTCAGTATAAATGAAGCCTAGACGCTTTTCTCTAGTTTACTCATTCTGAGGAGCTGCACTTAAAGATCGCATGGAAAAAAATTGTGTGTTATATATCTATATATATCTATATATATCTATATATATTTGGCACATATGCTTCATAATGTATGTGAACAGGATTATGCACAGCAAAGAACCCCCAAAGAATACTGTCAATGATATCCAGGTTTTCCTTATTTAAGTAGGGATTTTTATACTGAAGAACAGAGGCATTTCATCCTTTTTAAATGTTAGGTGTGAATATATCACAGAATAAGAGAATGTAGTATGAATAAAGTCCTTTATATACAATCATTCACATACATATCTTATTATGATAGGAAAAAAATAATATTCTTCGTTGTTATGATAGCATCTAAATGACAGTCTATTGTTCATTTAAATAAGTGTTAACACTTTATGGGCTGGTTCGGCCTGGTTCCATAACTAGTGGGGTGGGGGAACCCCATAGATCCATGTCCCAGAAAGGGAAAAGGGGAAAAAAGGAGAAAAGGGTGGAGAGATGGGTCTAACAACATAACAGTGGCAATCATCTGAGGAGAAAAAAAACTAATTTACTAAATAGGATATAAGAATACAAGATAATGCACTATAATACAATATAATACAATGTATTTAGATTGAAGCTAATACATCAAATTGAATTAGGTTGTCCAAAAGCTGAAGGCCTCACTCTAATGCTGGGATGAGATGGCACCTGCAACAGAGACGAGTCAGATGATTGAAAAGAGGGCCTTTAGGTGATCTACTAAGGCCTTTTATCTTTTTCCTCTGAAATAAAAACAGAAAAACAAACAGTCCTCTGAGGAATGTAGTAGTTCTTCTATTCTGGGACATGTACCTGGACCTAGAGCATTAACTCTGTCACAGAGATATCTAGATCAGTCTATGTCTGTGACTGGGAGTGGGGGAGGGCAGTAGTCTCATGGGCCCCCTGGCCCCACAAAAAAAAAAAAATGGGAAGGGAAAAAAGGAAAGGGGTAGGAAGATGGGAGCTGGGCTTAAGGAAACAAACAGAGCAGCAGCAATGATCTAAGGAGGAAAACTTATTTTACTAACTATGATATCGGAATGCAAGATAACACAATATAATACAATCTAATTGAAATTAAGGCTAATAAATCAAGTGAAATAAGAGGCAGAGTGAGTTTTCCGAAGACTGAGAATCCTACTTTGAAACTGAAGGTGCCACGGCTTGGAAGCATACACACACATACCCACACCTGCTGTCAGGCAGTGAGAGAGAGAGTGAGTGCCACCTCCATGACATATTTCCCTCTCTGACCATGAGGTCCTCTGGGACATGTAGTTCTTCTCTGTGCTCCACATGATGTCATGATGTGGAATACTGATAACTGAACATTGTAAAACCATGACAATGTGGTAATATAGTGAGATAAAGTTTCATAGGACTACTTGATGTCATTTATTCTTTATTTTCTAGTACTTTAATATAACTTGGATGTAATTAAAGTTGTTGAGGAATTACAACTTAATAGACAGTTTTGAATAGACACGCAACTAGGTAAAAGCAGGATTTCAGAATTACACTGTTCAAGAATCGCTTCCTCACTGATGAGATGGCTAATGAAAGTGATTTTCTTTTTTCTTTTTTTCTTTGGTTGCATAAATTTCAGCTTCCTGCCCAAAACACTGAATTTTTTGATTCAGGGGCAAGAACTGTTTTGTTTGCAAAACCAAATCAGAAATCAGGTAAGAAAGAAGAAAAAATATTTTATGAATACACGCACATACAAACACACAAAAGACATCCTTTTGTCTTGGTAGGCTCTGTCACTGTTATTTTTTGTACAGCCAGAGGCAAGGGAAAAAAAAAAAAAAAAAAAAAAAAGCATATTAAATTGTAGAAAAACAAGAATGTTATAAAAAAAGAAAAAAAAAACCATGGCCATAACTAAAGAATAGTGGTAGACTTTAGGCTATATACAGCTTCAGATCTAAACAGTGTTGGCTTATACAAGCTGTAAATAATCAACTTGTCCACTTTGTTGACATTTTTGGGAAAGGTAGGGGGGGTTCTTTGGCACTTTTCTTGTAGCAACACAGATGACAGCTAGAAATAAGCAGTGCCTTCATGCTTAAAATGTCTGCCAGGCATGATAGTACCCAGGCTCTGCCTGACATAGCACAATGCTAAGCAAAAGTCTGGGGTAGTAAAATGATTTGATGAGAGATAACTAATTATAGTCCCGGTATCGCTTTGCACATTCAAACTATGCTGCATGCATATGCATGTGATTGACAAGCAATGTTATGAGGAGAGCTCCTAAGTGAATACAGTCTTAACTCCTCTACCTGAGAAAAACGTATTCACTTTTTTTTTCTTTTTGACAATTATTATGTTTATATGAAATCAGTAGAAATGGTGTAGTTTTCTTTTAACAACAACAAAACAGGAGTCTTGACCTTACTACACAGCTGAGTATTAAACATTTGGCTGAGGATGATATCGCCCACTGTGCAGAGCCACTGGCCAGCTGGTGAGAAATTCCGGCTGTCATCACAGCACAGAGAGTTAACATATTTATCAGATACTTGAGATGAAAAAGTACTAGTTCATGGGGATTTTTTTCCCTAAGCCATCTGGTCCTGAGGTGCCTATTACGTCTATTATTGAATCATTAAAGTCAATGAGGTGAATAACACGATTAAACTTGTTTACTTGTCATGTAACAGTCAGTTAACATTGAAATGTAACTTCTACTTTCTGGTCTACTCCTAAGTGGTAACTAAAATTAACAGCAGATAAATAAACTTTATTTTTAAATGTAGTTTAAAAGTGTACTAATTATTTCAAGTCTATTTTGCATATGAATATTGTGATAATTAAAAACTTCTTAGAATTTAAATAAATAAATAATTGTAAATAAGTACGTATATGCATACTCATCATTTCACTCTGATAGTAAAGCAGGAACACATTTACCGAGACCCTGCACCAAATGCAATTTGTTCATACAAAAGTTTAAGAAAATTAAACAAACAAACAAACAAACAAAAACCTGTGAAGTTTTTGTTTAAATTTATATTTAATTAGCTGCACTTATAAAAATGTGAATAAACAGTTATTATATTATGATAAATAGATTTTCTTTGTACTGAACTAAAATTTAGATAATATGGATTATATGATTTGAATTAATTATTAAAGACATGAAATTTCACAGTGGTGACAATGGAATTTAGTGTAAGAGTTTCAATAGCAGTAATTAATATAATCCTAGAAATAAGGATTTTAAGATATCTTTTTAGTGTAAGAACTTCGAAACCAGTAATTAATATTTCTCTAGAATTTAGGATCTAAAGATATCTTCTTATAGTTATGTTAAGACCTTGTTTTGGGATCTTCAAATATTTTAAATGGTGGATATTCTTTGGTTTTATGCAAAAACGTCACCTGAACAAAATCATGGTCCTAGACATCAGTAGATTTCAGATTAGAAAATTAATGAATAAACTTAAAGGACAATATGAATAACTATTCACACCACAAAAAATATAATAAAATTTAAAATTTGAAACACTTCTCTATTTATAGATATTGAATTTGGTACAATTATCAGTTATTCAATTCTGATTCCATTATGCGATCAGAGTAGTGTGGGCTCAACTGGACCCAGTGTTCTCACATATTAAGTTATGTTTTAAGACCTAAATATTTTTTGTAATATTTCACTAGAGAGTATAGACTTGGACAAATACTCCACCATCAGTTTATTCTACACGTAAAGAAATGATAATAGGAACAACTATAATCCCTTTTCAAAAAAGGATGCATAACATGGTTAAATAAAGAGGCCATTGGCAGAGACTCAAGCAAAATATGATCATATTCTGGACACTGCACATACTATCAGCTCAACTATTCTTTTTGTTGTCTGTTTCAACACTTCATCTGGGAAACAGAGTGGATATTTTTTTTTTTATTACGCTCTATTGTTGATATTCTTACAGTTATAATTTTGCTTTTTTATTATTATATTGCATAAATACAATTTTTTCTTATGTAGTATCATAGTTATATTTTTAAAAAATATATATATTTAATGGATAGGCTGAGGCAAATGAAATGAAGTTCAGCGAAAGCAAGTCTTGGTGTCCTACAGTTTGGTCAAAACATCTTCATGAAACACTACAAGCATGGGACAGAGCCGCTGGAAAGACATGCCAAGGAAAAGGATCCATTCATGAAAATCTGCTTGGCCATCAGGAACATGGACATCTTCCATTTTCGCAGTTGCCACTGTTGTAACACACAATACACCACATCACTCCACTGACATCCACTGTTTCGTCTCCATAGGTGTTCAGCAAACATTGAATGTCAGTGGGTGCAATTATATCTACATGGAGAAATTCAGTTACACTGCTTTGCTTCATACGCACTTCCACGTCAGATATCAATTAATCAGACTGCCTTTTCTGCCATTTATCACACTATAACAAAATGTAGCAGAATATTGGTGGGAACGTTCAACTTCTACTGTTGTCCTACCAACACCCATCTCCAACATTGTGAGTCAATATACTAAAATAGGAGGTATTTCTTTTGAAACAATCCCTTATACTTTTATAGCAATCTTTTCCCATTTTCTGATTTCAAGTACAAATAGAAAAATGATATATGTGAAAGTAACTCTGGTGATCTAGAACTGTTAAATTTGTGATGACTGAGAATAGATGGAAGAGGGAGAAGCACTAAGATTTTTCTCTTCATCATTAAAAAACATGTAAAGCATTTAAGCAACAGGAAACATGTTTCCCATTCTCTGACAAGAAATTTACTATATTTTAAGAATTATGTATGCTTCCTAAGAGGAAAACTAAGGTGCTCAACATCTATTTATTTTTAAAGCAAGAAAGTTCCATTTAAACTTCAGTATTCTCCAGATTATAAATAAATAAATAAATAAATAAAAATTTCCAGAAAGAAACATTTGACGCAATTTGGCTTACAGTCTTCCAACACCCACATTTCTCCATCTCTTCCACCTGGCACCTTGGGAAATCTGCCCAGGTTATAACAGAATGCTCTGGAATAAAATCAGTTTTTTAGCATACTAGGTGTTGACAGGCCAACCTGGTTAACTTAGAATTCTGCCAGGAAAAACCAACTCTTCTCACATAAGCTGAATCTTACTGGCTATGAGTATGTCAGATGCTCACTTGAAGAGTCCATTTGTATGTAGTATAATGAGATCCTCTCTGTACTGCAAACAGAATTGTTAGTATTTTATCAACAGGTCATCGTATCTTTTGGGAGAAAGACTAGTGAAATCAGCTTAAAAACAAATAAACAAAAAACAAAATCAAAACAAACAGAATTTTTACATAGTACCTGTTCTTTTTACTCTAGCAGGGAGATGCATCAGACCTTGACACAGTTTCTTTATGTCTGTTGGTTGTTTAGGGAGCCTAGAATGGAAAGCTTGAGGGTAGCAGTCTGTATAGTTGATGTCTCCAAATGATTACATGAGCTTTATCCTTGCAGATTCATACTCATGACAAATAATATTATAATGTATTATTCTATCCAGGTTGCATCCAAACTTGTCTGAGTTCCAATGACAAAGGAAAATATAATGTTTCAATATCAGTTTATACACATACATGTAAATCCATGTGACAGAAATAATACAGCTGTTGTTGTTTGGTTGTTTGTTGTGGTTTTTGTTGAAGTTTTCATGTATTATTATAATTTGTATATTATTATATCTTGGAAGGATACAGTCTGGATAATTCCCCATTTTTCATGATGGTCTTTCAAGGTTTAGTTTAGTTTTCTGTTCATCAGCATGAAAGAAACTGTTCCTAATGCAAATTAGACAGTTTGCCTCCCTTATTTCTCCATTTTCATGACTGTTTCAGATAAGAAAAATGAAATCATAGACCTTATTGTTTCAGTTGATCAAAACCATACTGAAACATTCAGCATTTGTAGTGATGCTAAAAGTACACACAGTACAATATTTTTTTTTCTGGTATATGGAGAATGATTACTTTTTGGCAAGAGGGACAATGTGAATTGACTGTGCTGGTCTCTGCTTAGAAATTCCCCAAGAGCAGATAGTCTTCTGATTTAAAATTGTGATTCACTTCAGTTTTTTGTTTTGTTTTGTTTGTTGTTTGTTTGTTTAGATGTATAATCAATAAGGGCCGAGATAGAAAGACTTCACTTTATGATTTCTTTCTGGCAAGACAACGCTGACATGGAAGGAAAGCTTTCTGTAGCATATACTTCTCATATCTATGCAATCTATGCACCATAAAAACTATTGTTTCTAAAGTGAACATCAGACCAACTAGACATAGTAAACAAAAGAATAGTCTGTTCTGACATGCTGTGGCTTTCCCTTGTTGCCTTCAAAGGTGTGCGTCCTTAGGATAATAGGACCAGATACATTAAATTCTGTTTTTCTGGTGTCATCAGAAATCAGACATCATCCTTTATCTAGGCCACTTCTCTGAGGTAATCTATCATATATATTTTCATTCCTCATATATCTAGTGAATTTCCTATTCTTCATAATTTCCACATCAAAAACAAAAAGACTAAAAATCTATTATTTTTTTTCACAACACTGTTTTTCCTCTCACTCTAATAAATTATGAAGCACATCAGTTTTCCATTATTTTATTCCCCAAATCAGTATTCTGTTGTTACTCTTCTTAATTACTCAGCTGAATCCATCAGTCAAAAACTCTCAACTACTCACAAGTAGTACCCTCCTTATATCCCCCAGTAGTGATTACTAGACATCTAACTTGATAACCACATCCTCCTTCCTTATCTGAACTTTCTGTTAGAAATTAATAGTTAAGATAGATAGTTAGGATGAAGACACAATAATGTACATCACATCATCTCATGTCTAATAGACTTTACACAGTAATTACAATTTCTTCCTCTGTAGACATTTCCTCTTTGTTATTTGTATACAAAACCATAAGTTTCAAATAAAAATAAAAATTTATGACTATACATGGAATAGAACATAGTCTCAGTAAAAGACAAACAATGCCTGCAGTTTGATATTCTATAGTAGATTTTCCCCTCTTAAATATTTGTTCAACCAAAGCCATTCACTCACAGCTGTCTTTAAGGCATTCAATCAAATTTCACTTTTGAGATCCAGCAGGAAATGACTCCTACATTCTGATGTCAGATTAATCAGACTCACATTTTTTATTTTTTTATCTTATAACAACATGCAGCAGACAAAAACAAAAGTGGCCTGCTTTTGCAAAGTCCTTATTCATATATAACTAGAAAACAGGGTAAAGCTTTTGATTCAAGAAACTGCAGTTAACTGTATCTCGCTCCAATTTAGGAGTGAGGCAAAGGTTCTTTTGATAATGTTAAGCCCAGTGTGAGATTAAGAAGAAGAGCATTCAAATGTTGATCCAACCAGTTTATTAGAAATGATAGACAACTGAGGGGATGGGGAAGGGAGAGCGACGAATATTAAAATTAGGGTGATGGGGACGGGAAAGTAGGCGATAGAAAAGGTAGAAAAGAGCAAGAATTACATTAAAGCGGGGAATAGTCACCTCCTGGATGCAGCAGCGACTTGTAGCACGTTGTTACGTTTGTCCGGGGCAAAATAAGCGTAGGGGAGAGCAGCAGCAGAGTAGCAGGCCGCAAGCAGCAGATCGGTGCGGCGCAGAGAAGACGGTCAGAGTACCGTGGTCTTAAGAAGCAGAGTCTAGGGCAGCGAGGTCTCACGGAGCAGAGTCTCAAGCAGCAATCCCAGGAGAGACAGTAGGCAGCAGTAGGACGACGGTGGAGGAATCTGAGGTCAGTTACCTAAAAGGTTCTTCAGCATGCAGGCATCTTCTTCAGCATGCAGGCATTCACGTAGAGAGGCATCTGATGACAGAAAACCTCCTTGTTTCCGTAGTGAGGCATCTGGTGTCAGAAAACCTAAATTTGGGGTTTGTACATGCCCTTTTTATCCTACTTCTTCCCAGCCTTTGACATTTCTGGAAGGCTTGGGTCAGAGTCGTGAATTCCTCGGAGATGGCCATCTTCCTTGAGATAGGCCCACACAGAAAGACCACTTTAGGGCCATTAATCAGCATCTTATCTCTCTTTCGTAGCTCCTGGACTTGTCCATCTCTTGAACAAAGGGATTTCTCAAACCTTAGTTCCTGTGTGTCTCAGACAAAGGGAGTCCTGGAACCTTGGCCAGGACTTGCCTGAACTTGTCCATTTCAGCAAACTTTGAGACAGTAATGTAAAAACCATGGCCTCTTACAACTGTAATTCAGAGAAATGCTAAAGATTTGTGTTGATTGAGCAATATACAACCTGTCAGGAACCATTTAATCCTTTTGTATATCTATAATAAAGCATTTTAATAAATTTAAAAAAAAATAAAAAAATAAGAGGGATGACCAAGTATACTTGATTTGAATCACAATCCTTTAAAACAGATTCTGTTTTTCTTTAAAAAAAAAAGAAAAAAAAGAACATGTCAGATTCTATTTTATATTAATCTGAAGTCCTTAATTTAAAAGAAAACTACTACCCAGAAATTTCAGAGCTTTTTCCTTGAAGAAGAAGAAAAAAAAAATCCACAAAAAAATCCATAAAAACAACCACAGCTACACTTGATCACAAGCTTTCAGAAAAAATAATAAAATAAAAAATCTTAGTATCTTGATATATCTTTAGTGGAATTTCTCAGTTTAGTGTAATCTGCAAAAATGCAGAGAGTACACTTGATTCTACTGTGTCATTGATAAAGATATTAAATAGCACTGGTCCCAAAGCAGACCATTTAGAACTACCTTCCAGTCTGGACATAGAGTCATTGATAGTAATCATTTGCTTGCAACCATCCAACCAGTTTCTTATCCACTAAATAGTCTACCCCTCAAATCCATATCTCTTCAATTTAGAGATAAGGATGTTACGTGAAACTATTTCAAAGGCTTTCCAGAAATTCAAGTAGACAGCACTGGTTAGTTTTCCCTTATCAGTCCACGTTGTGGAATGCCACCAAGTTGGTCAGACATGATCTGCCCTTGGTGGAGCTGTTCTCACTTTCTCAAATGATCTCCTTATATTGCATATACCTTAACATCACTCCCAAGAGGATCTTTTTGATGATTTCTCAAGGCACAGATGTGAGGCTCGCTGGCCTGTAGTCTCTTATATAGCCCAGGATACCATTGGCCTTCTTGGCAACAAGGGCACTCTTCCAGCTCATGGCCAATCTGTTATTCACAGGAACACCCAAGTCCTTCTTCACAGAGGTTTTCTCCAGGACATCATCCCCTAATTTCTACGGCTGCGTGAAGTTATTCCTTCCCAAATGCAAGACTCTACACTAGCTTTGTTGAAACTCATCAGGTTCCTCTCTGCCCAACTCTTCAATCTGTCCACATCTTACTGAATGACAATACAGCCATGCACACTATATATATGCCATATATTTTTCTTTCTATTACATTTTGAGTATAAAGATACTGTTAAAAGTAACACAAAAACTGCTGCTCTGCTCTCCTATAGAAGCAATGACTCACTATAAGTATATTCAAGATGTTTAATAACTTCTACCAATGTAATAGCACCTGGCCCAGCAGAGGAAGGAGTTAACTCATCCAGTGGAACATTTATATCTCTGCAAAGTTAATTGAAGAATACAAGCAGAAAGGTATAGCTCAATATGAATGAGGTAATTGCAAGTATACCTAAAATAAGAGTAATACCACAGCAGTACCTTACATACATTGCTTCATATATTAAAAATTCTGCAAAGTAAAAAATGCCTAGTATTTTTTTTTCCAGCCTCCCACAAATTTTCCTTTTTCTTCTTACACCCCCCCTCTTTTTTTTCCCTATTTGAGTTTTTCTGCCACCTGTTCACTGTGTATGACTTTTGTATAATCTGATAATCACAGCACTATATTCTAGAGGGATGCCTCAGAGACACAGTACAGATGAGTCTGTAATGAGAATTCTAGACTCCACTGTCCTTTGCAGCTAATCCATAGATTTTAAAAAATGACTTTTTAGTAGAAACATAGTATATATTTCATTTTAGTAGAAGAAAATTGCATTTGGGATAATTACTTGAACTACTATTAACTAATAGATGAAAACTCTCTCTAGTGTGTTGCAGATAGGACTAGCTCAAGGATTTTCAGCCAAACACTGAATTAATTTTCTCAGAGTCTGGGTGTGGGTCAGAGGGAAGATTTGGGGATCTGGGGAAAATGGGATGGAAATATGATAGATTGCTTCATCTTTTGTCTTCAGGGAAGCATGAAGAGAGAATGATAACTGGTGGGCAACTGTTGTGCATGTCTGTTATCTTCCCTTGCTACTCTAAATATTAAAATGAAAATCCTACTGCCTAAGCACATAAGTGGAGACAATGTTCCGCATAGTATGTCTAACCTACTTTATTTTCAATATCTTCAGTATTTTTATTGGGAATACAGTCTCCTACCTTTCTGGGTATTGAATTCAACTGTCTAGGCTAAATTGTGCTTCTACATGTTGTGGATATGTCTCAAAATAAAAGGGTTTGGGATAATGAGCTTTCATTATTAAATATAATCATTAAAGAGTACTCCCTGATGACTCACTTTAACAATGTTATTAGATCTGTTGGCTACCATAAAAGAAATGAACAAATTCAAATTAATCTCTTACTAATTAGCAGCTTTCTATAAAATCACAGCAAGATGTAAAGCCAGAAGCATGGAAAATCAGTTTGGGAAAATATAGACTGTGTTTAAAATTGGCAACAGTATAATAGATACAAAAACTAATTATGCTAGGATCTTCAAGGTAGTTTAGCTACCTTTCTACCCATTCATGAAAAGAAAATGCTGTCATGTGAATTCTCTAATTTGAATAACAAGTCATAAAGAAAGTTAATGCCTACAAGTAAATGATAAAACTATTCCAGTCTAAATCTGGATTTGTCAGTTCCCTTATAAATAAAATTGATATCCTCCTTGAAATCTATTCCCATTGAGAAAAGTATGTTTAGTAAATATATTTATATATATATATATATTTTAAATTGTTATATTTATTTATTTAATGTTCATGTTACATAGATCCTTCTATCATCACCTAGAAAACATAATGCTACTGGATTCGAAGACAAGCTATTATTTGACTTTCTGGATATCTTCTGTTAAATCTGTCCAGCTGTTTGTTGTAACAGAAATACTACCACTTAGTGAGATATTGAGCACATATGACCACCCAGAACTACATATTTTTAAAAAGCTTTTCCATTACTGAAAACAGATTTAAACCTTCCTTCCAATGGTAATCACAACTATATATTCACAAGAGTTTAAACAAATTCTTCCTTTAAATAGAAATGCTATGACTGGAAACACTAAAAAGCTTATCTTAAAACTATCTAGAAATATTACACATTAGTTTAAATTTACAGTATCTTATATAGCAGCTTGGCTTTTGGGGCATTTGTTTTTACAAGGAGAGAATGTATACACTGTCAAATTAAAACTGAAATACATTAATAGAAGCTTCCTTTACTGACTCTGGAGAGTTGCCCTTTTTCACTTTCTGGTTGTTCACAAGCTCTAACTTCCCCCATCAGACCCTCAAAAGACAATTGAGCAATTAACCTCTGTCTTTGAGGTTAATTACCAAAAAAAAAACACAGCTGACCAATGTTTAAAGAACTACAAAATAGTATTTGAATACATAGGACACACACACACACAAAGTAACTGGAAAAGGCTGGACAAGACAATTTTCCACATTTTCAGTGTGTTATGTTCATTCACCCAATCATAGCATAACTATATTTAATTGATTACTCATCTAAGTAGTTACTTCTTTTCAAGAGCTGTGGTGTAGGCACTTCTAATTACTCGTTTTTGATGCAGCAGCTGGAAAAATCAGTTCACATTGACTGATTTTTTTTTTTACTGAAAATAATTATTGCCCTCCAAATTTAACCTTGAACATGAAATTTAAATATCAAAAAGTTGCAAAGAATCAAAGGAAAATATGAACGAGGTTGAAATAAGAATGGCAAGTCATTTTTTTCTGTCTCAAGTCATTTATACAAGATACTCATGATTGAAAAGTTTTGAACCTTGTGTAATTAAGTTAGAAAATATACATATATATCTGTTGAGTAAGTAATAAATATTTGGAATAACGGGGGTTTGAACCATACAGTAGAACCCCTCTTCCCTGAGACTGCAATTTCATGATCAGTGAGGTTAAATCACATACAGTTTCAACTCAAATTTATTTTCTGACCTAGTTCATCTTGTGACCAGGTGAATACTCAATAATAATAATAATAATAAATTAATTAATTTTAAAAAATTAAAAAATTAAGGGTAGAAGAGACAGATGGAGCAGGAGCAATGCTAACATCTTGAGCTCCACAATGCTAATCATGATGGAAGTTTTTTTATGTAATGAGTTTGTTTGATGAAAATATCTAAGATGGTCTTTAAGAGCATTTCAAAATATACTTGGATTCACAGATATGTCTTCAGTCAAAATCAGGATAAGTCATGGACACTCACATCCCTCATTTTCTACAGTTTGTACCTTGGTTTTCTCTGAAGGAAATTACAGGTGTGTGTCAGAAGAGACAGGAAACAAGATGGTTTTCAGAGAAGATTTACAGTTCATTTTCGTGTGTTGCTTGATCAAGGTATTTGGAAGACTAGGATATAGGATATATCATAAAGTATTTTTGCATTTCAGTATAAATGAAGCCTAGACGCTTTTCTCTAGTTTACTCATTCTGAGGAGCTGCACTTAAAGATCGCATGGAAAAAAATTGTGTGTTATATATCTATATATATCTATATATATCTATATATATTTGGCACATATGCTTCATAATGTATGTGAACAGGATTATGCACAGCAAAGAACCCCCAAAGAATACTGTCAATGATATCCAGGTTTTCCTTATTTAAGTAGGGATTTTTATACTGAAGAACAGAGGCATTTCATCCTTTTTAAATGTTAGGTGTGAATATATCACAGAATAAGAGAATGTAGTATGAATAAAGTCCTTTATATACAATCATTCACATACATATCTTATTATGATAGGAAAAAAATAATATTCTTCGTTGTTATGATAGCATCTAAATGACAGTCTATTGTTCATTTAAATAAGTGTTAACACTTTATGGGCTGGTTCGGCCTGGTTCCATAACTAGTGGGGTGGGGGAACCCCATAGATCCATGTCCCAGAAAGGGAAAAGGGGAAAAAAGGAGAAAAGGGTGGAGAGATGGGTCTAACAACATAACAGTGGCAATCATCTGAGGAGAAAAAAAACTAATTTACTAAATAGGATATAAGAATACAAGATAATGCACTATAATACAATATAATACAATGTATTTAGATTGAAGCTAATACATCAAATTGAATTAGGTTGTCCAAAAGCTGAAGGCCTCACTCTAATGCTGGGATGAGATGGCACCTGCAACAGAGACGAGTCAGATGATTGAAAAGAGGGCCTTTAGGTGATCTACTAAGGCCTTTTATCTTTTTCCTCTGAAATAAAAACAGAAAAACAAACAGTCCTCTGAGGAATGTAGTAGTTCTTCTATTCTGGGACATGTACCTGGACCTAGAGCATTAACTCTGTCACAGAGATATCTAGATCAGTCTATGTCTGTGACTGGGAGTGGGGGAGGGCAGTAGTCTCATGGGCCCCCTGGCCCCACAAAAAAAAAAAAATGGGAAGGGAAAAAAGGAAAGGGGTAGGAAGATGGGAGCTGGGCTTAAGGAAACAAACAGAGCAGCAGCAATGATCTAAGGAGGAAAACTTATTTTACTAACTATGATATCGGAATGCAAGATAACACAATATAATACAATCTAATTGAAATTAAGGCTAATAAATCAAGTGAAATAAGAGGCAGAGTGAGTTTTCCGAAGACTGAGAATCCTACTTTGAAACTGAAGGTGCCACGGCTTGGAAGCATACACACACATACCCACACCTGCTGTCAGGCAGTGAGAGAGAGAGTGAGTGCCACCTCCATGACATATTTCCCTCTCTGACCATGAGGTCCTCTGGGACATGTAGTTCTTCTCTGTGCTCCACATGATGTCATGATGTGGAATACTGATAACTGAACATTGTAAAACCATGACAATGTGGTAATATAGTGAGATAAAGTTTCATAGGACTACTTGATGTCATTTATTCTTTATTTTCTAGTACTTTAATATAACTTGGATGTAATTAAAGTTGTTGAGGAATTACAACTTAATAGACAGTTTTGAATAGACACGCAACTAGGTAAAAGCAGGATTTCAGAATTACACTGTTCAAGAATCGCTTCCTCACTGATGAGATGGCTAATGAAAGTGATTTTCTTTTTTCTTTTTTTCTTTGGTTGCATAAATTTCAGCTTCCTGCCCAAAACACTGAATTTTTTGATTCAGGGGCAAGAACTGTTTTGTTTGCAAAACCAAATCAGAAATCAGGTAAGAAAGAAGAAAAAATATTTTATGAATACACGCACATACAAACACACAAAAGACATCCTTTTGTCTTGGTAGGCTCTGTCACTGTTATTTTTTGTACAGCCAGAGGCAAGGGAAAAAAAAAAAAAAAAAAAAAAAAGCATATTAAATTGTAGAAAAACAAGAATGTTATAAAAAAAGAAAAAAAAAACCATGGCCATAACTAAAGAATAGTGGTAGACTTTAGGCTATATACAGCTTCAGATCTAAACAGTGTTGGCTTATACAAGCTGTAAATAATCAACTTGTCCACTTTGTTGACATTTTTGGGAAAGGTAGGGGGGGTTCTTTGGCACTTTTCTTGTAGCAACACAGATGACAGCTAGAAATAAGCAGTGCCTTCATGCTTAAAATGTCTGCCAGGCATGATAGTACCCAGGCTCTGCCTGACATAGCACAATGCTAAGCAAAAGTCTGGGGTAGTAAAATGATTTGATGAGAGATAACTAATTATAGTCCCGGTATCGCTTTGCACATTCAAACTATGCTGCATGCATATGCATGTGATTGACAAGCAATGTTATGAGGAGAGCTCCTAAGTGAATACAGTCTTAACTCCTCTACCTGAGAAAAACGTATTCACTTTTTTTTTCTTTTTGACAATTATTATGTTTATATGAAATCAGTAGAAATGGTGTAGTTTTCTTTTAACAACAACAAAACAGGAGTCTTGACCTTACTACACAGCTGAGTATTAAACATTTGGCTGAGGATGATATCGCCCACTGTGCAGAGCCACTGGCCAGCTGGTGAGAAATTCCGGCTGTCATCACAGCACAGAGAGTTAACATATTTATCAGATACTTGAGATGAAAAAGTACTAGTTCATGGGGATTTTTTTCCCTAAGCCATCTGGTCCTGAGGTGCCTATTACGTCTATTATTGAATCATTAAAGTCAATGAGGTGAATAACACGATTAAACTTGTTTACTTGTCATGTAACAGTCAGTTAACATTGAAATGTAACTTCTACTTTCTGGTCTACTCCTAAGTGGTAACTAAAATTAACAGCAGATAAATAAACTTTATTTTTAAATGTAGTTTAAAAGTGTACTAATTATTTCAAGTCTATTTTGCATATGAATATTGTGATAATTAAAAACTTCTTAGAATTTAAATAAATAAATAATTGTAAATAAGTACGTATATGCATACTCATCATTTCACTCTGATAGTAAAGCAGGAACACATTTACCGAGACCCTGCACCAAATGCAATTTGTTCATACAAAAGTTTAAGAAAATTAAACAAACAAACAAACAAACAAAAACCTGTGAAGTTTTTGTTTAAATTTATATTTAATTAGCTGCACTTATAAAAATGTGAATAAACAGTTATTATATTATGATAAATAGATTTTCTTTGTACTGAACTAAAATTTAGATAATATGGATTATATGATTTGAATTAATTATTAAAGACATGAAATTTCACAGTGGTGACAATGGAATTTAGTGTAAGAGTTTCAATAGCAGTAATTAATATAATCCTAGAAATAAGGATTTTAAGATATCTTTTTAGTGTAAGAACTTCGAAACCAGTAATTAATATTTCTCTAGAATTTAGGATCTAAAGATATCTTCTTATAGTTATGTTAAGACCTTGTTTTGGGATCTTCAAATATTTTAAATGGTGGATATTCTTTGGTTTTATGCAAAAACGTCACCTGAACAAAATCATGGTCCTAGACATCAGTAGATTTCAGATTAGAAAATTAATGAATAAACTTAAAGGACAATATGAATAACTATTCACACCACAAAAAATATAATAAAATTTAAAATTTGAAACACTTCTCTATTTATAGATATTGAATTTGGTACAATTATCAGTTATTCAATTCTGATTCCATTATGCGATCAGAGTAGTGTGGGCTCAACTGGACCCAGTGTTCTCACATATTAAGTTATGTTTTAAGACCTAAATATTTTTTGTAATATTTCACTAGAGAGTATAGACTTGGACAAATACTCCACCATCAGTTTATTCTACACGTAAAGAAATGATAATAGGAACAACTATAATCCCTTTTCAAAAAAGGATGCATAACATGGTTAAATAAAGAGGCCATTGGCAGAGACTCAAGCAAAATATGATCATATTCTGGACACTGCACATACTATCAGCTCAACTATTCTTTTTGTTGTCTGTTTCAACACTTCATCTGGGAAACAGAGTGGATATTTTTTTTTTTATTACGCTCTATTGTTGATATTCTTACAGTTATAATTTTGCTTTTTTATTATTATATTGCATAAATACAATTTTTTCTTATGTAGTATCATAGTTATATTTTTAAAAAATATATATATTTAATGGATAGGCTGAGGCAAATGAAATGAAGTTCAGCGAAAGCAAGTCTTGGTGTCCTACAGTTTGGTCAAAACATCTTCATGAAACACTACAAGCATGGGACAGAGCCGCTGGAAAGACATGCCAAGGAAAAGGATCCATTCATGAAAATCTGCTTGGCCATCAGGAACATGGACATCTTCCATTTTCGCAGTTGCCACTGTTGTAACACACAATACACCACATCACTCCACTGACATCCACTGTTTCGTCTCCATAGGTGTTCAGCAAACATTGAATGTCAGTGGGTGCAATTATATCTACATGGAGAAATTCAGTTACACTGCTTTGCTTCATACGCACTTCCACGTCAGATATCAATTAATCAGACTGCCTTTTCTGCCATTTATCACACTATAACAAAATGTAGCAGAATATTGGTGGGAACGTTCAACTTCTACTGTTGTCCTACCAACACCCATCTCCAACATTGTGAGTCAATATACTAAAATAGGAGGTATTTCTTTTGAAACAATCCCTTATACTTTTATAGCAATCTTTTCCCATTTTCTGATTTCAAGTACAAATAGAAAAATGATATATGTGAAAGTAACTCTGGTGATCTAGAACTGTTAAATTTGTGATGACTGAGAATAGATGGAAGAGGGAGAAGCACTAAGATTTTTCTCTTCATCATTAAAAAACATGTAAAGCATTTAAGCAACAGGAAACATGTTTCCCATTCTCTGACAAGAAATTTACTATATTTTAAGAATTATGTATGCTTCCTAAGAGGAAAACTAAGGTGCTCAACATCTATTTATTTTTAAAGCAAGAAAGTTCCATTTAAACTTCAGTATTCTCCAGATTATAAATAAATAAATAAATAAATAAAAATTTCCAGAAAGAAACATTTGACGCAATTTGGCTTACAGTCTTCCAACACCCACATTTCTCCATCTCTTCCACCTGGCACCTTGGGAAATCTGCCCAGGTTATAACAGAATGCTCTGGAATAAAATCAGTTTTTTAGCATACTAGGTGTTGACAGGCCAACCTGGTTAACTTAGAATTCTGCCAGGAAAAACCAACTCTTCTCACATAAGCTGAATCTTACTGGCTATGAGTATGTCAGATGCTCACTTGAAGAGTCCATTTGTATGTAGTATAATGAGATCCTCTCTGTACTGCAAACAGAATTGTTAGTATTTTATCAACAGGTCATCGTATCTTTTGGGAGAAAGACTAGTGAAATCAGCTTAAAAACAAATAAACAAAAAACAAAATCAAAACAAACAGAATTTTTACATAGTACCTGTTCTTTTTACTCTAGCAGGGAGATGCATCAGACCTTGACACAGTTTCTTTATGTCTGTTGGTTGTTTAGGGAGCCTAGAATGGAAAGCTTGAGGGTAGCAGTCTGTATAGTTGATGTCTCCAAATGATTACATGAGCTTTATCCTTGCAGATTCATACTCATGACAAATAATATTATAATGTATTATTCTATCCAGGTTGCATCCAAACTTGTCTGAGTTCCAATGACAAAGGAAAATATAATGTTTCAATATCAGTTTATACACATACATGTAAATCCATGTGACAGAAATAATACAGCTGTTGTTGTTTGGTTGTTTGTTGTGGTTTTTGTTGAAGTTTTCATGTATTATTATAATTTGTATATTATTATATCTTGGAAGGATACAGTCTGGATAATTCCCCATTTTTCATGATGGTCTTTCAAGGTTTAGTTTAGTTTTCTGTTCATCAGCATGAAAGAAACTGTTCCTAATGCAAATTAGACAGTTTGCCTCCCTTATTTCTCCATTTTCATGACTGTTTCAGATAAGAAAAATGAAATCATAGACCTTATTGTTTCAGTTGATCAAAACCATACTGAAACATTCAGCATTTGTAGTGATGCTAAAAGTACACACAGTACAATATTTTTTTTTCTGGTATATGGAGAATGATTACTTTTTGGCAAGAGGGACAATGTGAATTGACTGTGCTGGTCTCTGCTTAGAAATTCCCCAAGAGCAGATAGTCTTCTGATTTAAAATTGTGATTCACTTCAGTTTTTTGTTTTGTTTTGTTTGTTGTTTGTTTGTTTAGATGTATAATCAATAAGGGCCGAGATAGAAAGACTTCACTTTATGATTTCTTTCTGGCAAGACAACGCTGACATGGAAGGAAAGCTTTCTGTAGCATATACTTCTCATATCTATGCAATCTATGCACCATAAAAACTATTGTTTCTAAAGTGAACATCAGACCAACTAGACATAGTAAACAAAAGAATAGTCTGTTCTGACATGCTGTGGCTTTCCCTTGTTGCCTTCAAAGGTGTGCGTCCTTAGGATAATAGGACCAGATACATTAAATTCTGTTTTTCTGGTGTCATCAGAAATCAGACATCATCCTTTATCTAGGCCACTTCTCTGAGGTAATCTATCATATATATTTTCATTCCTCATATATCTAGTGAATTTCCTATTCTTCATAATTTCCACATCAAAAACAAAAAGACTAAAAATCTATTATTTTTTTTCACAACACTGTTTTTCCTCTCACTCTAATAAATTATGAAGCACATCAGTTTTCCATTATTTTATTCCCCAAATCAGTATTCTGTTGTTACTCTTCTTAATTACTCAGCTGAATCCATCAGTCAAAAACTCTCAACTACTCACAAGTAGTACCCTCCTTATATCCCCCAGTAGTGATTACTAGA
Organism: Coturnix japonica; assembly: GCF_054131305.1. Taxonomy (NCBI): domain Eukaryota; kingdom Metazoa; phylum Chordata; class Aves; order Galliformes; family Phasianidae; genus Coturnix; species Coturnix japonica. Next base: position 130,548,900 of record NC_140663.1, read on the forward strand.
CATCTAACTTGATAACCACATCCTCCTTCCTTATCTGAACTTTCTGTTAGAAATTAATAGTTAAGATAGATAGTTAGGATGAAGACACAATAATGTACATCACATCATCTCATGTCTAATAGACTTTACACAGTAATTACAATTTCTTCCTCTGTAGACATTTCCTCTTTGTTATTTGTATACAAAACCATAAGTTTCAAATAAAAATAAAAATTTATGACTATACATGGAATAGAACATAGTCTCAGTAAAAGACAAACAATGCCTGCAGTTTGATATTCTATAGTAGATTTTCCCCTCTTAAATATTTGTTCAACCAAAGCCATTCACTCACAGCTGTCTTTAAGGCATTCAATCAAATTTCACTTTTGAGATCCAGCAGGAAATGACTCCTACATTCTGATGTCAGATTAATCAGACTCACATTTTTTATTTTTTTATCTTATAACAACATGCAGCAGACAAAAACAAAAGTGGCCTGCTTTTGCAAAGTCCTTATTCATATATAACTAGAAAACAGGGTAAAGCTTTTGATTCAAGAAACTGCAGTTAACTGTATCTCGCTCCAATTTAGGAGTGAGGCAAAGGTTCTTTTGATAATGTTAAGCCCAGTGTGAGATTAAGAAGAAGAGCATTCAAATGTTGATCCAACCAGTTTATTAGAAATGATAGACAACTGAGGGGATGGGGAAGGGAGAGCGACGAATATTAAAATTAGGGTGATGGGGACGGGAAAGTAGGCGATAGAAAAGGTAGAAAAGAGCAAGAATTACATTAAAGCGGGGAATAGTCACCTCCTGGATGCAGCAGCGACTTGTAGCACGTTGTTACGTTTGTCCGGGGCAAAATAAGCGTAGGGGAGAGCAGCAGCAGAGTAGCAGGCCGCAAGCAGCAGATCGGTGCGGCGCAGAGAAGACGGTCAGAGTACCGTGGTCTTAAGAAGCAGAGTCTAGGGCAGCGAGGTCTCACGGAGCAGAGTCTCAAGCAGCAATCCCAGGAGAGACAGTAGGCAGCAGTAGGACGACGGTGGAGGAATCTGAGGTCAGTTACCTAAAAGGTTCTTCAGCATGCAGGCATCTTCTTCAGCATGCAGGCATTCACGTAGAGAGGCATCTGATGACAGAAAACCTCCTTGTTTCCGTAGTGAGGCATCTGGTGTCAGAAAACCTAAATTTGGGGTTTGTACATGCCCTTTTTATCCTACTTCTTCCCAGCCTTTGACATTTCTGGAAGGCTTGGGTCAGAGTCGTGAATTCCTCGGAGATGGCCATCTTCCTTGAGATAGGCCCACACAGAAAGACCACTTTAGGGCCATTAATCAGCATCTTATCTCTCTTTCGTAGCTCCTGGACTTGTCCATCTCTTGAACAAAGGGATTTCTCAAACCTTAGTTCCTGTGTGTCTCAGACAAAGGGAGTCCTGGAACCTTGGCCAGGACTTGCCTGAACTTGTCCATTTCAGCAAACTTTGAGACAGTAATGTAAAAACCATGGCCTCTTACAACTGTAATTCAGAGAAATGCTAAAGATTTGTGTTGATTGAGCAATATACAACCTGTCAGGAACCATTTAATCCTTTTGTATATCTATAATAAAGCATTTTAATAAATTTAAAAAAAAATAAAAAAATAAGAGGGATGACCAAGTATACTTGATTTGAATCACAATCCTTTAAAACAGATTCTGTTTTTCTTTAAAAAAAAAAGAAAAAAAAGAACATGTCAGATTCTATTTTATATTAATCTGAAGTCCTTAATTTAAAAGAAAACTACTACCCAGAAATTTCAGAGCTTTTTCCTTGAAGAAGAAGAAAAAAAAAATCCACAAAAAAATCCATAAAAACAACCACAGCTACACTTGATCACAAGCTTTCAGAAAAAATAATAAAATAAAAAATCTTAGTATCTTGATATATCTTTAGTGGAATTTCTCAGTTTAGTGTAATCTGCAAAAATGCAGAGAGTACACTTGATTCTACTGTGTCATTGATAAAGATATTAAATAGCACTGGTCCCAAAGCAGACCATTTAGAACTACCTTCCAGTCTGGACATAGAGTCATTGATAGTAATCATTTGCTTGCAACCATCCAACCAGTTTCTTATCCACTAAATAGTCTACCCCTCAAATCCATATCTCTTCAATTTAGAGATAAGGATGTTACGTGAAACTATTTCAAAGGCTTTCCAGAAATTCAAGTAGACAGCACTGGTTAGTTTTCCCTTATCAGTCCACGTTGTGGAATGCCACCAAGTTGGTCAGACATGATCTGCCCTTGGTGGAGCTGTTCTCACTTTCTCAAATGATCTCCTTATATTGCATATACCTTAACATCACTCCCAAGAGGATCTTTTTGATGATTTCTCAAGGCACAGATGTGAGGCTCGCTGGCCTGTAGTCTCTTATATCTTCCTTTACACCCTTCTTAAAAACAGGAGTGATGTTTCCCAATTTCCAGTCACTGGGGACTTTACCCCACAACCATGACTTTTCAGATAAGATGGAGTGTGGCTTAGTAACTGCATGAGACACTTTCTTCAGGACCCTGGCATGTCACCCATAAGGCCTCTTATGTTGTTCATATCCATTCTTACCAGGAGGTCTCAAAACTTTTCCATTCTTACAGTGCAAGAGATTTTGCTCCCCCACACCCAACCAGAGGTTCAGGGAGATGAGAGACATGGGAAGCCTGACTGCTGGTGAAGACTGATGCAAAAAAGCTGTAGAGTACCTCACCCTACTCTATAAGTTATTTTACCAGTTTTTCTTTCTCATTCATTGGAGGAGTTACACTCTCCTGGAGCTTTCTCTTCTGATTAGCGTACCTGAAGAATGTTTCTTGGTTAATTTTCATGTCTTGCAAGGTTCACTTCCATTTAAGTTGTCACATTCAAAGCTGTCTAATAAGCAAAGATTCCAGTTTGATGAGAGTTATGCTTTGGTTTTGTTTTCCTAGATCAGAGGGCAGTGGCACTTCTCTAAAGAAATGTTGAGTGAGTAGCACTGGAGGGACCTCATTGTAGCCTTCCAGTACAAAAAGGGGACCTAACAAGAAAGCTGGAAATGGACACTTCATTGTAGAATGTAGTGACTAGAGAAGAGGTGATGGCTATAAAATGAAAGAAGGTAGATTTGGCATAGATAAAAAGAAGAAATGATGTACTCAGGAGGTGGTGAGGAACAGTTACAGACTGCCTAGACAAGATATGGATGGTCCTTCCCTGGAGGTGCTCAAGACGAAGATGGATGGGGCTGATCTAATGGCTGATATTTCTGCTCGTGAGAAGGGATTAGAACTAGATAATTCTTAAAATCGGTTCCAACCAAAATCATTCTGTGATTTTATGATTCTGAATTTTAGAAAAGATAACTACATATAGTGATCTAGACTGAGCAAAGATGTTCAGAAGGAAAATGAACTGCACTAGACATATAACTGCTGTGAGAGGTGAATAAATGTCATTGTACTATTTACTTAATTAAGAGTTTGTAAATCTCACAGGATTAATAAACTTAAAAAAATATTGCATATCTTTCGTTTTGGTACATCTTTCCAAAGCATATATGTAAGATTACATTTTCATTCTTCTGTTTCTCTTGCAATACAACACAACTTTTGTTACATATATGCTTGTTTCAGGCCATTTTAGAAAATACAAGCCACCTAAGCAGCTCAGCTTTTTCTAATATGTCTCTGTACTGTCTGCACTATTGATATTGAAAGGAGCATATAAACAGGAGAGGGCACATCTATTTGCAAGTGTGGACAGTGATAGGACAAGGGGGAATGGTCTTAAATTAATACACGGGAAGTTTAATGTAGATATTAGGAGAACGTTTTTCACACAGTGTGGTGACAAATTGGAGCAGGCTGCCCAGAGTGGTTGTGGATGCCCCATCCTTGGAGGCATTCAAGGCCAGGCTGGATGTGGCTCTGGGCAGCCTGGTTTAATGGTTGGTGACCCTGCACATATGGTGTTGAAACCTGGTGATCATTTTGGTCATTTTCAACCCAGGCCATTCTATGATTCTATGATTCTACAATAATAACTGTTATATTCAGAACTGCCTACATTTTTCCTACGTTCTGTAAAATGTGAAAAAATAATAATAATAATGATGTTTTTAGATATTGGTTAGCAAGTAGTTTCAAACTTTATGCTAACTAGTTCAATAAAGGTTAAAACACATGAAAGTATAGGTAAGGTTTGATAATTAAACTCTTAAGGTTCAGAAAGAGCTCCAAGTGAATGAAAATACTATTACTTTCCAGTTATCCTTCCCTAACATTGTTTATATTTCTCTCAAATCGAGAAATTGAGAATACTCAGCTGGAAAACTGTAGAACTTATATAACATAAGTATATACCTAGGGGCACACAGAGTGCTTATGGAAATCTTGAAAAAAAAAAAAAAAAAAAAAAAAAAAAAAAAAGGAAAAATCAGAAAACAAACAAGTAACAACAACAGAACTGGGAAAAGTCACACAAGAGCATTTCATAGAATCACAGAATCATAGAACCACCAAGGTTGGAAAAGACCTAAAAGATCATCCTGTCCAGAACTAAACCATGTCCCTCAATACAACATCCTATCGTTCCTTGAACACCCCCGCTGTTGGTGACTCCACCACCTTCCCAGGCAGTCCATTCCAGTGCCTCACCACCCTTTCTGAGAAGTAATATTTCCTAATGTCCAGCTTGAATCTACCCTGCTGCAGCTTAAAACCATTTGCTACATTCACAAGTAAAATCAAACCAAATCAAACTAAAACAAGCATTCCCTCTTGACTGACATTTTCTGTAGCTCATATGTTGAATAAATTAATTCATTCCCATAATAATATTCTTGATTTAAAAATGTATAACTGAGTTAATTTTAAGACCCAACTAATAATATTATTGGTCAGTGGCAAAGCATTTTGAAATAATTCCATTCTTATAGTTCTGGAAATGCAGTAGAATAAAACCTTATAATCAGCATAAAAAACTTTTTTTTTTTTTTTTTTTTTTACATCAGTTCAGTAAAGACAACACTCCAATTATCTGTAATAATTAGGTAGCTTCAGCACTAAGAAGTTCAAATCTTCAACAAGTGAGTCATTGTATGACTTCAAGCAAATGGTAACTTTCTAGTGAACAGGTATGGATTAGGCTTTCCATTCTCTAGCAATGTAAGATTGCTAACAGTGCAATGATTGTTGAATATCATTGTTTTTAGGGAATGAAAAGCAGCAAAGGAATAAATTTGTATCTCCTTGTATTTAAGGGACATTAGATACTAATTCAGATATCTTTAAGATTAGTCCTAATTTATATTCTGTCAATTTAAAATTCATCCCTGAAGTCTATTTTCTTTCTCAAAACCTTTATCTTTTTAGGAAATGATAATGACATTCAAATGTGTTCACAGAATCATGAATTTTCACAAATAAGCATGGTAAAGGACCATACTACATTACTTCCCCCACTTAAAAAGTAAAAATAGAGCACATGCAGTCTGTGTTAAAGAAACATGAAAATCTATGTGAGAGCCCAAACATTTTAATCCAGAAGGAATCTACACAAAATGAAGTTGCACTTGTAGAAGCGGTGACTGAGACAAAATCATTTTAGATTTCCATTTTCAGTTTCTGGAATTGCATATCTATCTAGTTATTCTTCCACAGCAAATGCTAGATTAGGGACATAATTCATAAATCTCTAAGATCAAAGATGTATGTGTGTTATCAAGTAGTTAGCATGCTGCTGGAACAAAGCAATTTGTTTTCTCATAGTAAAGAGAAATCCTTTTCACATGATAGGTCTAAACAGTCTTTGTCTATTTTTGCTGATATTAAAAATAGTTTTCATTTTAGAAATACAGTATTATAAACAGCTAAAGCATTTTATGCAATCTCATTTGTTTTCAAAATTTAGAGAAAGAACATTCTTTTAGAGATAATCAGTTCCCCTGCACAGTCTCTAACAGCAATTATTTTGACCATACCTCTATTGAGACAGAATAGAATACTTGAAACAACATAAAATGTTCTGCTTTATTACTTTCTAATTCAAAGTCTGTCAATAGGTAAGTGAAGGCTGAAAATAATTATTTCTGTTCAAATATGTATCTGACACAACAAAATAATCACTGTAATATATAGTCAGTATTAATTTATAATAAGTGTTGCTATGAAATTACTCCCATTATAGACATTCGTGTCTGCAGTCATCAGGTGATAATCATTCAGTTCTGAACCTGGCATACTATATCTGTCATCATAAGACACTTTTAATCATTATGTGAATGAACATTTAATCAGGTAGCTGCATAAAATTGCCTTTTGAATATACACACAATTAAATTCTAAATCTCAAAGAGAAACTTTATGAAGTATTAGAAGATTCTGGAGTAGTTGGTGCTAAATAAACAAGATTAAAGGAGTTCACAAACATAACAGCTGAGCCTGGTTAATATTATGTAGCTATCTCTGAAGGTAATGCCTTCATATATATATTTACATATAATGTTCCCTCCAAACATTCTCTGTCCACACTTATCAGTCCTGGTTCTCTCAGACTTTCCTTGTTGGAGATATGCTCCAGTCACTTAATCAGTTTTGTGGACCTCATTAGACTCTTTCCAGTATGTTCAAGTTTCTTCGTAATTGTCACAGGCAAACCAAAAATCGACCTGTACCCGTGACAGGGGAGCAGCTGGTCTGCAGGGCTGCTGTCCCAAAAAGGAAAGGGAAAAAGGGAAAAGGGAAAAGAAAACAAAGGCAACAATCTAAGGAGGCAAACTTATTTACTAAATACTATATCGAACTGCAGGATAACATAATATAATACAATATAATTGAAATTAAGGCTAATGAATCAAGCAAAATTTTCAGCAACATGCACATGCCCCAGTCCCTCCAGTTCCAGAGCCTCATACCTGTTACGTAAGGGCACCTGGGAGGTGGGGCAGGCTGCATGGTGGTCCACTTGTTGCCCCAAACAGGGATTTGTTTCCATCCCTCCCTGTCTTTGAGTCACCTGACTATGAGACAGCAGATGATCCGCTTTTGCTTGAGGATCATCTCCCCTACGTCATTCCTGTAGGGATAGCAGAGTACAGTTCCAACAACTAACCCCCTTCCCACAATCCCAGGTTCTTGTCAGCCTTTCTACTTCCTCCTTTATCTCTACCAACAGGCTGAGCAGATCATCCACCTGCTCACACCACACACAGGTGGTATCCCTACTGCCCTCCTTTAGCAGTGACAGGGACAGGCATTCTCTACAGCCCAAGACCTGAAATGCAGCATAGCTTACTCAGTACATTTAAGTTATGTGTTACTGTTTATTTTAAATATAAATTAAATTCAGGAAAATTATAAGATATTGCAAAATATCTGCAAGGAGGACACAAGTGATGTTTCTACAGGCAGAAATTTAGTGCTTCTAAAACACTGCTTATGTAAGAAGTCTGACATCCAAGACAGAAGGCAAGATTAGAAGTGCTCTAATTCTGATGAAGAACTGACTCAGTTTATAACAGTTTATTGTTCTCATTTTTATTCTTTCTTTTTAATAAACAACAAGAATACATTTCTTAATAAATTACCTGCAGTGTAATTTGATTAATGTTCTTCCTTTTTGCTTAATACTGATCCTTTCAACATTTGGAGATGATCCTGGGGAAATAAATAACTTGCCAAATATTTGCTACAAACACTTATAGTACTTCTGAGAACTTCCAAAATATTTTTATATGTCCAGAACATCATTGCTCCTTGCACTGACATATCTATCTATCTATCTATCTATCTATCTATCTATCTATCTATCTATCTATCTATCTATCTATCTATCTATCATCTATCTATCTATTGTATAAAGACACTGAAGAAGAGGAGATAGGAACATTTTCTAGTCTGTTGTTAGGAATTCAAGGATATCCAACTACCTTGACTCATTTCCCTGCAGATCATGAAGTAACACACTCAAAGCCAGCTCAGAAATAGAAGTGATAGAATTAGGCTATCTATTCAGTATGCAATGATGCAATGTACAAAAATAAATAAATAAATAAATAAATAAATAAATAAATGAATTATTTATTCCTTCCAGAAGACTCCTTCTGAGATAGCAGAATATATCATTGTTCTTAAATATTTTACAAAGTACTTTTTTTGTCCTGATATCTTGGTCATCTATATCAGAAAAATATTAGCACACTTGCTGTATCTTACTGAGCAAGACAACACAATCCTCTAAGATAAAACTTGTTCTGGGAACAGATTTTTTTTAGAGAACTCTTTTGACAAGAAAGTGGGACAGAAATGTGCTGAGTTTAGCTCCCTCTTGCTTAACTTTAAAGTTAAATGACTCACTCTATTCCTTTAGACAGCCTCACATAGGATTCTTGCTGTAAAAAAAAAAAAAAAAAAAAAAAAACAAAAAAAAACAACAAAAAAAAACTGCAATAGAGGCCTCTTGTTACTACAAAAAGATTAAATGATCCTCATAGTGAGCTAAGTATAACTGAAATTATGATTTGACATTGTCTGAAAATGTATTGAGCTAATGCTAATGCCTCTACTTCCATCTAAGTTGGTTGTGCTTGGCTTTCATTTGGGAGCATTGCCATATCCTTTTTAACTGACTAAAACTTTAAACACTTATTCTGACAATTACAGTCTTTTATTTGTATTTATCTGTGTTTATAGAAATGTAATTATACGGAGAGACATGCCTCTCCATATATTTATATGTGCTCATGTGCATATGCATATATACCAGTGTTTTCAACCTCTTACTACAATAAATATTTTGTGGTGAATTACTGCTGTTAATTGAATGTCCTGCTGTTCTAAACAAAACTAAATTGAATATGTTATTGATTTGCTGTTGCAGATGTTATTTGGGTCACTATAGATGTCTGTTCTCATTTGCTATTTACTAGCTGTATGGAACACTGCTTTGAGAAAACTGCTAGAGGAAAGGGCTTTATTATGTCAATGACCATTTCATGAGCCTCATACACATTTAACACTGATTACAGTTAGCAAAGAAATTTCAAGAGTGTTAGCACTGCATTACAATTCTTGACAGTCTGGATGAGCACAAGATTTGTCCTTTCTTACAAAAAGAACAGTCTCCTTGTGGTTTTGATCAGAAAAAATAAATGAAGAAAACCATCATTATGGATTCCTGTCATGCATTTTGGATGTGCTTCAAAGAATACTTTAACAGCTAGAACTGTATATTTGCAGAGAACATAAATAACCACACAATACCCATTGTGGGAAGCTCTCATTATTCAGTCCCATTAAATGTCAGCATGTCTGAGAAAATTAAATAAAAAAGTCAACTGATATGAACAGATAAACTGCAAGCCTTGTAAAAATATATGAAATGGATCTCAGGACAGAGCTAAGAGGAATTCAAATATAATATAAAGCACATTTCCATAAATCTTTTCAAGTTTCTTACATCATAAAGAATTTATTGACTTCTGACAGCTTCTTTCTCACTTATGAATATTTCTTATTCTTTCCAATTCCTTGAAGCAGGACTGAGAATCAACAGAAAATATACTGGGAAAGGTCTGGGACCACGGAGGGAAAATGTAGGTTAAAATTAGCAAAAGAAACAATATTAGTGATAGGATAACTATAGAACTCTATGCTTTCTGCATAGATTTTTATATCCTTCATGGTTTTATATGATGCCAGCAAGGTTTTTGTTTGTTTGTTTGTTTCTGTTCTGAGTGTAATAAAATGTTAAATTACTTGACTTCTGTTCCTATTTTTATAGAAAATATACTCAGTAATCTCATATGGGTTCTGGTGTGAGAAAAAAAAATGCTTCCTATTTTAGTATGTAGAGGTGGATTTTGGTGGCATGGCAGTAGATGCTTAATGTTTCCACCTATGTTTCATAACATTTTGTTGCTGTGTGACTGATGGCAGCAGAGGGGCAGTCTGACATGGAAGTGTGTATGAAACAAAGGTGTATAACTAAACTCCGTCATGCAGAAAAACAATTGCACCTATTGACATTCATTCATGCTTTCTGAACATTTATGGAAAACAAGCAGTGCTTGTTAGAAGAATGAGGTGGTGGGTGGTTCATTTCAGCAGTGACAAGAGTGACAGTAGCTTACCTCCACTGATGCAGATTTTTAGGTGTGCAGCATGCAGGCTCTTGTTCATCACTGGTAAAAATGCATAGCAAATGTTGTGAATGTGCTGAAAAATAGTGATATGTAGCTAAGAATTTTCTCTATGAAATATTGTAATTGTGCTCTTTGTATCTGCTGTAGTTTTTATGGAAATAAATTGGAGGCATTTGTTTCAGAGTGAATTATGTATATTTTCTGCCTAATCAATTGAAGGCACTCCGTAACAAATTAACATACAAAATAAGAACTTTCAGTTTCAAGCTTACGTTTAATTTATATGCATGTCAATATATATATGTACACACACAGCTCAATTTCAATAAAACTGTCATTTTGTCATTGTATTATTGTTGTATAAAAAGCTGGAAAGAACTCTGAGTACCTTAAATGGCTTGATTCCTTAATAAATGTTTCAATTATCAATTTAAAACATACTGTATGACAATTGTTTCAAACTGTTTCAGTACTGCCATATCTCATGAGCTAAAACCAGCAAAAGTGATATCTGTTCAAAATAATAATTTGCACGTCCAGTCTTTCAAAAATACTATGTGAGGCAAGATATGTACAGATTTCCTTGGTTTATTTCTGTGATGCTCAAGTAGGTAGACAAATCTCACAATAAGAAATTCTGGTTGCTGATTTTGGAGAGTATGGCATTAAAATTTATCTTTTCTAGGGATACAGAAAGGACTGGATAGATTTTGAAAACAATGTGCAAATTATGTAAAGCATGTGTTTATTGTACAATCTATAACTTGGATTGTTAGTACTCCCAGCAAATTAGAGAGAAAGAAAAGAAACTAAGGAAATCACAAAAAGAATACCACTTGGAAATTTGTATATTTATTAAAAGCATCACCTTTCAGTTGCTAACACGGACACACAACCAGGGTGCTGGTGAAACTCGGAATTGAATTTGTATGGGTTGTTTTGTATTTTTTGATTGTTTTGCAAGCCCACATACAAATAGGTTCACCTCATACATCTTAATGAACCATAAGTAAGATCTGTAACTGCCAATTGTACTTGGCATTGTTCTAGATTATAATAAATGCTTGCCTAGTGAGTACAGAGTTTCATATTAAATGTCCTAAATAACAGTAGCAGTTACAATTTGAGGTCAGAATTTTGCTACTGTATCACTGGTGAATCTAAATCAACATTGCTAGTAGTTACAGCTCAGTAATTAACCATTCACAAGTGCCTTCTGAGAATTCCTAACCATTCCTCATTCCTATTTTATATAGTTCAGATAACACCTCAATTTTTGTTGTTGTTCCTTGTCACTTTTTAAAAATACTTTATTAATTAATTGATTTGTTTGTGTATACATACATGCATACATACATACATACATACATACATACAACATGTAATGTTATTTCTTTACAGCATTAAAACTTTAATAATAATTTCATGCTAAGGACAACAATGACAAAATCATTTACCTTTTTTATTCATTACATTATCCCTTCCATGTGATACAGGATTATGTAGCAGGAGTACAGTGTCATTTTTAAAACTCTAATATCAATGTATACAATGTTTTCTTATCCCATTTAATAGAATTAAAGATTCATAAAAATCTATTAAAAATCTCAAATAATATTGGTGGTTATTTACCTAATTTGAAGAGTCCTTGGGATTCTTTTTTTAAATGATTCTCACCTTTCCTTTGTCCTTTGTCTTTTGACTGCAAGAATAAGAAATGTAAAATAATAATAAAATTAAAATGCTAAAATACAATTAAACACTTTGATATGTTCTGAATTTTTATCTTCCACCAAATTTAAACGATATAAAGCAAAATAAACAATTTATTTGTGAATATTTTGTAATTAATTGTAATAAAAGTACTACAACTTAATAGGTAGAAATTATACAGACTTAGGGAATGTTAGTTTTCCCTGATACTGAAAGTTTCACTGAGAAATAAGATGTTTTTAATTCCTTAGTGCTTGATTTGAGTTTCCAAGGAAAATGTGAACATTTGTGCCAATTTTGATGTCTGATGAAGTGGAGCCACCAGTCATATTTGTTTAATGATGTGTACCAGTTTTAAAGCCTTCCCTACAATAAAGAAGTCCTCAAAAACCAGAGATGCTTTGTCTTAAAAAAAATAAAAAATAAAAATCAACCAAGTTTGAAGGATGGAGAGATTCTTGTGAGAGGTGAAAGCTACAGAAAATGAAAAAACGAGAAAAGTAAAAATTTGATAATTTTGCAAAGGTTTTTAGTCTGATTTATGTTTGCTACTGCTTTCAGTAATTGTAAATTTGTGTTTTAATGACTATTAATAACTGAGCTTATGTTTTTCCAAAAATGCATGAACTAATTTTTGGTCAATATCACACTAATTTACTATGTGTTTTCTGTCTGTAGAAAGATTTACAATATTCCATTACAAGCATAGAGAAAATGCTGATTAAGTCCAAAGGGGAAAATTTTTATTTACAAAGAATAATGTGACATGAACTATTAATAATAATAATAAAATAAAAAAATATAATAAAAACACATGTCTGGTCCAAAATAGAACATGCATTTCCATTGTGGTTTGGAGATCATTACCCCACTGGATGTCCAGGAGAAATAAAAAGAAAGAAAAAAAAAAAAAAAAAAAAAAAAAAAAAAGTGACTTTCAGAACAAACAAACAGACAGACAGACAAAAGAAAATTCCTTATTTCCAAAGCCAGAAAATGAGGATATATGATTTCCCATTGAGTTCTTCCCTTGTCCCAAACCAGCTATTCAGAATAATTAGTGCACAGAGTAATTATAGACTATAAATGTCTGTAACCAGAGAGGTAAACTAGCAATTAGTGGCAGCGCAGGTGTGAAAGGAAATTAAGCGAACTTACAGTCTGTTTGCGTGAAAAAGGCAGTGTATTTGTAGAACTTGAGAAGGAAAACGAAATACATATGATCAAACCAAACCAACAAAAATAGCAGCAACAATAAAACAGTAATAAAACAAGCAAATAAACAAATTAAAGAAAGAAAAACAGAAAAAAAATAAAAGAAGCAAGAAAAGACTGAAATCATGAAGAAGAAAATTATTAATACATTCTGGAAAAAAGTCTTTGTGACTCTGATTTGGATTTCAGATTATCAGAATGTGGCAGTGCCCTTCAGTAAAAAAAATTTGAGTCTTTTACTTTGGCACAAAGGTCACTGAGGCTCATTCACTATGAGGAAACCAAATTTGGCACATTTCTTCTTACAGAGTAACAATCTTTTTTTTCCTTTTTTTTTTTAGGGGTGAGAGGTGGGGAGAAATATAAGTTATTTTCTAAATAATAAAAGTGCATTTATTCAAATGAATAATTTTGTCCTGAGAAATTTTATAGATTCATTTACTTGAAAAGAGTATATCATTTGGGGCATATATATAGATAGATAGTAGTAATTGCATCCATTCTATTTTTCAGAAGTATTCAATTGAATCAATATCTTCAGCATTCAGTTTCAATGAAGTATGAGATAGTGAACTAAAAGCAATATTCTATACTAGCTTATAAGAGGCATAACTTTGACAGAGTAACATTTTTTTTTTATTAAAAGAGAAAGCCACAAGAGTTGTTTGTTTTGTAATGTTGTTTTGAAGCCTCATTAAGTATTTTCCTTTTTGTATAATTATATAATTATTATATTATTGCATTATTATTTTTATATTATTTTATATTAAGCACTTAAACTATTAAAAGATAAAAAACAAAAGATAAAAAAGTTTGGCATACTTTTACAACTTCAAGCTAACCTCATTTCAATTAAAATTAAGCACTCAGAAGGCTTTTAATCTCTACAACTACATTATGAGAAGCTTATTTTGCAGTATACACTTCACCAGGCTAGTCATGAAAGAATTACATTACTTTCAGCGCCCCCCAGGCAAAACTTCTTGCTTTTCTTTATAACACTGTAATTATTTTCCTACACATGGCCTGCTATGGGCTGCTCAAGTATATGTGTCTCTAGGCAATCCAGTTGCTTGTTCACAAATCTTTGAGTAGTACATCTGTACAGTCAAACACAGCTAGATGATATTTCTTATCAGGAAGATTCATTATTCTTATTTATTTTACAAGCTAAATGACTGAAGCATTAAGTGCCTAGAATGAAGCTTTGTATCTTACAGTACTTGAAGAAAGGAAAAGTGGAACAGCTGGTATGCCAGATTTAGTGAAATTATACAAATATATAGACAGAGAGGGGGAAAAATAAGGTCACTTTCTTTCTTTATTATAACAGAAATTATGTGTAAAATAAGATATTTAATTTATTGTGGAATTAAAGAAATTAGGAGATGGAAACTGTGGAATTTCTATCCGCTCTTTCTGAAATAGTCAGCATAATCAAAGAAACACGCAAGAAAATACAGTATTGAAAAAGAAGATCTTTTCATACGAATTCATTTGAAAGTAATTAGAGTAATGTTGAGAGAACACATCTAAATTTCCTGTTTTTCAGAATAAGGGAAAAAATGCCATAATTATTGTCATACTTGGAAAAAAACAAAACAAAAAAAAAACCACACAAAAAAACCCACAAAACCAGCATGAATATTCACATTTTGAAATAAGAGCGAAAATGAGGCATTAAATTTAAGTCATATAATTGCTTTTTATTCTCCTTATCTCCCTCATCATCCATGGTCTAGTACTGAACTAGAAGTACACAAGCAGGTAGTAAACAGGTAGTAGATAATAACAATTGATTTCAATTCCTTTGTATCAGTTATGTATATTTATGCATATATTTATATATACACATATATATCGATAAGAGTCCAACTATTTAATGTTTGCTTTTTTGCTTCATTACATTAAGTTACTGAGAGTGGAAAATTCTAATGAAAGTTGTATTCTACCTTGCTTTTTCTGTCTATCATTTTATTAGTTAAATCATTCTTAATGTTTTCTGCATCTTTTCTTAAAATGTTACAGCATTCAGCAATCAAATCGCTAGGACCAATGAGATTTTTATACCAATTCTCCTATATTTTACAAATGTGCTTGTTCCTATGATAGAACAAAGTATGCAATAAACATCTTCTGTGTTTACTTCTGCTAGTTTCAAGTTTGAATTCCTATATCTGAAAAGCATACTCAATCTGTTCTCCAGCGACCCTATGAGTTTAATTACAATGATAAAATCATATTTTTAATATGAAAAGATTTCTAATAGAACTGCTGCTATTAACCGTCACTCTGGTTATAGAATCATATTGTCCAAATAAACTTGTGAGTTGCTTTTTAAATTATAGCTTGTAATATGTAACCAACATATTAAGATTTCTACTGTAGATTATATTCCTAAATCTTTCTTGCTTATCTTTACTAGACAAGATATTTGGGGTGAAAGAGTATTGGTAAATTAGAAAGACTACTAGTAGAAATTTCATTCAGTTCCATTTTTGAACAACTTTTAATAAGTGACAATGTTAGACATTCTGTCTCTGGTCTTTTTTTTTTATTATTTTATTTATTTATTTTTAATAACTACAATCACCTGTCACTTATCTCGATTGAATATTATCCAGTTCCAGTGGGTCACCTAATTATCCTCATCATTAACCTTTAAGAGTACAGAGGCTATAGTAATCAATGCCACCCTCAGTGTATACTGAGTCATTTAATGAGTATGTGTCAGAAAATAAATTCTTTGACCTCCCATTGGTACAGTTTTTCATCATTAACTTTCTAAGTCATTTGTTTTCTTAAAATAAAATAAGTAAACGTGGCACTTAACATAAATCAGCTTATTAAAAGGAATGCATAACAGAAAATTAATTGTTGAAGATGGAATATAGGAAGTAACAGTATTACAATAAAACAAAACAAAACAAACAGGGGGAAAAAAAAAACATGTATGAATCATGGTAAAATTTGAAAGCATAAGGAAGTTTATGATTGAGTTCCATGCAAGTTATAAGAATGGAATATTCTCATTCCTCTGAGGAACACGTACTACAGAATTATGTGTAGAGTGATGTAGGCCTTATATGAAGGGGAAATTAAACTAGCAAATAGATAGAATTAAACATAAAACCTCAAGTTATTATCTAATAATCAAAGCAGAAAAAGACATCTTCAGGACAGTATATAACCTGTTTTTCAGTTGGATAACTCATCCTCAGAAAGTACCAATTTCTTTTAAGCACTGATTTTAGTGAACACTTTATGTCAATGCCTACAGTTCAGCTGGCCAAAACTGAAAGTAGAACATTTTGACTCTGGCAGGAATAATTCTAGCCCATAAATCAGGGCTAGGAATCCAACAGAGAACAGAAGGGTCTCAAGCAATGCTATGATCATGACAACTTTTTCAAAATTATGCAGTTTCCTTTACAGTCAAGAACTAAGAACTAATTAAGACACCAAAAATGCTGTTTGCAAGCACATGAGATGTGTCTAACAAAAGTCTATACTTATCAACTGTACAGTGAGCACTGAGGAAGTAGACAATTCAACTGAGTTTTAATATGCATTGTTTCTGAGATATGGATCATTATACAATGGCATTAATGTAGAGCAGTTACACCACTTTGCAGAGACTGGAACAGTATTGAAATAGCCATTATTAGCTATAGCAACAACTCACCATTATCTACATGAACCTTTGAATCATCTCTCATCCAAGATTGTCAAGAAACATTATATACCAGAGAAATTACACTTCCTAGCAACATTCCAGCTACAGCTTCTATTTTACTAAGTAGGTAACCAATTTCTGGAGGACAATTCTAAAATCTGTAATCAGTTGTGGTCATAATAGACAAGCAGAAGTGAATCCCTTTATTAATAAATTAATATTAATAAATATTATTAACCACAGCCTTCTTCTTCCTTTTATTCTCTTCAGGGTCTGCAGGGTTGCTTTTCTCTTGCATGTCACATCTTTGTGGTCAGTGCCCGATATAGAGCCCAAGCAGAACAATTGCTTGCAGAAAAACAAATCATTTGCAAAACATGGCAAACTACTGAGGTCAGATTGCTACCAAAACAAGGTAAGCGGCCCTAGCGATAAATGCCGTTTTTCTCAAAACTGTTGTGTTGCCCATGGTTCTAGTCACACATCCATCCAGTTATGCTCTCTGTCAGAAAGCTTTGTTCCAATTCAGGATCATTCTTAGTCCAGAGCCCTTGGGCCCTGACACATATGGAATAATGTAATGTTCCCCATGAAGAAAAATGTGTAATTGGAAATGCTTCTACATCACATGTAACCTAAGAAATATTAACTTGCTTTACAGTGAGTTTTCTTTCAGAAATTCTCTTTACATATATTTTATTTAATGTGTATGTCTTTACATTCTCATGTTTTTTGAAGGTAAAACGATACAGATGATATAACAAAAAAAAATGTAAATAAATGTTCAGCATATCTTCATTTACTAGATTTTATCCTTTTTGATTAAATAATGAAAGCAATCAAGAGTTTTGACTACAGACAGGAATCACATTAATGTCTCAAGTTTCCTGTATTTCTATAATTTATACATGACTTCCAGTATATTTCATTCTCTAGAAATCATTTACTAAGCTTCAGGCTTTCTTCCCACTTAATTCTCACTATTATAGTTCATACAATCTAGTACAGTCCAGAAAATCTAGAAATTTGTCTTATTCCTGACATAGTCCATATGTGCAGACCTCTTCATCAGCCTCTTTAACCAAAACAAATCAATATGTGCACATCTGCAGAAGTGGGTGAGGCTTTCATGCTTATTTACCTGCTTTAAAGTTGAGAGATTTGCATTAATTACCACCCAGCTTTGTTAAAACTGCCTTTTCCTGAATCTTTGCATCCATAATGTTGTGTGTCTTGGTTTAATGGTCTTTGAAGTTTCCATGCTTCCAAATAACTTCATCTGTTACAAATGAGAATTAACCTGTACAGATAGGGACAGGTTACACTGGCATAATATCAGTAAAGAATTTTTACCTTGATATTTGAGATATCAGCAACAATTATCAAATATGGATAGCTATAAGGGGTTTCAAAAGTGTTAAAGGACTCTCATATGGTCTCTGTGGTTCTTAGCATTTCATCTAAAAATGCAGATATTAATTAAAAATAAAAGAGAAAATAATATTCCCAAACAAAACAGCTATTTGCAGATGTTTTGGGTACCACTATAGTTTATGGCAAGATGTTTGAGTGTATCATTTGTGAATGACCATTAAACAAGAATGTGGTTCAAAAGTGTAACGAGGAGCATGAATAATACAATATAAATATGATAAGATTTAACAGCTTTGTAAAGCGATTTCCTGCTGTCCAAATGAATCTATTTGATTTTCTAAAAACTCAGACTTCAGATCTCAGAATATGATATGGCTTATGCTTATAGAAACATCAGAGTGTCAGCTGTGAATCTCCATGCTACAGATATGTCTCCCTGAATTGATAAAGTTTTATAATCTCTGAGTAAGTGTATAAAATCAACTTACAGTTCAAATCATCCTTGGTACTAAAGAAAGGATGCTTTTATTACACATTACTAGAAAGATTTTCAGTGATGAGTTGTAGACTACAATCACGTATTGGTGATAATGGGGGAAAAAAATAGCATACATATGAGTAATACATGAAAGCTATTTGGAAGAGGAATACACTTCATTTTTGTGCAAGAAATTCATACCTCATGTATTTGTTAGTCTTTAAAGAATCAATAAACTAGTGGATCAAGATGTTTTCAAAAGTTTTTCAGGAAAATTACACCAATTTCTTCTATGGAAGTGGATTCTCATGAGTCAAGAGATCTGTTAATAAAAGAAAAAGGAAAAATTAGAAGATAAGGGATTAATCTTCGGTACAGTTTATCAGTCCTGGTGTCTCACCAGAGTAGAAATTTAGGTTAGATATTAGGAGGATGTTTTTCACTCAGGATGGTGATACCATTTGCTAAATGTAGGATTCCTCTCATGGTGTGCCGTCCTTCAATAACTGATGCCACATCAGCTTCTGACTGGTTTCAGTTCTTTGTGACTTTGTCCATGAGCTGCAAGAGAACTTTTACTGTTGTGCAAGGAGTGCCTCCTCCCTTTCCTCTTCACTGATCTTGGTGTGCTCTCCCTTCCCCATCCCCTCAGCTGTCTATTATTTCTAATAAACTGTTCGGATCAACATTTGAATGTTTTCTTCTTGATCTCACACCGGACATAATAAATCAAAATAACCTTGCCTCCCTCCTGTAAATTGGAGAGAGACAACTGCAGAGTTGTTTTTCTCTACATTTTCTCACTCCTCTCTCCTAGCTGCTGCACCACAGAAGTTTTGTTACTCTTCCAAAGACAAAACCAACATCATGCACTGGCTCATCTCAGGTTAGTCTCTTTTCTCACAGCCCCATTCTGCCAAAAACTTGCTATGTAAACCCACTATATTTCTCTATTAAAATGTGAGATTTAAATATGAGTGATAAACACAAAAGTATTTCATAATGCTAGATGTCATGGTTTAATAATTTTGTAATTTTGCTATCAGTATTCCACATCATAACATCATATAAAGTATGAATAATTTTATTGAATCTGCAACTTACAGAAGAAGACTACATCTCCCAGAGAACAACACGATAGGTCACGGGACCTGGACTCTATATTAACTCGATCGCAGGCTAGACTGACGTCTTTCGAGTTCTGGCATTCAGGGGAGTGTGTGGGAGCCTTCGCCGTTTCGCCTAGATTCACAGTAGGCCTCTCGGTTACGGGACTCATTCTCTCTCCTATTTTGCTTGATTCGTTAGCTCAATTTTCAATTATATTGTATTATATTGTGTTATCCTGTATTTCGATATAGTATTTAGTAAATAAGTGTGCCTCCTTAGATCGTTGACGTTGTTTTCTTTTCCTAATTAACTTTTTCCTTTTGGCCTAGGGCCCCTGCGGGGCCCACGGCCCCCTGTCACGGACGCAGGTGGATTTTTTCGTTCAAACTGTGACACTAGATGATAAAACAGAAGAGACAATTCAGTGTTAATAAATCTTTTGATAAGAAGTGGATAAAAAAATGAATAAACAATATCAGGGAACGGGGTGCAACCATAGTCTGAACATCTCAGGAAAAGGCTCAGATAGTAAGGAGTATGACAATTCTGGGAAAAAGAAAAAAAGGAAAAAAAAAAAAAAAAAAGTTGAAACGGAATGGTCATGTACTCTGTCACATGAAAGAAAAAAAAAAAAAGGATGACTGAAATTATCAAGCAATAAATTTAGAGCAAACAAAATTGGTTAACTTGCATCTGATGTATAATTACACTGTGGATCTCATGGCTGCCAAATGTAGCAAATGTTAGAATTGTAAATAGGTTTTTAAAAGGATTACGCAAATTCAGAGAGAATAAGCCTTTGTTATCTACTAAAAACAGAGGTTAGGTATAATCTCTATTTTGAGAAGTTGATTGCCATATCTGGAAAACTGCATCAGTCAAAAAATTTGTGACATTAAGTCTGTTATTTATAATTCCTTGTTTACCTTAATTTTCAATGTCTACTCTTTCTGCAACCAAGAAAGAATTAAAATAGGTAACGTCAAGCATTCTCTTTGCCCAGTAAAGTATTTCTTATGTTTTTATAGAAGAAGACAGAATTAAAACCGTTAAGTACAGCAATTATTGTTAATAGTAAAAGAAAGTTTTAACTTTTTAACTATGTTATGGTAATTATATTATTGACAGTTTTACATTATGAGAAAATTAACAGAAACAAGAATTAATCTGCCACATTAATAGAGGCCGAGCATGAAAATGTGACTCAAAAAGAATACAGAAAGTTAATGATCATGCATGTATCACTTCACTGGAACTTGTCAGAGCAGACACAAAAAGGAAAAAAATATGAGAAATATCATTAATCCAGAAGTCCTAGAACAAAGTTTGCAAAGTCCTACGTAGTGTTATAAATTAGCAATTGCTCATTTAGTTAATCATACTCTGTTCTGTGATTTTACCTATCGAGAAATTATTTTAGACATGCTTTAATATTTAAGAATATAGAGGTAGAGAAATTTGATTAGTATCAGAGGCAAAATCAAAACCAAGACCATGGAGGAGATAAGGAAATTAGAATAAGAGCATAAGAGGGAAATATTTTACATGAATTATGTATTCATATGCTAACAAAAATCGAATGTTAGTAAAAATAAAAAGATTATACTGAAGAGTTGTTGTGAACAGCCTTGAATGAGTAAAGAATTCTTTGTTTTGCTTTTGTTTCTTTCCTCTTGTTTTTCTAACAGCTCAAGTAGCACATCATTCTAGATATAACTGAAAAACACGTGTCCAAACATAATTACAAGTTTAACAGTCTTTCAGAATGTGCTCTATATATGATCAAAAGCTTGACAACTGAAGATACTGTAAGACATACCGTCATTACTTTAGATGAGTAGAACAATTATACATAACAAAGATATATTATTATGTTACGTAAAGATAAAATATGTTTCTAAAACTCTTGAGCTCAGGGGAAAAAAAAAAAAAAAAAAAAAAAGGACTTTCTTTGGTACTGGGCAAAATGTAAATCACACAGAACAGCAATACTGCACTAATCTGAGTATGTCATGAGGAAACCAGAAGCAGCTTATTTTGCCTTTATCTTTTTTGTTGGTGTGCAGGATAATCCATGTCTGGCCCTTAATGTGGCCCAGAATTTGTATCAGAAAATCAATTATTCCCTTCAGTCTCATTCAGTGTTACCTTTGAAATTTAACAGAGTAGAATTTTTAATGTGTTAGCCTTCTAGCTAGCTTTTGTTCTCTATGTGAATGAAACCCAGATAATTGATGACAATGGAGGCTGACAGTGAGGAAGTATTGATATTCAGGGACAGTGTTTAACTAATAACAGTTCTCATGATGATCCCAAGGAAATGTCTATGAAGAGAATTGTATTGTGTTGAAACAGTGTGATTGGAAGGCATATTCTGGACTAGAATTACAATTAAGACACAGGTTACTAAAGTTTTGGCCTAAAATCTAGATATGGTAAATCATTTTAGTCTTACAGCCTCCTAAAAAATATCTCAGAGGTATTAATGCTTTTGTCTTTCGTGTTATTTCTAAGTAATGTCAAACTATGAGAAAAGTTCAGAAGTGCCACTGCCCACCATCAGTTTGGTGTGGTCTAAGCTATGTCATGGATCGTAACCAGGACAGGGTTATTACTGGAAGTTTTCTTCTGTGTTCAACAAGAAAGTAATTCTGGCTTTTGTTGGTGACAAAACTCTCAGGGGAACATTTTCTAGATAACAAGGCAATTATTACAACATCATTTAAAGGCAAGTATCCTGACCAGCTTCTGGACAAGAAGCTCATTGTTTGAATCCATGAAAGAATCTTCTAATCCAAGCTAACTTAAAGGTAAATTGTAAATTCTACTAGCTGGAGAGATTAGCTTGACCCAAGAGTGCTACTACTTTTTTTTTTTTTTTTTTTTTTTTTTTTTTTTTAAGATTATTGTCAAGTCATACAGGAAACAAAAGTCAACACTCTTGGCTGCATTTGCAGTTGCTTTTTCATGTACAATCAAATGATCAATTCTGATCTAAATAATTTATCATCATTTATCAGCAGGACAAGGGGAAATGGTTTTAAGTTGAAAGAGGGAAGATTTAGGTTGGATGTCAGGGGGAAGTTCTTTACTAGGAGAGTGGAGAGGTCCTGGAAAAAGGCTGCCCAGGGAGGTTGTAGATGCCCCGTCCCTGGAGGTGTTCAAGGCCAGATTGGATGGGGCCCTGGGCAACCTGATCTAGTAAACATGGAAGTTTGGTGGCCCTGCCAGGCAGGGGTTTGGAACTTCGTGATCCTTGAGATCCCTTCCAACCTGGGTCATTCTGTGATTCTGTGTGTGTTTCTGTGAACAAAGGCCATACTCAGACACTTGCTCAGAAAATTGATTCTCACCAAGAATATGCTTTGTCTAGTCTGATTTCATAGTATTTATAAATAAACTCTTCAACATCTTTCTGAAACACTTTTTAGACTATCCTACACACTTATGATCATTTCCCCTTAAGCATAAAAACACTTGAAATCCTGTGGCTGTGTGAATACAAAGTCTGTCTTATGTAGTGGGAACCTAGAAATTATTATGATCTTCATGTTACTTTTGTAGCACAGGAGATGCACAATCATAAAGTAACTTATTTCAGGAGGGGCCTATAATGGTCTTCTAATTTGAAACCATGCAGAAATCAGGACCATTTTATATATTTACATTCAGAGCCTCTACTAGTTGTTTTTTTTTTTTGAAAGTATCCAGTGATGTGGATTTTGAAACTTCACAGCCTCTCTTGGGAAACTGTTACAGTGTTTGACATTGAGGGAGAAGGTGATGGGTGGAGTTTTTACCCATCTAATCATAGTCATCTCAGAGTTTCCCTTCTAAATTGTCAGTCAAGTTTTATTGTGCCACTAGGCAATTCTGAGAACTGTCACTGTTTTTGTTTGTTTGTTTGTTTGTTTGTTTGTTTTTTAGTATAATCTATTGGGTACCTCAGCAAAGTCATCCTTTAGACTTCTTGATATGGATCTCCACTGGACTTGCTCAGTTATTTCAGTTTCTGTCATGGTTTTGTGATCACTGTTATTCCACATCATCATATCATGTAATGTACTGGGAATTAAAGTGTTATCGCCCCAGTTTCCCACAGCAAAGAGAAGAAACAACATTCCCCAGAAGGCTGTTTGCTGTGCTGATATCATTCCTGCACAGGGGGAACACATATAAGGTGGTGTTGGGTTATCTGACATTCTCTTGTTTTCCTTCGACTTTTCTCCTCACTGCTCTTTTCCTTCTCTGCTGCCTGTCCCAACTGTGCAATTACTGAAAGGCCTACAGCTTTCAGATACTCTCGTATTATATCTGATTTATTAGCATCAATTCTAATTATCTTGCATTCCAATACTATATTTAGTAAATTAGTTTGTTTCTCCTCAGATTGTTGCTGCTGCTTTTTCACTGATTATTTTGGGGTCCCCTGTTTCCCTTCTCTGGAGGTGTGGATTTTACAAAATCCCTTGGCCCCACTAGTCATGGAACTGGGCCAAACCAGTCTGTAAACCGCTGACATCCAGAAAATTTATATTATAGATATTTAGATTAGATAAAAGCAGATGTACTTGTAACAATGTAAAAAGTATGGAAATTAAATAAAAATAATTTAAAATATTTAAAATAAACCATTCAAAGCATGCAAATTATTCTAAGTGTAAGCATTAGATGTATGTTTATTGCATTTATATTATTATTTATATTTATTGCAATTATATTATTATCATAACTAGTTACTTGGAAGTTGAAGATGGGGATGAAAGTATGTAAAATTCTAAAAATAATTAAAAAAAAAAGTTGTTCTTATATTTTATTTTCTTGGCATTTTTTTTAAAGTCAGACACAACATTTAAAAGATCAGATAAATAAAATCCTGGAGAAAGTATTTTGGAATTATACTGCTGCTAGGATAATGAATGTTTTCAATATGGCTGAAACTGTTAGTAGAGAAGTAGATAAAAGTTTATCAAATAGTAGTTACTGTCCTATTCAGTGTACAACTATCAAGAACAAAATGTACTGAGCAATGCCCCCATGTCAATTTGCCAGTTTGCTGAACAGAGCAGAGCAAGTATATTAGGATTCAAAACAAGCTGCTTTCAAAGGAGCTATTTGTTGGTAGATGTCTTGCTTTTTGCTCTCATTCTGTGTCAGCGGCACTTTGAAATAAACATCACAGCCTTGATTCAAGGCCAAGTTCTTCCTTCTTGAACTTGGGCAATTGCCAGCCTATAGTCCAACACATTTCAGTATATTTCTTCTATATGGAAAGCTACTAATGTGGAAAACAGACAGGTGAAGATTAAAATATTCTACATTGCAAGTGAGACAGAAATCCCAATGGAGCTTGCAGTGCCCAGTGATACACTTAATTCTCCTGAAAGAAAATGACAGTGATGTCAGTGGGAATTCAGAAATCTTCTCGTAACAGCATCAAGCACCTGTGGTTTGTCTTCATGTATCGCTCTCTAAGTTAATGTCTTCCTTGAAAGGAAGGAGCACTAAAAATTTAGAGAGGATGTTTTGTTTTCCATATAATGAAAGTATTTGGTGAATTTCAATTATTAAACTAACTTTGTTTCTACAGAAACCACATTATTCCTTTATTTGTGGATAGAATTTTTGATAGCGAGGATAAGTAAGCTGAAGGAAAGTGACCATTTGTAAGTGAAATTTCTTTATTAATTAGATGAAGCTATTATGTTCGTATATTTCAGACCATAAGATATCTATAAATATTCTGAATAAATTATTTCCTTCAAATCAAAATTTAATTTTTACAACTAGCAAACTGCTTTAATTATTTTTGATGGAATTTTCTTAGAGATTCTAGACAGCTGAATATAAATACGTAGATTTTGGAGAAGTGAGTTGAATTGTGCCACTGTCTTTTTCTCTACTTCCATTTGAATTGATGATAATATAGTTAAAAGACTTCTAAAGAACAAAATATATTGTCTTCCACTTAAAAATTATGGGCATATCATTGACAGATCATACATGTATATATTCATAACTACTTCATCAACTGACTCGGCATTTATACTTAGCAATTAAAAAACTGTAGGTTAGATGTTTAGAAAGCAAAACCTCAAAGCCATATCTAATATTACTAGTTTAGTCTATTAATTTGAATTTTTAATACAGTAAGTGAGAGAAGTAAATGAGTATGATAGTTTTTGGTTTTATTTTGTTTTTGTTTTTTGTTTGTTTGTTTGTTTTGTTGTTTGTTTTTTTTTAATCACAGATCACTAATCACCTGTGAGAAATAATTTCTCAGAAACCAGGATCAATAGACTGATTTAAAGAGTGAAGAATATTGGAATGCTGCATGTCAAATGCAAAATATAACACTTAGTAATGTCCTAGAGAATACAAAGCCTACATAGGCAGAGTTGTATTCAAAGTGCTGAAAACTCAATGAGCTTAAATTATGTAATTACTGAAGACTTCAGTGAGTTACTGTAAATTATTATATTTATAAATATAAATAATAAATTATATATATGTGTGTGTATATATATATAATTTATATTTATAAATATAACTTTATATATATATATATATATAAGTATAACTTATATATATATATAAAGTTATACTTATATATAGTATATGTATATAATATATACTTATATATATATTTATATATATATAAGTATAACTTTATATATTATATAGTTATACTTTTATATATATATATATTTGCTGATGGCAGCTTTATTGTCACATTTCCACAATATAGAATAAATTTGTTATGAGTATATTTTCATATGTCACAGATTTTCAAGGGCACTTCTGACTTCAGTTTCATCATTATAGCTTGGCAGACAAACACTAAATATTTTCCATTCAACAAATTAATTTCCAAAACAATTGTTGCCCCATTATTACAAGGTCCCAAATAGCTTGTTATTGCCATTCTGTAAGTAACAATGGCAAGCAAATAAAATATCATATATTTAAGTCATTATATTCAGCATATTGTATATGACAAACAATAGACTTAGATAGAAACAGATGTCTGATTTATCAACACTGACAAAACAGATTCTTCTTCTGTGTGTGTGTCTGCTTATACTGAAAACAAATAAGCAATACTTGTACCTTTCTGTATTGGACTAGGCTTTGTAATTGGGAAACATCATCATTCATAACATTTATATTTAACATTCATATTTATAATTCCAAGTGTTTGCAAAGAATCTGCAGTCAATTTACTGAATGCTTATCTGAATATAAAAGTCTTTAGCTCTTGGCTAATTTTCATAAAAGCTATTACTATCTGGGAAAAAAAAAAAAAAAAAAAGACTATGAACAAAGGGACATAGATCATTACAAAACAGACAAACAAACAAAAGGATGAAAAACAAACAAAAAAACAAAAACAGAATGTTTCCAGAAAGGGTAGATATTTTGTACCAAGCCAGTGAAGGACATGTAACATCTGGGGTCTACTACAGGCCACCTGCTCAAGGGAAACCTTTTGATGAGGCATTCTTTCTTCAGCTACAAGAAACATTGTGCTTGCAAATTCTCATTCTCATTGGGAAATTTAGCCATCAGAATGTCTGTTGGGAAAGCAAAATGCTGGGCTGTAAAAAATCCAGGAGACTCCTAGGATACATAGTGAATAACCTGTTGGTCCAAATATTTGACCAGCCATCCAGAAGGGAAGTGTTAATGGAGCTGGTGCTCATCATGTTGATGAGCTCATTAAAGAGATTAAGATTGGAGGCAGGCTAAGCTTTAGCATCCATGCCCTTGTTGAGTTTGTTATCTCAAGGACTGCAAGGTGTTTCACATCACATTCTCATCTCTAAATTGAAGGAAGATGGACCTGAAGAGTACAGTATAGGAATATTCAGATAAGGAATTGGTTGGATGGTCTCAGACAGTTCTGGTTCTGGTCAATGGCTCTATGTCTGCATGGAAGTTGGTGAAAAGTAGTGTCTCTCAGGAGGCTCTCTTGGGATTGGTGTTCTTTAACATCTTCATTAATGGCCTAGACAGTGGGATTGAGTATGCTCCAGCAAGTTTGCAAATGACATGAAGTTGAATGATGTAACATATAGGACAGAAAGAGCAGATGACATTCAAAAAGAACAGAACAAGCTTGAGAACTGAGCCTATGTGAATGTAATGAATTTTAACATGATCAAATACAAGTTGTTGCATCTGGACTGAGGTAGTCCCACATATGTGTACAGGCTGGGAGAATAACTTCTTTAAAGGAGCTCAACAGAAAAGGATTTGGGGATTCAGATGGACAAAAAGCTAAGCATGATCCAGCTGTGTGTATTTGCAGCCCAGGACTGCAAATGTATCCTGGATTACATCAAATGATGAATGATCAGCAGGATAAGGAAGGTGATTGTACCCCTCTATTTTGCCTTTTTGATACCCCATCTGGAGTACTGAGCCAGACCTGGAGCCCTCAGCAAAATATTAAAAATTACACAGAGCTGTTGGAGCAGATTCAGAGGATGAGTGCAAATACGAACAGAGTTCTGGAGCAGCTCTCCTAAGAAGAACAATTAAGGGAGCTGTGCTTGTTCAGTCTGGAGAAGGATCTAGGGAGGCATCATTGTGGATGTTGAGTATTTAAAGAGAGTTTATTAAAAAAGATGGAAACTGATGTTCTACACAGTCTAAGAGTGACAAGAAAAGGACAACTGATCTAAAACTCAAAAAAAAAGGGGAGATTTAGAACAGATTGTAGGAGGTAATTCTGTACTCAGAGGGCGAGGCACTGGAACAAGTTGCCCAGAGAAGCAGTGGATGTCTCATCTCTGGAGGTATTCAGGGCCAGGTTGAACATTTCCTGGGCACTCTGAACTAGTGGGCGACAAAATTGCCCACAGCATGGAGTTGGAATCAGAGGATTTAAAAATCCTTGGGTTCCTTCCAAACCAAGCTAGGAAAATTTTAATCCTTAATTTCCTGTTGTTTATATGATAATAACTTAGAGCAGTTAAAATATTCCTCAGTGTCTGTGTTAAAACATCTGAAACTTTTTAAAAACTGTCATACATAAGGGGACTTTTGGAAGGCATTTTGTAGGTCTGGAAGACATGAGAGTTCTGGGCTTGAGTGGCAGACTGGAATTGATGTTTGAATGCAGAAAATGGTCACACAAATAAGAGGCGGGAGAGAAAACTGAGTTTGGAAGCTAGGAAGATCTAAAAAGGTAGTTTGCTGAAGGCAGGTATCAGGAAGGGTCTATTGCCACTACTCACTGTCACTAGAGGCTCCATAGTTCTGAAAATTGTTGGTCACTGAGAGATGGATTGTAACAGTATGAGCTTTACAAAAAAAAAAAAAGTATTTAAAAATAATTATGTTCCATTAATTTATAGAGGGATCTTTAGTGGAGATTTTTCCATGGCTGACTACAAAACTTAGCTCTAGTACAGAGATGCCAATGGAATTTTGAATAACCAAGTTAGCACCTCATCTTCTGCAGTGCATAGAAAGAGGGTCATGTCTGAAATGATGGTTTAGAAAAAT
The DNA here is from genome assembly GCF_054131305.1 of Coturnix japonica. Classification (NCBI taxonomy): domain Eukaryota; kingdom Metazoa; phylum Chordata; class Aves; order Galliformes; family Phasianidae; genus Coturnix; species Coturnix japonica. The sequence continues at coordinate 130,578,126 of NC_140663.1, forward strand.
GGGATTACTGCAAGGTTTTTCACTGTTTGAGGCAGCTAAAAGATTATTCTCCTCTTTGTGTCATTAGTAGTTCAGCAGGGCAAGTAGAACAGTTTGAAGAGTTATGACAGATATTTTCTGATGACAGATATTTTCTGATGACAGAAGGCAAGGCAAGGCAAAGCAAGGCAAGGCAATGAAAGAATAGGGAACACAGATTTAAAATCACTCTAACAGATATGAGCACCAGGATATAAAAAATCCCATGACATTAAAATCTTATAATTAGAAGACTGAAAATTAAGGTCTCTCATCTGCCTTCATGTCTAGGGTTTTTTGTTTTGCAAATTCTTCATTTTGCAGTTTATTGAACTGCCATTCATACCAAAACTGTCATCTATGAGAATAATTTCAGCAAAGCACTAGTTACAGGCTTTTACAAAGATACAAAATTTGTTCGATAATGAAGCAGTTGTTCTTGCTTTTCAATTGTGTTTATCTATTTTTGTCCCAGACTGAAAGAAAAAAACGTGTGAAAAACTATTATACAATAAAGTCTTTCTTTGGGTTTGCAGTTTCAGTTTTCTCTTTCTGACACATGCCACCATTAGATAATGGACAAAACAAGCCACTTTGTTCTTTTATTACTGTTATTATTATCAATTTTCTAGTTTGTCCTCATCATAACTGTCCTTCATTTTCCTATTATTTCTCCTTATCTTCAGTGGGTCAAAATTTTTTCCTTGCCTCAGTACAACTGGGAGTAAGATGCTGCAAATCAAAGTCCTGTGAAGCAATACTTCTCTTGAATTCCTGCAGCTATCAAGGTCAGTAGCAGCTGTGACCAGAAGCTCTGTTCCTTGAATCTTGTCCTTCACTTAGTCTTTCTCTAATGACTAAGGATGGTCATAATAATTAGATAAAATTCTTGTCAATCTTTTCTAAAGGGCACCAGCTTAAACTCTATATATTTGTTGAGAAGATAAGTGATTGTTTTCACAACTTAAAAGGCCTTAGCATGCCTTTTCATTAATATTTTATCACATGCATTATGAATTCTGATGCTTTTCAGAGGTTATAAAACATAGAAACCAGAACATTTCTTACAAAACTATGTCTTCTTTTGATGACAGTTCTTTCAAAGACATTTCCTTTGCTTATGTAGACTTTGAGCATTCACTTGTAATGATGGCAGGTTACCTGAGGAAAGTAAACAAAAATCAGTGTGGAATCTTGCAGATTTTTAAATAGCTACCAATTCCAAATTATTTCAATGTCTCTATAAAATAAACTATGTAGTGCATTAAAAAAAATAAAATCATTTTAATGCTTTCTCTCTCTCTCTCTCTCTCTCTCTTCTTTTTTTTTTCCTGAAAACCTATTGTGTTACAGATAAGCTTTTACTGAATAGAAGATGATAAAATATTTATTCTATTACAGCTGAAGTGACAAATATCCTGCTGCTCACTTTATTTGAGTAAAACAAATTTATCCCCAGAACAGAATGCTGTGGGCACTCATCAGACATAAAGTAGCATATTATCAATAGAGAAGGTGAGAAATTAAGTAAGCAGCAAAATAATACCATCACCCCCTCTGCCAGACACTTTCAGTTTATGTTTCAGTTTACGTGCATCCCCCCATCCCCTTTGTTATTCTTTGTATCCTTTGTATTCATTCCAGTTTTTTTTTTGGTTTTTTTTTTGTTTTTTTTTTTTTTTAATGCATCTCTGTGGTGAATCTGGCAACATTCCTTTAAGAATTTCTTCATAAAAAATCTCTTATCATATACAAATTAGTGTGTCCTTCTTTCCTTACATCTCAAAAATGCTTGGATGTGCTACAGATGTCAAAATCCTTAGAATCTGTGACTCTTCAGGTTTGTTTTTTTTTTACTTTTAGGTTTTTCTTTTGTTAAAAGCAATAACAATTTTAAAAATTAATAGAAGCTAGGTTCAGAGTGGTTATTAGTAATATATACAATGCAGAACAAACACTCCAACACTCACATTGTTTTGTTGTTATTGTCAATATTCTTTTTCAGTAAATTCCTATTATAAGAGACCAAATTTCATGAAACTAACTTGGATCTATAGCTTTACCTCTCTGTTCCATGGGGAACCTGGATTATAACATCAGAGTTTCTAACTGTCATGTAACAACTACAGCCTGAATACATCATTACAAAAAATAAAAATAAAATAAAATAAAATAAAATAAAATAAAATAAAATAAAATAAAATAAAATAAAATAAAATAAAATAAAATAAAATAAAATAAAATAAAATAAAATAAAGATTATGTTGCAGTGGGGTGCCTTTGTTACTTCTTGAAATTTTAGTCACAGCTGTAATGGGCAAGCTTTTAAATGCTTTTAATTTTTTTGGTATATAGTTTCTGATTTTATCACTATTTGAACAAATGCTTATAATAAAATCATAAAATCAACTGAGATGGAAGTGACCCTTAAAATCATCCAGTCGTAGTTCCCTGCAATGAACAGAGACACCTACATCTTAATTATTTTGCTCAGAGACCTGTCTAACCTGACTTTGAGTGTTTCCAGATAACACGGTTCTATGATTTCTGATTGGTATTGCACATTATAATATCACGTACTGCTCTTGGAGATAGAGTTAATGCTGCAGTTCTGTGGACTGTCAGTATTTCCAGTCACTTGGCCTCAGAAAAGAAGAATGAACTACAACTCCCAGAAGACCTCATTTTTTGTTTCCAATTTCCATTTAGAAGGGAGGAAAAAACTGACTGGGAGGATCAAGATTGTAGCTCTGCTTCCTGTGCTGGTCATCAGCACTAGAGTAAGGACTTGGTTTCAGAAACTCTCTCAATTTATTAACTTCAATTCCAATCATATGGTAATATGTTGTATTATCTCACATTTTTCTATTATATTTAGTAAACAAAGTTTCTGTTGTTGTTATTTGTTTGTTTGTTTTGTTTTTTTTCCCTTAGCTTCTTGCCTCCATTTTCCTTGTCTAGGCCCATCACTCTATCTTTCCCCTCCCCCCTTTCCCTTTTCCTGGGACAGGGGCCTCTGGGCCCCTCAGCCTCATTTGTCATGGAACCAGTCAAAGCCAGGCCGAACCTTGACAACAGGAACAGGGCAATCACCACATTTGTACTCTGCCTTCTGGTCTTCAGAGTTCTTTTAGCTCATTTGCTCTAATATAGTATATTGACATTAAAGAGATAGGTAGGTATTTATTTATTAACATAATTGGTATTTGCCTACCTGTTAGTTTTTAGCATTATTTTTTGCAAAATTTTGTTTTCTTTTCTTAATTAACATTCTGTATAGGTTACCTCTGCCATTCAGAGTAGAAAGGATGACCCGGGGAACTACTGACCTGTCAGCCTCACCTCTGTGCCAGGAAAGATCATGGAACATATCCTCCTGGAATCAATGCTGGACTCAAAGGCACATGAAAGAGGAGGTGATACAGGATAACTGGCATAGTTTCAGCAAGGGCAAGTCTTGACCAAGATAGTACCCTATAATAACACAACTTCATCAATGGATGAGGGAAGAGCCACTGATGTCATCTGTATGTCAGCAGTAATAGTCTCCCATCATGCCCAACTCTCCAAATTGGAAAGTTGTGGATTTGTTGGTTGCACTGTTCAAATAATGAGATCATACCCAGAAAGTGGTGGTCAGTGGCTTAATATCTGGATGGAGATCAGTGATGACTTGTGTCCCTCAGGGATCAGTACTGGAATCACCGCTGTTTAAATTAATTCTACTGGCAGTAGAATTGAGTGGAACTTCAGCAAGTATGCAGACAAAACCAAGCTCTGAAGTGCAGTTGACATGATTGAGGGATGAGAAGCCATCCAGAGAAACCTAGACAGGTTGTGGACCCACAAGAACCTCATGATGTTCAACAAATCCAAGTACATGTTCTTGCACCTCTGTGGAGGCAAACCCCACTACCATTACAAGCTGGGAGATCAAATAATTGAGCATATCCCTGTCGATAAGAACTTTAGGATATTGATAGATGGCAAGTTGAATATGAGCCAGAAAGTCAATGACATCCTGGGATGAATGAAAAGAAGCATGAACAAAGTTCAAGGGAGGTAATATTGCCCCTCTGTTCTGTGCTGGTGAGAACTCATCTGTAGTACTCCAGGCAGATCTGAAGCGCTCAGCACAGGAGAGGCATAGACCTGTTTCAGCATGTCTAGAGAAGGGTCACAGAAATTATCCAAGTGATACAACATTTCCCCTGTGTAGACAGGCTAAGAGAGTGGAGTCTGTTTAACCAGGAGAAAAGAAAGCTCTGGGAAGACCTGATAGCAGCCTTTCAGTACAGTCCCCTTTTCAGGGTGGGGGTGGGGGTTATATGAAAGAAGGGTGTAGACTCTTTAGCAGGATTTGTTGTGACAGGACAATAAGAAGTGGCTTCAAACTAAAATAAGGGAGACTGAGGCTAGGTATAAGGAAACTGATTTTTATAATAAGGAGAGTGAAGTATTGGAGCAGGCTGCCATGAGAGGTGGTGAACGTCCCATCCCTGGAGACATACATGGCCAGGCTAAACCAGGCTCTGCAAAATCTGATCCAGCTGTAGACATAGATGTCCTCTGCAAGAGAGTTGGACTAGATGACTTTTAACTGCCCCTTCCTGTTCACACAGTTCTATGATTCTATTGTATTGTTTCAACATATGTGGTATTTAGGGTAGAATCATCCATTTGCAGTATTTTTTCCTTGTTTTACAACTGTGCCTTGATACAGTATGTGAAATAGGATGCTTTATTTCACACCATGGGTTAGAATTGTGCAAAAGCATCTACCAAAACAAACAAACAAACAAACAAAAAACACAAAAACAAAACAAAACAAAACAAAAAACCAATAATTTTTTTTTAAAAAAACAACAACCACATAGTTAAAAGTTTTCATGTGCTGTGAACAGAAACATTTTGAACTATTTCAGAAAAATAGTCAGGAGGAAACACAGAAAACAACTTACAGTAACAGTTTTATTATTGTAACTCTGAGGGCTTTCCTGCAACTGTTGTTATTTATTTTTAATTTTGTTAACATATGAAGAGCAGTAGAAATTAAACACCTGATTTATAACTGAGTTGCAAAGCTGTAGAAGTGCCACAAGTGTGGATGATTACATTCACTTTGTTATTTTCTATGAATATATTCCCTTTGTTAAATGAATTTTCTAGAGGAATGTGAGTAAACTTGAGTGCAGAACTCCATTTTCATATATTTACAATGTTTTGAATGACATCTGAACACTTTATGTGTTTGAATGACAATATCATTGTTACCTATTAAATATAGGAAAATATGTGATACGCTCATCAGTTGGATATTGCAGAAGTTCATGTATAGGTTTTGTACACTACCTGCCAAAGCATCAAGTGTATTACTGATTTATTGACTTTCCCTTTTCCATCATTTATTTATTTATTTTCCTGAGGAAAACTAGGCCTTCAAGAAAGTGAAAGACTGATGGTTTGAGCTAACTTTCACCCTATGAAATCTAATGGTGCAGGTTAATAACTTGGTCTATGTTTGTGAAAGAAAACTGAAGCCATTCTTTCACTTGACTTCGATACGTATTGCAAAAAGAAAGGTATTATAAACAATGAACAATCCAGTCTTCCAATTCACTGCAATTCCAACTCAGAATTTCAACATGACCTTAAATAAAGCCCACTATTCACTGGTTTTAGAAAACTGTAATGATGCTGGTAAGAAGACATCAAAGACAGTTAAGCCTGCTTTAGTAATAATGAAAGGGAAGTATTGATACAACTTTTCCAAAGCCACATTCTTCAACAGACCTGGCTAAGAACTGACAGCAGCTGGAATTTAATCTGTTTCTCCTTTAGAGAAACAATACTTACAGGATAGAAAGTGTCAAGTGGCAGGGGAGAGCTCTCCTTTTCTTAAAACTGAAAAGCTGGCAATTCTTGAAATCCCTGCATGGCATCAATCATTTTATCTTACTGGAGGTAACACTGTTTCCCAGAAACTAGAAGTGTGAACTTTTCTTTCTCCCTTAAAAAAATAAAAAAATAAAAAAATAAATAAAATAAAATAAAATAAAAAAAAGATCTACTCTTACAACTTACAACTTCTCATACTTTTAATTGCCTTTCCCTGTATGAATTGGTCCAGTTGAACATAAAGGCCAAAATTAGTTTTAAATAAAATGTGTTTGTGTGTGTGTGCACTTACAAAGATCCAAATAATCTAGCAAGAAAGTAAAAACCACAGTGAACAAACCTTTACAAAGCAAATTATATGCAAACTGCTGTAGTTTTGACTTGGAACTATAAGCTTTGCTTATGGCCAGGATAGTTTGACTTTCAAATGGAAAGCTGAAACGTACACAGCATGGTTTAAAAACATTACTCAAACTAATCTAAATCAAACTGTGACTATGGAAAACATTTACTTCAGACTTTACTGAATCTAGATGCAGCTCCCTTGGCGTTTGACATGAATGTTTATTCTGCATAGGTTTAAAATGTTAAGAGATAGTTGGCACATAACTATTTAAGTTTCTATTAGTGATAATTAAAGCACTTTGTGTAAATCTCCATACTACCACATGAAACATTTTCCTGTGTGTGACTTCTGTAGGAAAGAAAAGAACCACTAAATACTTAATCGAATTTTACCCTACTCAGAAGAAATTGTAGTTCTTCCAAAGCCCTTTTCTGCATTAATGGGGAGGTGGAGGTATAAAAGCATACTACAGGAATTTAGTTGAATAGTGCTCTAAAAACTGTTACAATGTTCTGCTTAGAATAATAAGTACAAAAGGAAGTGTTGTACCCTTGAGCTCTAGGCACCATTTAATATGGCTTAAAAGGCAACATTTCATTTGTTCTTTATTATTTTTTTTATAAGACATCAACCCTGCAGCAAAAGAAAGAATATGATTGTACACATATATTTTCCAGCATGTAACCTTAAAAACAGTCACTCATCTCAGTTTACTGTAAAGTTGTTCTTTAACTGTGAGAAGTTTGAGGCTGTTTCATGTTAATTTTTCAGTGGACCATATAGTTGTTTTAACAATAATTTCACATATTTGTGGCATTTGTTTATTTATTTATTTTACTTTTGAAAGAGAGAGATTGTCTTAACTGACTCATGCAAACGTGACCATGAAATGTCCTGCATTGTTCCAGTTGGTTTCAGCCCTGTCTGTGTATTATGGGCAACAGACCATGGATGCCACAAGTCCATCAACCAAACCTAGAGTAAAGAATCAGTAATGCGGATGAAAAGGATATGCTTTAGTCTGAGTTCATCACCTAGACAGGTCTTTCTTTCCATCACTGAAAATAAAGCAGAGAAATGCTATACAGAGTGGTCTTGCAATTGTTGATTCTTCTAGAGTGAGTTTTAGCCTCACTTACCAAAGAAGCAGCATGCAAATCTGTGCTTGTTCAGACACTATTGACAACAGCGCCAGTTGTATTTCTGCTGTATTTAACTATATGAACTATGCTGTCAAAATAATTGTGTTTTGTTGGGTTTTGTTGCTGTTCCACACCCCCCACCCCCTCACCCCCCGCCCCCCCCCCGCATAATTTAATGTGTTCTGAAGATTACCTCTTTTGTTTGTTTTAAGATTCACAGCAGAAGACTTTTCTGCTGACAGTGAGAAATCCTCCTGACACTGGTAAATCTTCTTGACCCTCATACACTTTTCCAGGGTAAATCTGAAGTCCGCCCGTGTACTGCTCAATTTATAGTTTCCCATTCAAATTTTAACTAGTAAACTATAACCATTTAAGTGCCCTCATAAGTATAAACTATTATAAAGTATTTTAAATAATTTTCTACATTTCTATTAATCCTATTTTTTCTCATATAATTTTTAAATTCTAAAATAACCAAATAGTTGTTATCTAAAAATTACAAACTTTGCAGGATATCAAAGTGAAAACAGAATACAAAATTTTCTGCCCATTAAACTCATGAGGTTCTTCATTCTTCACCTTTGCTTTCTTCCCCGCACTCACAAGGACCATTCTCACAATAAATAATACACAGTTTTGCCTTTTAATTTCAGTTTCAAACATGAAATGCCCTATGTGGTAGAAAAGGAAGACAAATGCAGCACAGTTTATGAAAGCTATGTTATGAAATGTTTTTCTGTGTAAAAATATGATTGTGAAACAGAAAAATCCATATTTTTAATTCAGAATGGAGGATTCATAGCAATTACAAGAACAATGAACATGAAATGATTAGAAACACCTATTACATTCTGGTCAGCATTTCATGGTGTAAATAATACCTTAAAAAGTACTAAATACTAATACTAAAAGTACTAAATACTAAATACTAAATACTAAAAAAAAGTACTTAAAAAAAAAAAAAGAAAAAAAGACTAATTTCATTAATTTAGAAATTCCTTCTTCTGATAAAAGCTAATCAAAAAGACTGAAAGAAAAAGAGTAAGTTATCTCTCTGATAAACTGTTGCCAATACATTCACTTCAACAGCATTTTACTATTTTTAAAATTAAGCATTTTACATATTTTGACTTTTCTTATATAGAAAAGTACAAAGCAACCAGTCACAGTCAGTAGCATAACTATTTTACAACAAGGAAGGAATTGATCTGAATGAGGGTATATGTCTCACTTGTCTATCTTATATGTTATGCTTTTGTCTTTCACACCTTATTTCTCCTTTCCACACACATACGCAAATTAGGATTTTTTTTTTTCTTTTCAAAATATTGTATTTACAAATTAATTTTGACTGCCAAGTTCAAATTAAGAAAAGTATGATCTTTGAATTCCTGAGTACTTAACTCTGATTTCATTACAAAATTCATTAGTAAATAATTTTTATTAGAACAAATATCTGACAAGGAGATCTGTAAGTTACCTGTTGTGAATTAGTTTGGCCCTGAAGTGTTAAGCCACTTTTTGTACCAATGGTCAAAAAAGTTTTTAAAAATTCAGTGCATCTTGAGCTTATTCACACGATTAAAACACTGACTAATATTTTATTCATTGCACAACTTAGCAGGGCATATATAAAATGTTAGTGATTACTGAGAGCTTTACAGCAGGCAAGCTGATATTACCTAAAATCTTTCTGATCTAGTCTGCCTACAAATATTGCCTCCTCCTCAAATATTTGGGTTTATGAAGATATAGTGGAAAAGCTGAGTATACAGTTAGATTTCAACAGTTAATTTTATTTATTTATTTATTTATTTATTAGCTTTTTGGAGAATTTTAGCTTTAGCAAAAGATGGAAAAATCTTTTTCAGTCTTGGCAGTTTGCTTCTTGACATTATGAGTAACTATGTTAAATTACAGTTGTCTATCACATCACTTCAGAAGGTTCACAGCTAAATATACATGCAAAATTTTAAGGTACTTTTCAGGGAAATGTAAGGAAAAAAAATCAAAGTTCAAGTAAGAATGAACAGTCGTAACTTACTGACCCTTTGAGGCTAATTCCAAGCTTTTTTCTCTGCACAACTGAAACCATTACTAGCAGGTTTATTCCCCCAGAGCAGGCCACCATTTCACTCAATTTCCTCTGCCTTTTAGTTGGTTATTGAAATCATTGCAGCTACATAGACACCAAAGTGCAAATCATAAAAACAGAAGCTATAGATTCTTCTGCTACAGGGTCACAGGGTGCAGACAATGGGGCTCAAACCAGTCATTCATTTCCCAAAATAAACCACAGAGAATCACTTTGTTGGAAAAAGATTTCAAAATTGTTACAGATACCACTAGGTAAAGTAGGATATTGATGCTTCCATAGACTAGGTGAGTGCATGGAATGCCTAAACTTAAATCCAAGACACTGTAATCACCATATGCAGATCCTTCAATTGCATGCATAATTGTACACTATTTATTGACACCATGTACACCGTCCTCAAGTCTGGATCGTCACCTTGATTTGAATGTCCTCCTTATATTTTACCCTCCGCACATTCTTTGAGGAGATATAGGACACTAGAAAGAAAATGATGCACTCCAAAAGCCTGGAGCATCCTGGAACAAAAGGGGTACAAAGAAAGTAGGAAGAGTAGTTCTATGTAAATATGTGTGTACACAAACATATTCAGATTAGTTGAAACTCATATACCTTCATTATCTATATAATCAAAATATTGAGAAGCTAGAGTTTCTGTCAACCATTTAAAGATCAGAGTTCTCCTTTCCAACTTCCCAAATTAATTTTGTTCTACAGCAAAGACTCACGTGTAAGATATAATAAAAAGTACACCTCTCTATCTTGTATTTTAATTTCTCATATCTTTAATCTTCTCTTTTTCAAATATAATTACATCCTCTTCAGCTTTTGTTTTTAATATGGCATAGGTATGTAAAGTATGACATCAATGATATGTCATTCTGTCAAAATAAAATGTATATATAAAATGTATGTTTAAAGAACAAAGGAGCATAAAGGAGCTAATCACACTTAATCATAGCTTGTATCCAATATTATTAAGCACTTTATTTTTATTTATTTATTTATTTTCAAATGAGAAGATACTCCAATTTTTTCCACATGTTGAAAAATAATTATGAGCTATTCAGATTGCATTTAAAATACATATGTCTATCAAAAAGCATCACAAAATATTTGGAACAGGTTTCCAACTATACTGCAAAGCCAACTGACATTTCTGGCTTCTTCTGTCCCCTGTGATGATACTGTGATCTCAAAATTAGCCACTGTATTTTGAAAAAAAAGAAATGTTCTAAGGAACTAATGGAACAATTACATATTTGTGTTTATGTCACATTCTTGATAAGTTCCTTTATCCAAAGAAAATATTGATTCTGAGGAAGATCAAACATTTCACATCAGAGGGGAACCATGCATTTGAAAAGTAATTAAGTACAAGACAAATATTTGTTTTTACTGTCCATATGGAGTTAGCAAAGAAATGGCAGTCACTGAAGTAAAAATGCCATCCAATTGTAAAATAAGAAGGACCGATAAATTTCTATATATTTTAGCTTAAGTGAAGAAGAAATACAGGAGAATAACACAAGTAGATAAAATAGAAAAAACAGACACTGAGTCAGGAGTTGCTAATTTCATATTTACATTCCAAGAAGAACAAAACTCTGTGTAGATGTACGTAACTTACACTAGTAAACAGAGTGTACGTAACTTACACTAGTAAACAGAGTGGGAAGTAGAAATTGTCATAGCAGCTCTAACTGGATGTTCATTCTCTTCTGGCTACACAAACACTATTTGCAGAAGGTATATTTGATTCTCCTGGTTTATGAATGCTTGCATGAATGTGGCCTAATGTTTTACTTTGTCTCTTTATCTTTGTAGTATATATCAATAATGTCCACAATCTGGAAGACCTCCTAGGACCTAAGAGCAGAAACAAGTGTCATGGGTGTAAGTTGCTGGGAAAAAACAAGGGGAATGTATCCCCTCTTGTAAATGAGAAGGGAGAACTGATAATAACAAATTCTTTGACTCAATTTTCAGTGGCAGACAGGCTTTCCATATGTGAAACATGTAGAATATATTTAACTCCATGAAATACTAGGTGGGGGTTGGGAGAGCAAAAGTGCAGTTTCAATACCACTTGGTAAGACCAAACAAATAGAATTACATGGTGCCTAGTGACAATCAGCTCAGGGTCCTAAGCTGATGTAGCTGACAATCTGCACTCCACTATATTTGAAAATTCAGGTGAAGTCCCATGTAACTGGAAAAGAGAAACTTCAGTCCCATTTTTAATCAGAAAAGCTAGAGCACGTCTATGCAGAAAGGCTGAGTGAGACACAGTAGCTCAGCCTGGGGAAAAGAAGGAGATTTCAGAAGACCTCTTTGTAGCTTTTCAGTACCTAGAGTGAAGTATTTAAAAAGATGGAGTATCACTTTTAGTGATCTGATAGTGAAAGCACAAGCGGGCATGGTTTTAAAATGAAAGAGGGGGCAGTTAGATTAGATATTAGGAGGTAATTTTTTACTCAGTGGTTGGTGATGCACTGGAAAAGTGTATCCGCTAGGGAAGTTGTGGATGCCCCCTCCCTGGATATGTTCAAGGCCAGGTTGGATGGATCTTTGGGCAACCTAATGCAGAGGGTGGCATAGGCTGCATAAACTGCTACACTCTATAAGTTTTTTAGGAAGAAAATATTTCACAATTTACACATCAGACAATCATAAATTGAATTAAGTGGGATCTCACAGCAAGATTTAAGGTCTTACCACATGGCCACACAAATATCAATGTACAGAATAGACCTAATATCAGGCTTTGTGCACTGAGGCAAGGGTAATGAATTTTCTCAGATATAACCATAAGCCACACCTACCTACAGCTCAACCTTGCTATACCAGGACGTTCAAATAAGTAAATATTTGTTCAGTATTTATCATAGCCATGGTTTTTCTTGGTAGATTGCAGGTTTTATTAAATTATTAAATTGAAATATACTACATATGCAAAATTCTTTTCACAGAATCACAAAATTGTAGGGGTTGGAAGGGACCACTAGAGATCATCGAGTCCAACTCCCCTACCAAAGCAGGTTCCCTACACCATGTCGCACAGGTAGGTGTCCAGGCGGGTCTTGAATATCTCCAGAGAAGGAGACTCCACCACCTCCCTGGGCAGCCTGTTCCAGTGCTCCGTCACCCTCACTGTAAAGAAGTTCTTGAGCACATTTGAGCAGAACTTCCTATGCTCCAGTTTCTAGCCATTTCACCTTGTCCTGTCCCCACGCACTACTGAAAAGAGACCAGCCTCGCCACTATGGCCCGGAAACATCAGGTATTTATAAACCTGGATCAAATCCCCCCTCAGCCTTCTTTTCTCAAGGCTAAACAGACCCAGTTCCCGAAGTCTTTCCTCATAGGGGAGATGCTCCAGGCCCTTCACTATCTTTGTGGCCCTCCACTGGACTCTTTCCAAGAGATCCCTGTCTTTTTTGTACTGGGGAGCCCAGAACTGGACACAGTATTCCAGATGAGGCCTCACCAGGGCAGAGTAGAGGGGGAGGATCACCTCCTTTGACCTGCTGGACACACTCTTTTTAATAAACCCCAGTATGCCATTGGCTTTTTTGGCCACAAGGGCATATTGCTGGCTCATGGCCAACCTGTCATCCACCAGGACGCTCAGGTCCCTCTCTTTTGTTACGTGACCCATATTTACTGATTTTTGTCACATCTCAAGCCCCAGTGACAACATAAATATTTTTTTATTTACTGATTTATTTATGTTTGTTTCTTAAAGAAATCATTATAGAAACAGTCTGTGTTTGTAGTTTCTGTTTATTATTATCATTGTTGTTATTATTATTCTTGAGGACAGTTTTTCTGAATCATTCTTTTGAATGTCACAGACAAAAAAATTTAACCTCTTGAACACTGCCACAGGTAGCAACATATAGAAAGAAGATCAGTGGAAAAAGTAGATTTGGCAGGAGAAACACTGATACTGAAGCCAGGGTAGCTCTTTAATTTGCATTATCTTAGGATTTCTTTTTTATTATTACCATTTTAGTTAGATAGTTCTGCACACTTTCGAAGTGGCTAACTGCATGATGAAACTTTCTTAGCAGCAAGACATTTTGTTTCTCGTATACAATTTTCATATTCTCATTTAGAAAATTAAACAGCTTTTGTTACATTGAAGTGACACATTGCTTATTATTCAATGTCAAGGATATTGCGAAAAGTTTTACATGTGACTGAAAGTGAATTTGCTGCAATATTTCTTTCATTATCTCCAGAGATATAAAGTTGTACGTGGCTTTTGGTTTTGGAAGTATTTTTGTAAAATATATGCATGTTATAACCAAATTTGAGTTACCTTTAAAAGAAATGTATCATTGCCTGTATGTCATATTTTTGTTAATCTTAACTTGTAAGTTAGGATTTGAATTTTCTACAGTAGTTGTTACTTTCGCTATCTAAATCTTATTTAAAAACACATTAATTGATGTTCTTTTTCTGCTGGATCAGTTGCTGGATCAGTTGCTGGATCAGTTACTTCTGTCACTGGCATTGAAAAACAGCTGAGAGAAAAGCTGCAATGATTTTTTTTTTTCTTAAGGAATTTTAAAGCTTCTGTCTATTAGACAGATTACATGGGTGAGACATAAAATAAAAGGAGTAGAATCCTGACTGCACAGATGCATCAGCTTTTTCACAACTGACACAGCACATGAAAGCATTCAAATTAAACTCGTACCTGTAAATATGAGTAGATCAATAAAGTCTTGTTTAGTGCAACTAGCTCTAGTTAAGAATGACTTCTACTTCGATGTGGCTCACCTTTACTTCACTTGCTAATTAGCACATTTCTAACTTCTTTTCATAAAATCCTTAGAAATGTAAGTGTTTCCATTTCATTTAAAATTCTTCTGAAGTTAACATTCAGATGCCCAGATTGCTCTTTAGTACTCTTGTAAGTCTGTGATTACTGAATAGTTAGTTTTTAACAAAACATTTTCATGTGTACTCAAGCCATCTGAACTAGATACAATATCACATGTCTCTAGAAAAGATAAAAAAATTTCACTGCACTTCTCGAATATCCAGAACCTCAATCAACTTTTGCTAGTTGCCTTGTCTGACATATTAACAAAACATTAATATTAAAAACCTCCTATAAGTTCTTATGAACTTAACAGTGCTGTATTAAATGCATCTAAGAATCCTCTACAGTTTTTAAAGTTAAAAATATAAAAATAATAATAATAATGGAGGATGAGAAAAATGTGACACTATGGAGTCAAAAGCTTTCCAAGATCTCATTAATTAGTGTTTACACTCATCTTTTCTTGTAAGCATCCTCCTCATTTTTTGAAGAGGTTCTTTCACTTTTCTTTCTATTTTTTTTTAAAAATTTTTCCCTCATTTTCTGCTAATTCTTTAGCCAGCCACCCTACAAGCCACCCAACAGTGCTTATTCATCGTTTTGAATTAATTGTAACTGGAATACATCCCGGAACCAGTGGGTGTATAGTCATGTTTATAGAAAGAAAAGAAGTGAATGAGCTCAGTATGTTTTAAGAGAAATGCCAGTTCCATTTTTTTTTCCCCTCTTGGTGTTTTAGTGTCCTATATCACCTACAGTAAGAATCATCTTTCTTTAACAAATGGGTAGCCATAGGATTACTGAGATAATCAACATGAATGCAAAGTCTGTAACTGATCTTTCACTTCTAGATAGATACTTTTGATCAACTTGTGTGCACAAAATTGCTAATAATTTGACTGTTCATTGTCTGAAGCATACTCATTCAGATATCATTTTATCTTTTAAAATAGTGAACTTACCAACAAAAATAAAAACCTGTAGTTTGTTCAAGGATTTCCTTTGTAGAAAGAAAACTAATGAGAATGAACCTTAATGTTTCATAGAATCATAAGATGACTTACGTCAGAGAAGATCTTAAAGATAATCTAATTTCAACCCCCTGCCATGGGCAGGATTGTCACCCCCTAGATCAGGATAAGCATCCTATACAGCCTCGCCTTTAATGACTCCAGAGATGGGGCATTCACAACCTCTTTCTTTGGGCAACCTAGTCCACAGCCTCACCACCCTCTGAGTGAAAAGTTTCTTCTAAACTTCTTATATAAATCTGTCCTCTTTTAGTTTTAAACCATTTCCCCTTGTACTTTCACTACCACAGCATACAAAAGTTGATCCACCTCCTGCTTTTAAACTCCCTTCGACTACTGCAAGGAGGTCTTCCCAAAACATTATTTTCTCCAAGCTAAACAAGCCCAGCTCACTCAAACTTTCTTTATAAAAGAGGTGCTCCTGTTCTCTGATCGTCTTAGTAGTTTTCCTTTGGACCCACTCAATAGCTCTTCATCTTTCCTGTACTGGAAGCAACAGGCTTGGACACAGTTCTCCAGGTGGGGTTTCATAATGGCAGAGTAGAGGGAGACAATCACCTCCCTTGACCATGCTGGCCACCCCTTCTTTGATACAGCCCAGGATGTATGGATGCTGTTGAACTTCTGGGTTGTAAGAGCACACTTCTGGCTCATGTCCAGATTTTCATCCATCAGGAACTTCCAAGTCCTTCTCCACAGGGCAGCTGTCAAGAGTTCTTCTCCTAGTCTATACACATATCTGAGATTGCCTTGAGCCACGTGCAACATCTTGTGCTTTGCCCTGTCAAACCTCAGTATATTCTCATGTGACCATTCTTAGAGCATATCCAGGTTCTCCTGAATGGCGTCCCTCCCTCCTATTGTGTCAGCAGCACCATTCATCTTGGTGTCATCAGCAAACTTGCTGAGGGTACATTCAATCCCACTGTCTGTGACACTGATAAAAATGTTAAAGAGTACTGAGCAAAAGACAGATCCCTGATGGACACCATTTGTGACTGGTCTCCACCCAGACATAGAATAATTGACAACAACCTTATGGCTAGGGCAATACAACTAATTATTTATCTTACAAATAGCCCAGCTGCCAAGTCTATATATTTCCAGTTTATGGATAAGGATGTGGTGCAAGACCATGCCAAAGGCCTTGCAGAAGTCCCAGTTGATGATATCAGTTTCCCTTCCTTTGTTCAACAATGTCATCACTCTATTGTGGAAGTTCATCGGATTAGTTAGACATTATGTGCCCTTGGTGAAGTTATGTTGGTTATATTAGATTATTTCCACATCTTGCATATATCTTAACATCTTTCCCAGGAGGCTCTGCTCCATGATCTTACCAGTCACAGATGTGTGGTTCACTGTCCTGTAGTTCCCTGGGTTTTCCTTTTGTCCTTTTTTGAGAATTTGTGCTTTCTTTTTTTCCAGACATCATGGATTTTACCTATCAACCACAGCTTTTTCAAATACAATGGAGAGTGTCTTGACAAACAGATCATCCAATTCCTTCAGAACCCTTCAGACTGAGGCAAAGAACTTATGGAGTATTTCATCCTTCTCCATTCCTGTTGCTGCCAATTCTTTTTTCTCATTCATTAGAGGAGTTACATTCTCCTCTGCCTGTCTCTTCTTGCTTGAGTACTTAAAGAATCCCTTCTTGCTGTTATTAACATTGCTATCCAAATTGAATTTCATCAGCACCTTGGCTTTCCTTACTGCATTCCTGCACATCCAGACAGGAGAACATCCCTATATTCTTCCCAAGCCACCCATCCTTTCTTCCACTGTTTATACTTCCCCCTTCTCCCCGCCCCCCTTCCTCCTGCAGCCTAACAAGCAGATCCTTGATCAGCCATGCTAGCTTACTGCCTCGTCTGCCTGATTTCTTACTCTGGGAGATTGAGAACTCTTGCACTCTCAGAAAAGTACCCTTAACATGCTGCCAGCTCTGTTTTCTTCCTTTGTCCATAAGGACACTTTCCCAGGAGATCTCCAACAATTCTTTTAACAGCTTGAAATTTACACTCCACAAGTTCAGTGTCCTGATTCTACTGTTTGCCAGCCCTATACTCCTCAAGATCACAAACTCAATCAGGACACTATCACTGCAGCCTAGGTGCATCTGATCTTAACTTTTTTACAGCCTCTTCCACACTGATGAACACCAGGTCCAGCAACACTTCACCTCTTGTAGATCTTTGCAATACCTGTCAATGGACTCCAGAGTCTCCTGGACTGCTTGCAACTCACCTTGTTTTCCCAGCAGATGTCTAGGTCATTGAAATCTTTCATCAGGATGTTTCTACTACATGGATTTATTTTATGCAGCAGGAGTAGAAAAATGATAGCTATAACAATGGTCTTATATTATGTCTTACTGACAGTAATAAAGAATTCTTCCATTTTACTTACATAGCACAATTCTACATTACCTCCTTCATACTGGATCTTTGAAGTAGTAGAACCTGAAAAAGCCAATTCAACACTTTTTTAAGTTGCTGGCATCGACAAGAAAACTAGTAGAAAATATATGCAGAAGTTCTCTCTGATACTAAAACATTTAAAAATCATTTGTCAGGCTTCAGAGCAGTTGTTAGCTTCTATCAACTGTCAGAATCCATATGAATCTAACTTCACTCACCCTCACCTGCATATCTTGCCATGGTCTTGGCAAGCATCCCACAGTTCATAAACTTTTTCCAATAGGCAGTAAGTTTAATGCAATCAACTGTGTAAATCTAGCATAGCTTTGTACTCTTTATTTCTGTGTATGTCTTACATACAGTTAATGTTTTTTTATCATTGAGCAAGAAATTGTCCACCATTACCTCCTACTGAACTGATTGCACTTAACAGGATAACTCATTTTTGTGGACTCCGAGTTTTAAAATATCTCCTAATTATTTTGATTATCCTATGTTTTGGAATGAAATAATGAACTGTAAGGAGAAATGGCACTTAAGAAGTTTTAAAATTTCCGAGTTAGTTCAATATGCCACAAAGCTGTTAAAGTATACTCTGCTCAACTGACATGATTGACTACATGATAGTTTACTGACAAGCATTTGTCAGCCTTAACTTTTTTATTTCTGGTACAAATCACCAAGTTTTTATTAAACGTCCAAAATGAGACCTCATATGGCAATAGAACTGACTGATAGGCTTGTCTGTGTCAACTCTTTACAATAAGAATTTTTTCTACAAACAATTTTATTCAAATTTATATCTAGTATCAGTGCTGCTTCACTGATGCTGAGTGAAAACATGGTATGACATACAAAACTTAGTGTATCTCACAACTTCTGCCATTCTCCCTGAAAACTGAATTAGGCTCAAGAACTTGAAAAAACATTGGGCTTAGGTTACAGATAAACTGAGATGCTGAAGCACTATTGCATTAGTGAAAGCCTCATAACTAAGCTAGTTGCAAACCATTTCTTGTGCTTCTCACTACTCACTTTACAGGTCATCTTTGTAATAACAAAAAATTACCGATTCTAAGCATTAAAGAATGATGAATTTTGCATCAAAATACTTCTAAAGGCTATGTAATAGTTGTCTTTTAGATGTTAACACATTACGAATAAAACTTTGAATTTTTCTCTGAAGCAGTATGGAGTAAAGAAGTAATTATTATTATTATTATTATTTTTAAATGAACCTAGTATAGTCCCATGAATGTAGGAATTAAACATACAAAAATAACATAATATATAATGAAATAAGTAGAATTATTGTGGAATCATTTTGTTTATTTTATTTCTAAAAAATAAATATAATAATTTGAATGCCTATTAAACAAAATAGATGACAAGTCAGACTCTGGTCTTATTGGCCTCACTAGACATTCAGTTAGACCATTTGAACTTCAACTTAGGCAACCCTCAGGGAAAACTTCATTTTAGAACTGCCTTGAAGACTTTGTGTTCTGGATTTTACTTCTGTCCTTTGCATCCATAAGAGATAGAATGTATATTTGTGACATTATTTTTTATTTTAACACTAGAATATTTGGAATATTTTTTTTGTTTGTTTTGTTTTATAAGTGTATTTTGTGTTTTTAGTGCTGCAGTGTAAGAATATAGTGTTGGTTCTCAATAGATAGTAAAAAAAACAGGCAGTTTTGCCTCTTTCTCATACCTTATTGTCTTAGTTTCAGATAGGACAGAGTTGTTTTTCTTCTTAGAGTCTGGGATGATGCTATGTTTTTTTCTTAGGAGAAAAACAATTCTGATAACACGTTTCAGTTGTTAATAAGCAGTGCTGGACAGAGCCAAAGACATTTCAGTTTTCTCAGCTTGTCCTGTCATCATGCCAATAAGCAGGCTGGTGGGGCAGAAGGAAGTTGGAGGGGCAGAATCAGGACAGCTGACCCAAACTAACCAAAGGGATATTAAATGCTTATTCAATATGGTTAGTAGCAACAAACGAACAAACACACAAACAAAAAGCAAAGCAAAATAAACAAACAACAAAACTTAAACACTTGTACATTGAGGTTACATTAATTTGTTTAATTTGTCATTACACCTATCTCACAGGAAATTTTTCTATCTTTTCTTGTTTTTTTTTTCCCTACTTTCAACTTTTCTACAGTTAACTGGCATCACATCCACAAATATACTCAGAAAAAAAAAATAAAAATCACATCTAACAGCTTTACATTCAGAGACTTCAATTCCCAATAGTGATCTGAAATTTCTAAGTTCAGCTATCTTCCTTTGTAATTATATAATCTCTATGTAACCTGTATCAGAAAATAGAGGAGAAACAAAGCAACACAAAACAAACCATTAAACAAACAAAAGTAGTAATTTGGTAATGCCCCTAATTTTCTATCAATTCTTTTTTATGCTATGAATATGAAATTAATGAAATGGAGGTGTAAGATATTATGTTTCATATATTCTATATAACTTCTATTTTTTTCTTCCTTATATCTTTAGTTAGAAGAAGAACAGAATTTTGAGAAGGAAAAGAAACCCTTTAAACTAGACAGAAAGACTCATTGCCCAAACATGTATGAAACATAAATGAAATTAGAGAACTCACAATCATAGAATCATAGAATTACCCAGGTTGGAAAAGACCTTGAATATCATCAAGTCCAACCGCAGTCTAACCATAGCACCCTAACTCTAACAACCCTTGGCTAAATCATATCCCTCAGCTCTTGTGTTTAAATTGCTCTTAAACACATCCAGGGATGGTGACTCAACCACCTCCCTGGGGAGCCTATTCCAGTGTTTAACTACCATTTCTGTAAAGAAGTGTTTCCTAATATCCAACCTAAAGTTACCTTGGTGCAACTTGAGACCATTTCCCCTCATCCTGTCACTTGTCACCAGTGAGAAGAGACTTGCCCCACTCTCACTGTAAACACCTTTCAGATACTGGAAGAGAGCAATAAGGTCTCCCCACAGAGTCCTTTTCCCCAGACTAAACAACCCAAGCTCCCTCAGCCTCTCTTCAGAAGCTATTTAGACTTGGGGGGAACTTTGTCCTCTGCATTTTTATGTATTCAAGGAAATTTCATTCAGACAAACATATAATGTATGTATATTTTTCATATGCATTTTTATTTATTGTACATAGTATTCAGCATTTTTCTATATTTTGGAACTATTTATGTAAATGAAGCTTTCTTCTTGTGCTTCTTGCAACAGGGAAATAAGTTCCATGGCAACAGACAATGATGTTTTAAGCATGTGATTAATCATATAGAGTGCAGTTTGCTAGGAGAAACCAAAGCTACTTATTCAGGCAGAGAAGCCTCTCCCAAGGAGAATTAGTAGCAACACTGGTTAACAGAAGTATTTAATTTGCATTTGGATCTGGTGCAGAGTTAAATCTCTGTTATCGATCCATTTAAAGCCTAGTGCAATTTGATACTTGAAATACTTTACAACAAAATTCCAATTAATTTTAAATTGAAATAGGATTACAAACAAAACAAAACAAAACAAAACAAAAACAAAAACAAAAGCATTAAGGATCCACAATTATCTGATCTCTTCAAAAGTAACAGTTAACTCTCAGACCAGATAGCTAGTACTGAAGAAAACTAAACCATGTTCTCATGCTTCACAGTATACATCAACATTTAGTTGTCTAAGCTTTAGGTGGAATGCATCTGCTAACCGATATGCATTCAAATTTTATTTCTAGTTCTTATTCCTCTCTCTATAGACCTCATCAAAATGTCATAACTCAGAAGACCTGGACACGGATAATTTCTATTCACTGTGCTTTTATAATGACACCTGCGTTTTGACTGTTCTGTTCTGTGTACTAACTTTGAGACAAACTTCATGAAATATCTTTACTTTAGTGACAAGAATACAGAACTAGGAGTTGCTTGAAGCAGGTTACTTGTAAGTAGGAGCCAGAATTATGAAAATACTACATGAAAGCTACCCAACAAATATATAATACGGACAATGACTGTCAGCACCTTCTACTTTGACCTGGTAGTCAAAGTTTCTGTAAACAAGTATGAAATCACTGAAGTTATATATTTCAGTGTATTAGAATACTGACTGTAGCTGAAGAAGTCTGTAGTGGTTTTATGATTTTTGCTATCGGGATTCTGCATCATCATATCATGCTATGCACTGGGACTCTCAGAAGGGAAGAAATGTACTACAGCTCCCAGAAAACTGATGTTCTGTTTCCATTTTCCAGTCGGTGGGAAAGATAAACTGACTGGGAGTCACGAGACTATCTCTTTTCGTTCCCTGGCAGATCAGAGTAAGAACTTCAGTTTTCAGAAACCCTCTCATTTATTTGGTTTATTTATTTATTAGCTTCAATCCCAATTAACTTGTATTTCTGCTATTATAACTAGTAAATTAATTTTCCACTTCAGGTTGTTGCTACTGTTTGTTGTTGTTGTTGTTGCTTGTTTGTTTTTCTTTTCCTCTTTGTTCCCTTTCCCTTCCCCCACCCACCCACTTTTTTGGGCAGGTGGGCCTGTGGGTCGGCTCTTCTCCTATCATAGCACAGATAGATCTAGAGAGAAACATGAGGTTCTGGTTCCCTGACCAGGAAATGAACCCAGACTGCAGTGGAGAGTGCACTTAATCCTATGCTCCCACCATACAATTCTTGCAGGTCACGTTGCTGTCACCAGAAAGCAGAGATCCTCACCTGTTCCTCCACTACCCTATGAGGAAGCTGTAGGCCACCATGAAGACCTCAGTCTTACCCTCTAGACCTTCCACCATCATCATGGTTCTCCTTTGGATGCTCTCTAATGCTTATATGTTTTTCTCATGTGGTGTTCAAGCCTGTAGAGAAGAGAGTGACAAAACTTTTCTTCACCTGCCTGGCAGCGCTCAGCCTGACATACCCCTGGTTTGGTTGGCTCTTTTGGCTGTCAAGGCACACTGTTGAATTCATGTTTAAGTTGTTATCAACCAGGATCTCTGGATCATTTCCTGCAAGCCTCTTTTCCAGCCTGTATATATATCCAGGACTGGCCAGTAGAAGGTACAGGATTCAGAACTTGCTGAATCACTCTTCATATGCTTGTTGATTGACAAGACCTCAAGTTTGTCAAGATCTCTCTGCAAGTTCTCCCCATGCTCAGACACCTTCAACAGCTCCTCCTAATTCACTATCATCTGCAGCCTAGTTCAGCATGCATTTGAGCACTGCATTCAAGTCACTTGTGAAAACATTAAAGAAAAATGAAAAAAAAAAAAATTAAATGAAAAATAGAGACCTGCAAAACTAATAACTACCTGAATTGTTGAATATGTATTTGCATTGGTAGAGAAAATATAGTTATTGTTTATTTCAAAAATCTGATTTGAAGATATCTTCAAGAGAGTGATATATATATTATGTGACCACGTAAATAGTAAAATGTTACATTTTAAATCTCACAAAATATCAAAGCAAAGTATCTTCCAGCTGAATTTTTACACAGGTTACTATACATTTATGGAACTAAAATTAATTGCTGGATTAGAATACAGTTTTGTTTTTGTTTTGAATGGGTTTATTTTTTGTGGTGGTTTTTTTTTTTGTTTTGTTTGTTTTTTCATTTATAATAATGGGTTTCTAATATATGTATTTGTTATAATTGTCTCATATCTGCTACTGTGTAATATGATGTAAGTGCATGATATGATCCAACTGATAAGTTTTATTGGTACTTTAGTCTTGTAAACATAACAGTGAAAACAATCCTTGTAAAGAGAATAACATTTCAGGCCAATTATAGAAAGATCTGAAATACAGTCTAATGACTGTAAACTGAAGTCTTATATGACCCACTCACAGAAAAAAGAGATAGAAGTTTCAGTCCTTATGTATAGAGTTATGAATAAGTTAAAAGCTATTATTAGAAATTTATATAAATGCCCATTTAAAAAAAAAAATAAATAAATAAAAAGAAAGAAAGAAAGAAAAAAACTAGAAAATAGCCATGTATGTTAGCTTTTATTTTTTTACTTAATGTCTATTAACTGTTGGATGAATTTCTGTAGTACTCAGATGGTAAGATCTAAAAGGATGTATTATACACTGTTTATTTAAACTTTATATGAAACAATAATTGAAGCAGTAGCATTGTGCCTTCACATTAAATCCTAACACAAAAGATACTGTTAGTGACTGAATTGTAATTTTACAGTTTATTTGTTTTGCATTTGTAAGAGGTACAAGGATAATTTCTATATTTAATAGTTAGTATTCTGAATGACTTAAATTGGTTAAGTCTGGCTATCAGAAAAAACTAAGGGAAGGTAAAGTGTGAAAAATCGCCATCATTCACAGCTTTAAAACGTTGGCTCTGTTGTCTGGCATAATTAAGTCAACAGTCTGCTGGTCTGCTTCCAGGCACTTTGACAAGTGTTCTCTCTCTGCCACCAGTAAATTAATAGAACTGTGTTTTTCCCAAGGGGCACTGTATGCAGAATGAGATTTTTCTTATGCCTTGGCCTGCTGCTGGTAAAGTAGTGATGGGCTATAATGCTCAGTGGGTAGGAGCTGTCAGGTCATTTGCTCTCTTATGGTTGGAGCATTCACATTATTATACTTAGATGTGATAATACTTACATTTATTATTAGGGGCTTATTATAGCCCAACTGTCTCTAATGTAATAGACAACAGCTGTGAAGTGAATCTTTTTGCCAAAAAACTGTCAGGAGAGTCTTTTTAGGCATTTGTGGATTGTTGGTAGTGTTAAAGCTGCTTGATATTTAGCAGGATTTTATACAATGCTAGATTTAATAAAATCATTTACTTTTAGTTCTGGCTCATGCAGATTGTCATCCCTGGAGGTTTGTTGTTTTTTTTTTGTGAGCTTTAGGTTTTAATGAAACCAAGTACTACCAGCTTTCACATGCCTATTATTTTTTAAGTCAAAGTCATACAAATTGACTATGTCATCAGTGCACTAGAAAACTGTAGAAGAGCTCAAATTTAATGTTATTGTAGATGCAGTATGACTCCACAGTTCTTGACCTTGTCCCAAACTAGGAAATAATCTTCTTTAACTAACATGAATGGAGTAAGGATTAGTACTTCTATTATTCAACATTTCCCTGCATTAAGGAATAAAAACAAACAAGCAAACAAACAAAACATCTCAGCAGAGACTGAGCAAGGACAAGATGAAGATCTCAAAAGTAGCCTGACAGACAAAGAGCAGAGAGTCCAGATTTTACTAAAATTGTGGTATTGCACTGGTTGCTTCCTTCATGCAGATACTTGTGGTTGAACACAGAACAATGAAGTGCTTTCCATCTGGAGCATGACAAACGCTCAAAAATGATTTAAGATGAAAACAAATAAATGTATTTATGATGAGTTAAAATTTGTAAAGTAAAATATTCTATCTATCTGAGCAAATAACACTGAGCAAATTGGGAATTAACTGGTTTTTATACATTGATAATCAGGTGAGGAGAAAAAGGAAAAGAAAGAAAAGGAAGGCAAGGAAACAAAAGGAAAGTGTTGTTTAGCTATTTAAGATTTTTTAATTATTTAAGAACTTCTTGAGTTATATTTAGATTGTGTTTCATAAATGAAAGCAGTGAATATTAGCAATGCCATCTGTTCTTTATTGTTTGTAAAGGACTCTAGTCATCACATGGATCATCACTAGTGATAGTAAAAATCACTAGCAAAAGTGTGCTGATTCTTTGAAGATAGCAGAAGAAAAAGGAGCAAAATAGGATTTGTGCCACTTAAGAAAAAGTTTTAGTTCTTGCAAAATTTCTATCACTCAATTATTTGCATGTTTGTTATTTATAATTCCCCAGCAACAATGATTGCACCCAATAATATATTATGAAGAAAGAAGTATCACACTATACATTTACCAAAACAATACTATATAGATATACCAACCAACGAAAACCAAAATATAAACACACAAAAACATACGCACACAAAAATAATAATAAAAATAGTTGGTAAAATGCTCACACAAATTTGTATATTGATTTAATTATTTTCATTCAATATAAATAGATATAGTATTGCATTATGATATTTATGCATTTAATGTATTATGTAATTTAAGAAATTAATAAAAGTACTGTTGTTTATTATCTCATTGTTAATGAGAAAACAGTATAAGTCTTTTAATTATTTTGGTTTAAACATTAATTTATGCTTTTATCATTCTTGGTGTTTTCTAATCAGTATATGAATATAAAATATATCAAAAGCAAATTTTGTGTGTTATCTTGAAATAGAAATACTAAAAAATGAATATGGATAGTCTTCATATGAATATGGATAATCTTCGAGATCTACTTACAATAACAGTAAATAATCTAGGAAATATTTATAGTTTTGAGGAGAATGGTCTCTAAATTTATGCAACACTTCATCTCTTCTGCTAAGTACAACCACACTGACATGCCTGTCTTTTATTTATGCCTCTCCAGTCAATTTGACCAAAACACTTGTTTCATATGTACTTTATTTGAGTGTATATAAATTCAAGGCAAAAAAAAAAAATCCTTAAAATAATTCTGTAAAACCAAAGCCAAATAATAATGACAATACTAATTGTAAAAAGTTTAGAGTAACTCAATTCAGTGTGGCTTGAATTTGCCTTACGAGAAGACAGAGATGTTCAGAAAACCCAAGGTACATACCTAGTAAGCTCAAAGTGGATTCACTTTGATCACTTAGAGGGTTTTTCTTCTGGTTTTGTTCACATAAAGCTGAGAAATGAAGGCCATTCTGCTTCCTTCAGTATTCTCAGAAATCTCATCAGATCCCTGCTATTCTGCTGGTTTACCAGATTTGAAGCTTTTTTTTTTTTTTTTTTTTTTCCCCATCCATTCATAAAATTAAAAAAGAAAAAAAAGAAAAAAGAAAAAGCCTTCTGACATACTGCAAAAAATAGTATGTGGATACAAGAAAAAAAAAAAAAAAAGAGGAAAATTCATCACTTCTGCTATAAACAGCTCTGTAGGCCAGAAGACCTAGGTATGCCCAAGTCACTAAAAAGACAATGTAGAAAAACACCTACAGGTTACTGCTGCAATAGAAAACAAAAACCTAATCATATAAGAATGAGCTGACAATTATGTATTAGCCATAAAGAATACATTGACTTGATTGGCAATTAAACACTTCCAAATCAATGGGGCATTCTCCTGGGTCTACCCAGGAATTTCAGTATCTACAGTGGGCATGAGATGGGAATGCATGCTCATGAAACTTACCTTCTTAGTATGGTAACACAGTCTCCTGTGCACAGCTAGCTAAAGAGGGCTATGAAGAGTTATTAGCTGTTCATATTCTTAATCAGGATGCAATTTCCAAGGCAATGAGTATCTGTAATCTCTTTTGTGTTTCTAAGAGAAGCAGCAGTCAACCACATCTCTGACTCAGCCTAGAATGAAGAGAACTTTCTAAATTCTGCCATTTTTTCCATAAATGGAGGATTTAGATTACGACCCCCCTTTTGTTGCACATGTAAATCTAAAAAGTCTCCATAACAATGAATGAAAGTATTCCATACAACTAAGGAGAAGAAAAAAGAAAAGAAGAAAAAAAGTTGGCACAAATTCAATGTGAGGGATCTTTACTCCATTCATAAAAAAGCATAAGAGAAAGTATAATCCTTTTCACTTTACTCATATAAGAAATTGAAACTCTCTCACACATGCATGCTTCCTTCTTCTCTCTCTATAATGCTATCAGAAAACTATGTCTTAAGTCAGTCATTATTGTTCTAGCTTCTTTAATTTGTAATCAGATAATCTGTCTTCTGAAAGTTCTCTTAGTACAAGGAATTCATAAAGATACATCTTCCGTTTGATAAAATTGAGAGGTACTATATTATCAAAAGACTGACTGAAGATCCAATCTTTGTTAGTAAGAAAAATCTTATTTTACTAATAAATAATTTTAATAGATTCTATTAAAATATTTTTGTTCATATATTTATGTTCCTGAATTTTACTTCCTGTCAAGTAAGACTGAGTTTAGGCATCTCATGATTGCTGGGAATTTGGAGCTCTGCTTACTCACTTGCTACCATTTACCTTAAAGATTCTAAATGTTTAAGTAAAATTTGAACTAATTTCCTGGGCTTTGTTTCATTGCAACACACTTTACATATGGCTCTTAGTCACAAGCAAAACTCAACACATAATTTCTCCCACAGGCGAACTCAAGTAGGATGTCCATATTCAAATGTTACCAAGACTTCTATGCAATGAGACTTCACGGTACTGAAATTCAGCATCAAATTTTCATTGTTATAGTGCCTAACACATCAGTGAAAGACCTTAACTATGCAGAAGAATCATGTTTAATGGGTCAGGATATGTAAGCATTATTCGCACCTTGTACTGCTTCACTCTATATTTGCTAGTCCACATTACATCTGATTTTATCTTGCATGTGTTTCTCTGCAGTGCAGACTGAGTGCCTAGTTTCAATGACACTGCTATAATATTCCTAAATATGGGCACAGTTTTTCACTAGACTGTATGTTACTCATGCATGTTTGGTTCTATATAGAACCATAAGAAGGGAAAAATTAAAAAAAAAATAATAAAAAAATACTATAGCCACCTTATTATTAGGAATGCTGCCGTTATGGCTATCTAAAGGAAATCAATTTTCAATAAAGTTAAGAAAAATAAAACAAATTAAGCTCAATTCTGAGTGTTTGGAAAGTCCATATAAAGCCTACGCCCTGCTCATAGCCTGGATGCCACGCACATGCTGTGTGATCTCACCCAAGATGATTTGTTCCATGACTTTCCCTGGAAAGATGTGCCTAATAACTCAGCTAGACAAAAGATGGAGGATTAAGTTGATAATTCTTTCTCATTCCCACAATTTTCTTTCAGAATTGATGAGAGTAATATTTTGAGGTAGCTTTATTCACTCTACAGAAATTTCTAAGATTCTTGTTCCACAACTCTAGGAAAGTTATAAATGTTGGGATTTCATAAGGAAACTGAATTTTTCTTGTGGAATTAAAAAAAAAATGTGTTATTTTCTGTCCCTCTGGATAGAGACATACAGACAACCCAAGTCCAGTTTTTAAAAAATCTTTTTTAATGATCTAGATGATGAAGTGGAATACACTCATAAGTACAAAAATGACACAAAAATGGAGGCTGTGACTAACTCATCAGGGAGATGTGTTGACAACCAGAAGGATTTTGACAGGCAAGGATACTGGGCTGACAAAAGTGTCATTAAATTCAGAAAAGAGAAGTGTCGAGTTCTGCACCTGGAAAGGAAAAACTTCAGGCACCATTACATGCTCTGCAGCAGCTCTGCAGAAAGGGACTTAGGAGTCCTGGCAAACAACACACTGTTCAAAAGTCAGCAACATACCACTTCCACTTAGAAGGCTAATGGTACTCTTGGCTGAATTAAGCAAAATATCACTAGAAGTTCAACAGAACTGATTCTTTTTCTCCATTTAGCACTGATGATGTCATACTTAGAGTAGTGCATCCAGTTCTCAGCTCCCAGTACAAAGGAGTCATGGAGATACTGGAAAGGGTCTGACATAGGGCCACCAAGATAAATAAAGGATGAGAGAACTTCTACAAGAAGAGCTGAGGCTGTTCAACTTGGAGAACAGAGAGTATATTCTCATAAGTGCACATTCTAAAGAATTAGTATAAATACTCGAACTGAGGGTGCAAAGAAGAATCATATTCTTTTCACTGGTGCCCAGCTTCAGGACAAGAGGCAGTGGGCCCAAACAAGAATACAGTATGTTCCCTTTGAATATCAGAAAAAGAATGCTGTATGAGTAAGAATTGACTGAGAACTGCCCAGAGAAGTTGTGCACTTACTCTCCTCAGAAATCTGAAGTTGTCTGAACATTTTCCTGGGTAACAGGCTCTATGTGTCCCAGATTGAGAAGTGGAGTTAGATCAGGTTATTTCCAGGGGTCTCATATGAGGATAAACATTGAATGATTCTGTGAAACAGGGTAGTTCTCAAGGTCTGTAATCACCAACAGTTTTATAAAAAGAATAATAATTTTTACAAACTAACTAGCACATTTTGAGTTTTGTCTATCAGCTAACTATAATGAGCTACTTAGGAGCGTTTTATAGAAATTATTTGTCAGTATTACTCAGTAGATAATTAGAAAACAATCTCACGTATTCTAAGCCACTCATAAACAATTTGTAAAGCAACAAAAACTTAATTTTTCTTAACTAACTTGTTTGATGCAAATTACTGTCCTAGTTTAGCTTCCAGGCTCTACTTTTCTAGATGTGGGGGATTTGTATATGAATATGAAATCTGAAAAAAACCAGATCTTTTTTTTTTTTATTTCATTATTGATAGTAGTTTTAAGAGTGAGCTATTGAAAATCTGCATTTATCTTTCTTTTTTCTTCTTTTTCCACCATCTAGTACAGGAAAAATTTGTCATTTCCACTCCCTTTAGCAGGAGCTTGAACAATATAGCTACAACTTTCAATTACAGACAACTATTTTAACTACTGCTAATCATAATTCTGACTTTCTGTTCCCTAAACACCAATAACACTTTAAAAAAGTCCTTTTTCTGAAATGACAGATATATAACAAAGTCTGAATCTGAATTAAAATAATAAAAATAAACAAATAGCTCAATACAGTGAAGGAAGAAAAACATTTAACCTGTTTTCTGATTATAATCTTTTTTCATTATCAGGTACACCTGCACTTGAACACAAATTTGGCCTTCATTTAACTTCATGGGTTTTTTGGTATTTCTATTATAAAATCAACTGTTAGTGTAGCTTGTCATGAGATTGCTTTAATAGTTCTAATTCCAAATCACATAGAGAATATTTAGGTACTATGGGGAGTTTATGTGTTCTAAAGGAAAAACAAAACAAAACAAAACAAAGCAAAACAAAACAAAACTAAGAAGTGAGAATTGTGGAACTTTTACAGAATAAGCTTTCATTTGAGCTAAGATTTTTGAAAATTAATTATAGCTCTTTACCTCTTATACCTCTTCAGTCCAACCAAGACAGAAATTTTGGGACCAGAAAAGACTGGAAACAAATGACATTTGCATCCTAAGAAAACCAAAAATTACCTTGGATTTTCAAATGCAACAGATTGATTCTCAGGAGAGAGATGTGGATTTTCAGATCTCACATGGAAGACAAGGATTCCATTAGGCAGAAAATGAATAGTGGCTGTTGCTCAAAAGTTCTGATGGTATGTCTACATCAATAAACTTGTTGTCATCAAATAGGAAATTACTTTCAAGTGAAGCATTGTACAGAATGAATTGAGATAAAGTTTTAATAGTAAGACTGTTATAAGGATATTAAGAATGTTCATTTCAAATAACTGAAATAATAATAAATTATCAGGCCTCCAGGAGGAGAATGACATAGATCCACCAATTTAATCTAGAAAAATAAAATGCAATCCGGAGTGAGAAAAGTCTAAATTCATGATCACATTTTACAAGTGTTCTTTGTCTTATTTGAACTTTCCTTTCTCCTAACAGTTTATTAAGTCATAGATTTTTATGATATATTAAAAGGAATAAACTAGTATAAGGTGATGTTAGGGGAAAGTTCTTTACTAGAAGAGTGGTTAGGTCCTGGAACAGGCTGCCCAGGGAGGTTGTGGATGCCCCGTCCTTGGAGGTGTTCAAGACCAGGTTGGACAGGGCCCTGGGCAACCTGATCTAGTAAATGTGTATGTTTGGTGGCCCTGCTAGGCAGGGGGGTTGGAACTACATGATCCTTGAGGTCCCTTCCAACCCAGGTAATTCTGTGATCTGTGATAAGGTGGTTAAATTTAATGATGATTAGGGATATTGGAAGGTGGTTACCATGTTGTTATCTAATTTCTAAAATATCTGCTAAAAATTCTCATACTGCCTAAAGAATATTAGTTTTTTCTTTTAATATTTTCTTTGTAAATTCCAAATGTTATTGCATACCTTCAAAATATCTCAGCTAAAGCCATTATCTTTGTGAAGATTTTAATGTGTCTTACAGGACAACTAGCTGAAATAATAGACCTTGTTCTAAGTAACCTCTGGAAATTCTTTCTCTCCAATCAACACTTTATTTTTGTGCTCTGATTTAACACATTGAATTGTCTTAATATTATAGTTCTCTACTTGCTTGTTTTCTTTTTGTATGAACTTCCTTTTAATGAAAACCTGGTTGATATCTGCTATTAATTTTCATGAAAATATTCTTAAGGAGATTCCTTCTAATAAGAAGAAAATATACTTAAAGATATTTTGTCGAGAATACTATTAGCTAAAAGATAATTAAGTGCCATGTTGAGTTTGATTTATCTTTATTCTCAGAAAAATCCCTAGCTAGTAAAGCACTGGTTTTCAGTGAGTTCAGTTATAAGTGATTTTTGCTTATTTGCTTCCAGCTCTTCCAGACTCCAGAATTGGAGAGCCCAATTTTGACTACAGTTCCACTACTACAATAATATTTGCAAGAGACAACTAGATCATGATCAGAGCTTGACAGATTACCTAAAGATTAGTAGTCACAGGTCAATGGCTAGTGTAGCAAATAATTTCTATTTTGTTGTTTTCTTTTGCTAACAGTTCCATGGAAAACTGATTGATGTGTAAGTAGTTTAAATGTACAAAGTATCAGAGTATTCAAGATATGAGAAAGAAAAATATTAAACACACAATGTCTACACAGTATGATCCCCAAAAATGCAAAATAATTGATATTACCATTGTAAGGAGCTGTTCACTAAACTTTTTTTAGTGTTTTTCTTTCATTTGACTTTGGTCTGAATTTTAGAACTGTTGTGACTTATCTCAGTTTGTGGAAAAAAGAGATGGTGGTCTCATTGGCATTTATCTCACACTTAACTCAGCAGAGAGGTCAAAGATTTGAATGACACTCTGCCAAGGTCCTGTGATATCTTGTGAAAAAATCTGGTATTTAATTCCTCAAACTGGAACATGTTCAGAGGTTCTTAATTCTCCGATATAAACTGCAGCATTAGCAAAGATCTCACAGTAAGTTGAGTAATAACTTGTTTGAGGAGATGTTCTATTTATGAGCTGCTATTTCAGCCAACACTTAGAAACATATTCAGACTGGAGAAGTATTTGCAATGAAATTATTTTAGCAGAATGTTAATAATGAAAAATCATGCAAGCTTGAAGCCATACTGATATACTGATATTATGTAAGATTTAGTAACATACATTATTTTTCAAGCTAATGTTATTGTGTCAGTGTATACGTCATATGCACAGTTAGAAACTTGATATTTATTTGCAAGGGCTGCTCCAAATGTAATACTTCATATTTTATTATGCCACTCAACATCAGTGTTGATATTGGTGATATTGGTAATATGGCAGCTGAAGTTGAATCTTCCCACCAATATTCTGTTAGATTTTCTTCCTATGTGACAGACAGAAGCAGAGGAACACTCTGACAAAATAGTGCCTGACATGGAAGTGTGTATGAAAACACTGCATGACACCAAATTCCTCCAAGTGGAAAAAGAATTCCATTGCATTCATGCTCATTGTTGTTTGCTGAATGTTTATGGAGACCAAATAGTGGATGTAAGAGCAGTGAGGAGATTGGATGTTGTGTATTTCAGCACTGGTGACAGCTATGTGAAAGACAAGCCATGTTTGAGACAGCCAAGCACAGCTGTCACACTGCAAAATGAAGAGCATCTCAACCAAATAATCTGTGCAAATCAGCTAGTGGTGATGACTATGCTGAAAAAGTGTGGTAGACGAGAACTTGCTGTATCAAATAGCACTTTGCACTTACTGTAGTTTCCACATAATTAGGATATATTACTTTCAGAGAGACACATGAACCTTTCATCTTGTACCTCAGAGAAAAAAACTAAAAACATCTACAACATTAATTCAGGTTTATCACAGAAAAAACAAAGTACATTCACATTCACATTCTTTACAAATCAAAGAAAGAAATATTTATGTGATCATGTGAATGTATTAAAAATCTTATGAAAACTAGTCATGGCTAACTGTAAAAGTAATTCAGAAAAGGCTTTTAACATATATATTTTAAAAATACTATATGTCTCAGTTCTTCATAATAGGAAAAAAAAAAACAAAAAAAAACAAAGTCTATGATGTACTGTTTTGTAGCTACTAATACTAAGACCTTAATAAGCTTTCTATTTAACCTTGTTCCCTTTTCGTTTTTCTTCTCTTTGAGTCTTACAAGCAGAGCTGCCCAGAAAATACTCTGTTTCCCTTGATATCACTGTCAGACTGCTGCACTACACAGATTCAGAAATAGATAATCCTCAGTAGAGGACACTGTCAGGAGCTGGATATCTGTGTTGGTTGTATAGGCGCAGACCACAGCAGTTTTCTTCTTTTAGTCTCAGTAGGCATAATGTTTGACTTTGCATGCACCTTTTGAAAATAACTACCAAAGTACTTAATTTGTTTATTCAAGAAGACTTCATATCAGAATTTTCATCAAGTTGCTAAAGCATGTGATAAAGCCTGAGTTTTCAAGCTGGCAAACTCAGATTGGATATTTAAAAATAATTTAAAATTTTGTTATCCTATATTCTGGTAGTCTTTTAGGCCACAAAGTTCATGACAGTTGAACATATATATATGTTTCATATATTTCATACATACATATATATATTTTCTTTCTTTTATATATATATATAAATATATATATATATAATATATATATATAAAAGAAATATATATATATATATATCCTTTATAATCAAGAAGAACAATGGTAACAGAGAAAAGTAATTGACGTCATTCTCTCTGCACTGTATAACACTTTTCCGAAATTAAATTTTGGCATCTATTTGCCAATAGAATAATGTTTTACATGGCACGAGTAGTACTCGCACTATATATATAATAGCATTATGTTGTTTCTACTGACTGTTTTGCTGTTCCTTAAGATTGTATTTGAATGAGAATTGAAAGTACAAAACTGATAATGTATAGTAAGCTTAGAGATGCACACATTCTTATTTAGTTAGTAATCTCTGGTAACTTAGGAAAAAATCTAGGCAAAAAGAAAAGAGCAATCTGAAAAACAAGGCATTTGGAAAACAATTTAGAAAATTACACATAACATTTGCATGAGGTTTTTAAGATTGCTTTCAAAGAGATCAACATATTAGATTAAATATTACTTTTGGAAGCAAAAAGCTTACGTCTGAATTTAAATGCTCAGAACTGATTTAATTACACATACATGATAAAACTGATGTATGTTGTACAGCCTCTTGCTAGTCATTATTGTCACAAGCAAAATTATTTCAACTATGTAAACTAAATATACATAAATATAATTGAGTATTACAAAAGAGTCAATATTACTTTACTTCCCTTTCTTATTTTGGAAAACAGAAATTATAGAAAAAAATTTATAATGCTTCATGAAATTCCTTGGCAACATCCCTCAACTTGTAAGCAAAATAAAATGAAGAGGATGGTATAAAACAAATACTTTTGTACTACATTTTTAATCTAAAAAAACCTGCATGGTATGCAGATACTAAATCTTCAAGGTACTTATATTTCCCTTAAGAGAAGAATCTCTCATAATGAAAGATACTGGTGTGCAAACTGGTTCATAAATTTCTATTATAATAAAAATGAACATTTCTTCAAAATTGCACCATCTAAAACTTCAAAGTATATAAAATATGCAGTATTTTAGAATAAAATAAGAATTTGAAAATGACCAGATAAATTTTATTAATATATGTTGCATTACTAAAGTTCTCGATGTTTTACCCTAGTAATTATTTACTTAACCACTTTGGATTCTTGTTCTCACTCATTAGTTCCTCAAATAATAATAAGAAAATCATAAGTTTAAAATCGAAGAAAGTAAGCAAATTATTTGAAGGCTGGAATGTACCTTCTTTGGCCAATAATTTTTGGCAATAATATGGTAAAAAGGCAAAATACAGCCAAAATTTTTCATCTGGGTCTGTATCATCAGATGCAAAATTCTTTCCACAAATTATATTGGAGTAGGTATGTGTCATGGTTTTGTAATGTTGCTGTCAATATGAAGGATGAATCATGTATAGCGATTCTTTAAGTGTCTTTCTTGTGACATATATTTTCCAGATTTTTTTAAACAACTGTCTTGTCAGCCATATCCACAGCTGGGTTGGACATGAGCCTTAATAATAAATTATTAGACTGGAATTTTCAAAGTTTAGCACTCACTGTTTATAAAATCATAGATGTATATGGTCTCTAATAATATCATGAAAAATACTAGAGGCAAACTGTCTTTTCCACCTCAGAAACCGCTGAAATGCAGTGCATGATACTAAGCAGAAAATTCAGCAGACAAGTCAAACTGGCAAAATATTTCCTTTCTGTATTAGAAAAATAAAAATTGTTTATACTCAGTGGCTTAAAAAGTTCATGTTTGAT
Organism: Coturnix japonica; assembly: GCF_054131305.1. Classification (NCBI taxonomy): domain Eukaryota; kingdom Metazoa; phylum Chordata; class Aves; order Galliformes; family Phasianidae; genus Coturnix; species Coturnix japonica. The sequence continues at coordinate 130,614,395 of NC_140663.1, forward strand.
GGTTGTTATTTTTGTTTGTTTGTTTGTTTGTTACATTCTGAACTTTACAGAACTTATTTATCTATAAGAACTTCACTAACAACATAGCACTTCAGAAAGAGTCATATCTTCTTGAAACATGAGATTAAATTCACTTGAATTCGATTAGATTTTTAGATGAAAACTGGTTCATTGCACATTGATGATGCACTGTAAAACAGCAGTGAGACATTCTGCCTTTCTCATGCTGCCTCCTAAAGCTTAAAGGGGACGTTAGGCAGCCACCGACCATGTATTCTGTTGTTGGACATCTCTGCTGTCCATGGACTCATTGCGATGGATGGGGCCTTGAACTGCACTCTGTTTACAGTATGCAAATACCATGTTTAACTAAGATCATGTTTATTTTTTTTGTTCTCTCTCTTTTTCTCTCACTTTTTCTCCAAAACATTCTCTGTTTGGAGATTTTCTGTATGGAGCAAGGTAATTTTACCAGCTCCATATGCCAGCTAATCTGCCTTTCATATTGACCACTGAACCCTCAAGAGAACATAAAGAAGGGAAGTAACTCATTCTTTCATGAGGCAAAATGGATGGACATGAAAACTCTTGGAATAAGAAGAGAGTTCACCCTAGACTGATCTGCTAAGTAAGTTATCTGACAGATGGAAACAGGAGATTATTTCCTATTACTTCTTTTGTTAATTTAAATAATTAAGTGACTCTTTACATTCATTTACATTCATTAGGATCAAATGCTGTGTCCTGCTCTTTGGCAACAACAACCCCAGGCAACACTACAGACTTGGGGCAGAGTGGCTGGAAGACTGTGTAGAGGAAATGGACCTGGGAGTATTGGTTGACGTTGGGCTGAACATGAGCCAGCAGTGTGGCCAAGAAGGCCAATGGCATCCTGGCTTGGCTGGAACAGTGTTGCCAGCAGGAACAGGGAAGTTATTGTTCCCCTGTACTCAGCTCTGGTGAGGCTGCACATTGAGTACTGTGTCCAGTTTTGGGCCCCTCACTACAAGAAAGACATTGAGGCCCCTGAGCATGTTCAAAGAAGGGCAACAAAGCTGGTGAGGGGTCTGGAGCACAGACCTTATTAGGAGCTGGGATTGTTCAGTCTGGAGAAGAGCAGGTTCAAGGGAGACCTTATTGCTCTCTATAACTACCTGAAGGGTAGTGTAACTGGTGATAAAACTAGAGGGAATGGCTTCAAGTTGTGCCAGGGGAGGTTCAGGCTGGACGTTAGGAAATACTACTTCTCTGAAAGATTGGTCAGGCAGTGGAATGGGCTGCCCAAGGAGGTGGTGGAGTCACGAACCCTGGCGTAAAAAAAAAAAATTAAAAAAAAAAAATTGCATGAGATAGAGAAAATGATATCTATTTGTTGGACATATGCAGATAAAAAATAGAAAAAAATATAAGGTTAATCATTAGTTTAACTTTAGAATGAATATAACTGATCAAGTAATTCCAAAATGGAAAACTTGATTACTTTTTTTTTTTTTTTTTTTTTTTGATTACTCAGATTGTTGTTTTCATATTTCATACTTCTGTTATTTCTTTAATGATAGGGAACCTGGGTCAGATGAAGAAAATGTAAAATATACTGCATTGGTTAAACTCATTAAAGGGAAAATAGAAAATTATTATTAAAAAGAGAGAACTCTGAACATGAGATGCTCATATTGCTTTTTCTGTTTTCACTGTCTGTGTCACAGCTGTGTGTCTACAAAGAGTATATGAGAACTTATCCTGGTTCTATATTTCATCTATCTCCAAATTGCTAAAGGTACTGAAAATAAAAGGAAAATTTTGACATTTGGCATTGACCCAATAGTATTAAAATATTATCTGAAATATAAAATGCATTTTCATTAGCAATAATATGTAGCAATTTGTTTAATACATAACCCTTCATTTTCAGTAAAACTTTTTGTAACCAAATCTGTATTAGTAGTATAATGAGCAGCATGCATGCTCATCACTTTACAAAGATAATGATATATCAAATTCATGCAAAGTTTTTAATAAAACTTCATAAATATAATTCATGACTTGCTACCCTTCTCTTTTTCCTTTCCTTTCCTTTCCTTTCCTTTCCTTTCCTTTCCTTTCCTTTCCTTTCCTTTCCTTTCCTTTCCTTTCCTTTCCTTTCCTTTCCTTTCCTTTCCTTTCCTTTCCTTTCCTTTCCTTTCCTTTCCTTTCCTTTCCTTTCCTTTCCTTTCCTTTCCTTTCCTTTCCTTTCCTTTCCTTTCCTTTCCTTTCCTTTCCTTTCCTTTCCTTTCCTTTCCTTTCCTTTCCTTTCCTTTCCTTTCCTTTCCTTTCCTTTCCTTTCCTTTCCTTTCCCTTCCCTGCCTTGCCTTTCTCTCCGCCTTATCACATGCCTATAGATATACAGATCTATTACATTTGTTATAACTGATTTGATTTCCTTTTAAGGCTTTTACTGACTTTTTTTTTTTAATGACTTTTACTAAATTCTTACATTATTCTGCCTGCATTTGAGTCAGATTAATAGCTTAGAGTCTCAGAGAGGAAGACCAAAAATATAAAGTCTAATCAATTAACATTTATTACAGGCAGCTTATAGTTGCATTATTTTCCACTACATATTAAAGAAGTTATTATTTATTCATCTTTCTTTACTGCTTTATCATAATCTGGACAAAATCTGTTTCAAAACAGATTTTATACAAAAGTATTGGATTAATTTTACCATGTACTATATATGCTATTAAATATCTAAAATAAACACACAGAGCAAAATTAACATACATATATGTTATTATATGTGTGTTACTATATATATATATTAAAATATAGATACATATTTCTGTGTGTGTGTGGATATATATACATATATATATAAATTATTATCAGGTTTCACAATGTCTTATAAATAATAAATTCCTAATACAAATTGATCTGATCTAATACAAACCAATACCAATCCATCATATGGATAAAAAAAAAAAAAAAGTTTTCTCTTAATTCCATTCTGAGGTAATTACTCATTAACTCAGGTATTGCATTTTTTTGCTTGGCAGTTGGTCTGCAAATACATTTTCAGACCTTGTTTGTTAGCAATGATTTTAAATGACCAGTCAGTAATATGTAAATAAGTAAATTTAATGGGCAATTGTGCTCAAATAAGATCAGATTCATTAACTAAGGTCTGGTTCTATATTGCCTAAATCAGATGCATTCTTTTGATCTCTGTGTTTGATTAACTTTTGCATCTAAATTTAACTGCCTAACTGTTTCATGTGTGACAGTATAAAAATAATAAGAATATTATTAAAAATATAAATATATTAAATAAAAACAAAACACCTCGTACTTCTGCAAAACATAAAGCATAAAATGAATTCTGATGTTAAAAAACAGTAATTGTATCCATGCTTGGAATACACATCTCATTCTTTTGATTTCATTTCATAAGTGAGGTTATATCAAAGGATTGTTGAATGGCTTGAGTTATAAAGGACCTCTAAATATAACCTAGTTCCAATCCTTACAACATGGACAAGGTCACTTTCCACCAAATGCCCACCCACCTTTAATTTGAACACTTCCAGGGACGGGTAATTCTCAAGTTCTCTGGGCAATCTGTTCTCATGCCTCATCACACTCATGGTGAAGAATTTCTTCCTAACATCTAACCTAAACATACTCCTTTATAGTTCAAAGTCTTTATATGTCATCCTGCCATTGTACTCTCAGGTAGCTGATTCTCCTAATCTTTTCTGAAGTCAACTTTTGAATCTGGAAGGATACTAAAAAGTCTTCCTGGAGCCTTTTATTCTACAACTCCAGCTCTCACAGTTGGTTTTCAAAGGAGAGGTGCTCCAGATATCTGATCAACTTTGTGTCTCTTCTCTAGATCCAATCTACAGCTTCATATCTTTCTTGTTCTTGGCCATCGTACCACGATAAAATACTCCTGGTGGGATGGACCTCATGAGCATAGAAACAGGCACTCACCTCCCTCTCCCTGCTGGTTACCTCTCTTTACAGGTAGCCCAGGATACAATTAGCCTATCAGGCTGCAAGCTCACACTGTATGACAAGCTTGTCACCCAATAGAGCTTCTACACTCTTCTTCACAGGGCTGCTCTCTATAAACTAGTTGCCCACCCTATATCAATTTATTTATTTATTTATTTTTCATAGCTCGACCAGTATCACCTAGCATTTGGCCTTGTTGATCCATGTGTTGTTCATACATGCTGACCTTTCAAGCTTATCCAAGTCTCTTGGTGTAGCATCCACTCTGTCCAGTTCCACCACTAAGTTTGCTGAAGGGGCACTCAGTAGCATGGTTCTTGTCACAAAGATGTTAAATAGAACAAGTTGCAATATAGATCCCTAAGGATCATCACACATCACAATTTTCCACTTTCACTTCAACATTTGTGCAACCATCCATCCAGTTCCTTATCTACCAAGAGGTCCAGGAATAAATGGATCACATATCTACACATACAATTGCTTTAATATAAAATTCATGCATAAATTTAATGTTTGACTTCCTATCAAATATTCAGTAGGCTTTAAAGATATTTTCCGCTTGAGGAAATATTTGATAAGTTAAGGGAAATAAATAAATAAATAAATAAATAATCCATCAATGCATGTTTTTTGTTTTGTTTTGTTTTTTCCTTACTTTTGAGAGTTTTTTGTTTGCTTGTTTGTTTGTTTATTTTTTTCCCTCACCAAAATGAATAAACAGAGTGGAAGAAATCCCATACTTGTGTAGTATGATCACTATCTAGTGACTTTAACTGAGCTACAGTGATTTATACAAGTAGAAGACATGACCTTTTCTGATTTATTTTGGCAAGGAACTTTCTCTCAGTTTTTGGGCACTAATTATGTGCTTTTGTCACTAGTTACTAAATCTCTAGCAGTACTGTAAAGGTACTCTGAACATACACTTATAGCTGACAGCCCAAATAATTCAAAACCAACTTCACTAGAAATTCCCGACTTTCTAACCTTCATATAACGAAAAGGTTATCAGTAACATTTAGAGACAGATCTATAATGATACAGATCAGAAGTAAATGCTTTCTCATTATTTATTTATTTTTAAATGTGGTCTAGAAAGATAAGTAGATTTTACAAGAACCTAAAAGATATACGGTCCTCTGTTTATACTCTTAATTTTTTTAATTTTTTTTTTGCACCTTTTTTAATGAAAAAGTGTAATAAATGTTAAGTTTGCTTTTCACAGACTAAAGCTTCAAAAGTCTTACAGTATATATTTGGTCTGAGGAGTTGTGATGGAGACTCACACAATGATTTCTAGGCAATGAGACTTGAAGCCCCTCAGTGTTTGTTACCCTGTCACTATGGATATCTGAAAGTTCTTGAGGGACCATAATAGTCAGAGATAGCTCAGGCTATCTCCTACAGATTTTTTATGTACTTTGAATGGGGCACAGGTCACAGCTAGCAAGTCTTCTGTAAATCTTTTCAAAGCATTTTATGATTAGCTGCTTTTGCAGACTTCATACCTGAGCCTGTTCTCCAGGAATGAAAAAAGAAGAAATATTAAAAATAAAAATGTTGGAAATTACTATGACTGTGTATTTTTAACAGCCCCTGAGTCTAAAGTAAAGGTTTAGGCACCTGATTTCACTAACAAACTTATTCAGAAGAAGCATGTGTTTGACATTGCAGTAGCTGTATCATTACTGTAGAACAATATACTTTTAAATTCAATTTTTATTTATAGAACCTAATCTTTTAAGTCAGCACAGTTATATTTGTTTTTATATTATAAAATTATTTTTTTTTTTATTTTCAATATTTGAGAGAATTAGCAGAAGCACAAATAAGACTAAAGTAAATGTTCATATGAATAAGATTATAGACAAATTTGCATAGGTCTGTCAGTTTTAACTGTTCACGTTTATGACAGCGAATGACATGTTCCTTTCCTTAATAATTCACATAAAATGCATGAACATTGAAGGTGACTGTCTCAAATATCTAACTTTTTTTATAAAAGTCTCCTAGCAAATGGCTAGTGGATACAGTATTTAAGTTGCCAATGCTGAATATACCTACAAGCAGAGAAGAATACCTCTTAGATGAGATATTTATATTAGTAAATAAAGAAGTGCTTTATTTCACTGACTCATACTTATATAAACAGATATTTCCATAAGTACTTAAAGTTTGTGTATTTGGATTTTTATAGTAAAGAGATTTATCTGTTTTACCTTTTCATAGCTGATATATGTAACATCAAGGTGTCATGGTTTTGTAATTTTTTCTATTGGTATTTCATATCATAACCTCATGTGGAGCACAGAGAAGAAGAACTACACAGGCCGGTGGACCTCACTGTCATAGAGGGATATATGTCATGGAAGTGACACACTCTCTCTCAGTGCCTGGCAGTGGATGTGGGTGTGCTTTCAAGCTGTGTGCCTTCAATTTCAAAGTAGGCTTCTCGGTCTTCAGAAAACTCTCTATTATTTTACTTATTTATTAGCCTCAATTTCAATTAGATTGTATTATGTAACAGTAACAGTAACAGTAACAGTAACAGTAACAGTAACAGTAACAGTAACAGTAACAGTAACAGTAACAGTAATAGTCTTGTGCGGGTTGGAAGGGAGCTTAGAGGTCATCGAGTCCAACCCCCGGGATTCGAGCCTCTGTGCTGCAGAGTGGCACTTCTACCACTTGTGCCACAGGGGGATTCGAACACCCATGCCCCGGTGTTGCAATGCAGCATTCCTACCACCTGCACCACCGAAGCATGTGTTATCTTACATTCCGACATCATAGTTAGTAAAATAGGTTTTCTTTCTTAGATCATTGCCACTGCACTGTTTGTTTCCTTGAGCCCAGCTCCCATCTTCTTACCCCTTCCCTCTCCCTTCCCATTTTTGGAGTCAGGCGGCCCACGGGCCTACTGCACCTCATTCATGGACACAGGTTGATCTAGATGACTCAGTGACACAAGGTCATACATGATCAAAAAGAAGTAATTTATAATAAATGCACTGAGACTTCTTAAAAAGTAAGCTACTCCCTAGGAAACATAAATAAATAAATAAATAAATAAATAAATAAATAAATAAATAAATATATAAATAAAATAAATGCCAACTAACCAACCAAAAAAAAAATAAAAATAAAAAATTAAGATTGTTAAGAAGGGGCAAAACAGATCTAAAACTTTATTTTGTAGGCAGAGAGAAAGTCTTACCATGGTCAGTGGTGAGACCTCTGCATTTTTCAGTACAGTGGAGGTGGGCAGAAATTGTATCTGAATCTCAGTAGTCTAGAGGGTTTTATTCAGAATTATATTTGGTACTTCTGTGAAGATGTACGTATATTTGGAAAGATGTTACAATTCTCCAAAAGCCAGAAAGAGTATTGCATACAGAAGATTATTTCAAGCTAGCTTCTCTGGAGGTGATGACATGAGGAGGAAACAAGAAAATTGAGTGGGAGGTGTAGGAGGAAAAAATGGCACTAACATAAATAAGATTATGCCACACGATGTACTAAAGAAGAGGGTGTTTTTATGACTAAATGTGCATGTGACTTACATGTTTTATCACTCTTAATTACTCAGTAAATTACCATACGGTATATTTACTCAGGGACAAAGTAGAAGGAAAAACAGTTGGAAGTCCAAAATCAACCAGTTAAGATTACATTTTAAAAATAACATTCAAGATTTTGACTATAGTCTGGCCAGAAAATGTCAGGACATGGAAATGTTTGGGAATAGCTATATAGCTAAAAATTAAATCACTTGATTTTTTTAAGCAGTTCTAAATTAAGGGAGGGTACAATTAAGAATATATGTGTGTTTGCGGCCTAGCAAGTTCCAGGCACACATTTTTAACATGGATTTAACCTCACTGATATTATATTATCTTTTTAAAGTTATTATACTGACACTGGCTAGTGTTGAAATTAAAGGCTTGTCAACCTTGCCATTATAAATGTCAATATTTAGGAGTTTATAACTCAGCTGTAAAAATTTCCTTCAGGCTCAAAGCTGGCAGTGAAGGCTATAAACCAGAGCTGATTTTTCCTCCCCCCTAAAAACCATTAAAGAATATGTTTGGGCTAAATCTGTGGATATTGGAGTGAACAAAATGCAGACATTAAGTACCTTTTGATCTTTTTTATGTCTTGCATAAAAATCAATAATGCCTTTTATCACTATGTTTTATTTACTGTTGTTGTTGTTGTTTTTTCAATCTTCCAGTCTTCAGTTGATTTTAGTGCTTATGAAAACTGCCAAATTGACATACCTGAGAGGTTATCTTCTGTTTACTTACAGAGCAATTTTCTAGGCAAAGGCTACTGAAATAGTAGACTTTCAACTTCAAGCAGATTCCCGGCTCATAACTTTTTATTGATTCAGAAGTAGATTAATTGCAGATTATTTATTGAAGCAGTAATAAAATATTATTAATGCAGACTATGTCAAAATAATATAGAAAATAATCTCTCCCTTGCAATATTTAGTTGACTGCAGCATAGAGCTCAAATGATTGTTCTTTTATTTTAGCAACATTTTGCATTATCCCTGTCAAAACCATAGTGTTTTTTTAAAGCAAGTTGTTTTTGTTTCTACTTTCATTGCATAATTCTTTGAAAATTCTGTGCTTCTTTTTTATTATTATTTATTTAATTAATTTTACGTAGCAAATCTCTATCTCTGGCATTTAGATTTCTTTTACATGTATAGAGATTAACCCTATCAACTTTTAAGCTGAAGTCTGAGTAAGCTAATTATTTCAGCATCTGTACTCTACCCTGGTTTCTTAGTTTTGTTACTCCATGACCATCAGTGTGAAAGAGAATAAATAAAAAGGATTTAAGTTAGAGAACAGGAGCAAGAGAAAAGCAAATTTAACAAGGTAATTTAAAAATAGGTGAATTAAATTCTTGTGATAGAGCATATGGAAAATAATAGGAGAATCTGGATAGTGAAAATATACATGAAATGAAAAAGTAACAGGAAAATTCCTGAAAAAAGTAACCCACTGATATCACTGTTTTCCTGACCCAGGAGGATCCCAACATCAAATCTGTGAGATTTTAGGAAAGAATTCATGGTAAGGATTACTCTACAATTGCACTTTTTTTTTTTTTTTTTTTTTTTTAATACTCCATCCTTGACTACCTGCAGTGTCCTAGAGAGAGAAAATGGGAGTAGAGGGTCTAGTGTTCATTAATGACCCTGCCATTTTTAATAAAAATTTAAATTGTTATTTCCTTACAACACACAGTGTACTTCTTAGCAGGCTGTGATCCATGCTTCAGTTAAATGATTTTTAGGGTATTTATTTGGTTCACCTGTAATTGCAAACACCGTAATTCACTTGCATAGAATGATAAAAATAAGAAAGCCAAATATAAATTGACATAAATTTATATAATGACACAATCTTACCTTATTATTGCAAGGTTTTATCTCCTGCATGCACAGTATATAATGGAAGAACTTAAAAATAATTCTGCATATTACTTCTCCATTTCTTCTTTGCTATAGCTACAATTTTGTTCAAATGAATTTGATAACTTAGTTTATGTTATAAACTAGCCTGTATTAAATATTAGGCAGGTGGAAACAAGAAAAGAAATCCATTTTCAAAATTGTTTCAATTAGATCAATTCTTAGATAACTAAGAGGGAGAAGTGAGAAAAAAAAAAAAGAAAAAAAAAAGTTAGTTTTTACAAATATATATTCTTACAAGTTTCATGCTAAATTTTTTGAAATACATAACAGAAGTAGTAAATTAAAGTAGGTGTAACTGTCATAACATTCTGTTAATTTAAAACTCTAAGCTTAAATTAAAATAAAATAAACAACAAGAGCTAAAATTTCACCTAATATATATAGAATCTTATTCAAGAAATGTGCTTGCTACAAAACTGTTTCTTTTAATATTTGATAAATAAATAAATAAATAAATAAATAAATTTTCTTACTTGTGTTTTTAACTTTTTTACACTTATTATTACAGAAATGGGCATTGTAAATAACATTCAGTCACATCATCATCTGAATTATACTTTATGTTACACCAAATGAGTACTTCTATTAGTTTAATGACATAAATGGGTATCATAGATCTATTAAATGTCTTCAGGACTTTTTCAGTTCCACTCTTAGTAGAAGTGTGTGATGAAATGCTACTGTTATAAATCTTGGAGTGCATAAAATAAATTTCTTATGAAGAGAACAAATCCCAGAGCAGAATTCCAGGAGTTAATCTATGCAAACCAGACTATATTAAGTATGTAGACCAAAGTAGCAGTCTAGAGGTAATTCAAAATAGCAGCCTTTGAAATTAACACAATATGTTATGAGATATTCAGTAGAAACAGTTTTATTGCAGAATGTTGGTACTAAAGATATAAAGCAAGATACAGTTAGAAATGTTGAATATCATGCAATGTTGGATTTTTGGTCCACTTCCTCTCTTCAGTTTGTGTCATGGTTTTGTAATTTTGTAATTTTGCTATCAGTATTCATATATATATCAGTATCTTCCAGTTTTAACCACTAATAATCTAGAACAGAAAAAAGTTAGCTTTGCGCCTTCATAACCACCTTTGTTGCATGCATGCTGTGAATGGATCTGACACAAAGTCAACAGCTTCAATGGTTCAAAATAAATTTTAGTTATTTGGAATTAAGACAAAATGTTTTACAGGCTTTTGTAAAGCAAATTTGTGTTGAAAGACCTTTTTGTTTCACCTTGTAACAAAAAACCACTTCTCTCAATTTCCCTGTGTGTTTTTCTATTTTTCCTTTTCAGATCTCCCTGTTTGAGACCTATTCTGTAATTTTACAGGACTGAGAAACCATCACATTCCAACAGTCAAACAGATAAACACCTTTTAAAAATATTCCTATTCTGTTGAAGATCCAGAAATGAAATTAATTAAAATTTCATTTCCAACCAACTGTAATAGAGAACATAATCTATGATTCTAAAGTTTATAGCATAAATTTTTGGTAGAACTTTGCATGAGTGGATATGCAGTTATAACATAAGAATAATAGAATGTAAAAATAGGTCAGATATAAAATGATAATATTGGAATAATACATTTTATTGATGATGATGAAAATTTTACAGATTTAACTCTTAAAAAGTTATGAATATTCCTAGAAAATTTAGCTATGGCAAACATTTTTCTTAAAGAAAACACAATTATTCAAACTGTGTGAGAAGACAAGATATACATTAACTGTGAATTAAATCTGACTCATTAGGGAAAAAAAAATCAAAACTGTAGAAGGAATCAGATACATTGGCAGCTAAAGAAAAAAAGTATATCTTTTGTTCTTAATTTTCTTTCTCAAAAAACACAGAATCACATAAACAGAGAGAATGATAAGTATTGGAAGGGACCTCTGGACATCATCTATTCCAATTGCCCTGCTAAAGTAGGTTTCCTATAGCAGGTTGTACAGAAAAGCATCCCATGGAGGAGAATTTCCCTTGGCTTGTAGGACATGTTCTTTTTAATGCACCCCAGATGACATGGCTCATAGTCAACCTGGTGTCACCCAGGACACCAGTGTCCTTCTCCCTGTTTGATCTTTTGAAAATGAATACTTAAATGTTATGTTCTCATTCTTTTTAAAAGGAGACTAAATAGAATCACAGAATCATAGAATTACAAGATTGCAAAGGACCTACAAGATCATCTAGTCCAACCATCCTCCCATGACCGTTGCTACCACAAGCCACTAAACCAAATTTTGTACCTCCTCATCCAGACACCTCTTGAACTGCCAGGGACAGCAACTCCACCACCTCCCATGTCTAATTTAAATATCCGCTGGCATAACTTGTGTCCATTTCCTCGTGTCCTGTTTGTTGCTTGGGAGAAAAGGCCAAACCCCTCCTCATTACAACCTCCATTCAGGAATTTGTAGAGTGCAATGAAGTCTCCCCTGAGCCTCCTCTTCTACAGAATAAACAATCACAGCTCCCTCAGTCACTCCTCATAAGACTTGTGCTCCAGACCTCTCACTAGTTCCATTGCCCTTCTCTGGACATGTTCCAGGGCCTCAATGTCTTTCTCAGAGTAAGGGGATCAAAACTGAACACAATACTTGAGATGCGGCCTCACCAGTGTTGAGTAGAGAGATAAGATTACCTCTCTGTTCCTGCTGGCCACTCTATTTCTAATGCAGGCTGGGATGACAATGGCTCTCTTAGCCACCTGTGTACACTGTAGGCTCATGATCAGGCAAGCATCAACCAACACCCCTAGGTCCCTTTCCTCTTTGGAGTCATCCATCCATTCACCCCTAAGCCTAGCACTGCATAGGGTTATTGTGGCCAAAGTGCAGGACCTGTCACTTGGCCTTGTTGAAACTCATCCCATTTACCTCAGCCCAGTGATCCAGCTTATCTTGAACACTCTGAAGGGCCTCCCTACCCTTGGACAGATTGACACCACCTCCCAACTTGGTATCATCTGCAAACTTACTGAGGGTACACTCAGTCCCCTCATCTGGGTCATCAGTAAAGATATTAAAAAAGATGGGCCCTAGAACCGACCCCTGGCGGACACCACTTATAATGGGTCACTAGATGGACTTAACTCCACTACTACTGTTTCCCTTTTCTGGAGGTGTGGATTTTGCTAAATTCCTCCACCCTGCTAGTCACAGAACCAGGCTGAACCAGCCTGTAAACCACTGACACCTTGAGATGCTGTGGATGCTCCATTCTTGGAGACATTCAGCATTATTCTGATCTAAACTGTAGGCAACATGATATGCCTGTAAATGTCCAGATCCATTGCATGGAAGTTGGACCAGATTACATTTAAATGAACAGAATCATAGAATTATGGAATGCCTTGGGTTGGAATGAATCTTAAGGACCTTATAGTTCCAGTCTCCCTGACATGAACAGGGTTCTCAGCCATTAGACTAAGATGGCTACAGATCCATCTAACTTATCCTTGAATGCATCCAGGGATTGAGCATCCACAGCTTCTCAGGGCAATCTGTTCCAGTACCTCACCACACTCTGAGTAATTTCTTCATAACAGCTAACTTAAATCTCCCCTCTTTTAGTTTGAAGTCATTCCTCTTTGTCTTATTATCAAACCATGTAGAAAGTCAGTCTCCTTTCTGTTTATAAGCCCCAGTTTTCTGATCATCTTTGAGGACCTCCTCTGGATCTACTCCAGCAACTATGCATCTTATGCTGGAGGCCCCAGGCCTGCGCACCAGATGAGACATCATGAGGGTAAAATAGAAGAGGACTATCACCTCCCTCTCCCTGCCGACCACTACTTTTTTCATACAGCCCAGGATACTGTTGTCTTTTATTGAGGTTGAGATAGATGGGCTTGATCAGCATGGAGAGGAGCTTTAAGGACACCTTATTAAGGCATATCAATACTCAAAGGAAGCTTGTAAAAAATAGAAACCAATTTTTACATAGGCTGATAGTGATAGAATAAGTGGGAATGTCTGTAAAGGAAAAAATGTAGATTTATCTCATGTTAAGGGGAAATTCTTTGCTTCAGTGATGGTGAGGAACTGGAACACGTTGCCTAGAAAGGCTGGAGGTGCTTCACCATTGGAGGTGTTCACAGCTAGCTTGGATGGAGCATTTTTGACTGAGGCGCTGGGGTTGGAATTAGATGATTTTTCAGGTCCTGAAAAATCCAAGCCATTATATGATTGTATGATGATTGATGCTGATCAAAGCATGTATTGTAATCTCAGCAAATATAACTTCAGTTTAATTTAGATTTTTTTTTTACGTGTTCTTGTTTCATTTTCCTTTTTCTTTTTTTTTTCTTTTTTTTTTTTTCCTCTTTATCTTTTGTAAAGGTCTTTCAAAATCCCAGAATTTCATTGAAAATCGTTGTTATGAAGTTTGTTTAAGAATGTAATAAACAGTTCATAAGCACTACCGAAATAAAAATTCACAATTATAAAATCTATATATACATTAAAGATTCTGCGGGACATTTCACTCATCTGAATGTGTTTCAGTTATGGAATTTTTCTTTCCTGAGAACTTTGAGGAAAAAAAAAAATCATAGAAAACTTTGAATTCTGATACTTTACCATACTTATAATGAGAAAAAATAGTAATATATCTAGTGAAATGCTAAGAATTCATTGAATGTCAAAAGTTTTACTTGGAAAACAATAAAATTTAAGGAAACTTCATTGTGTGAACTCAGAATCTGTAGAAATAAACAAATAAACGTATACTCTTATCAGAACTGCAACATGATATAAAACACTTTCACTTAGTTTATTTTTCATTCTCTGATGTAGCTGCATACTCTGAATTCCTTGTGAGAGTTGATGCATTGTTTTAATTCAGACTGGAATTCTTACTGAAGAAACAATATACAATACACTGTTATAGGAATTGTGTTATTATTGATAGGAATGAATTAATTGATACTACCCTAAGTGAGAATCAAAAAGAGTTCTCTTGTTAAAGACTTGCAATCCAAGCTATTAGAGCAAGAAAATACAGCATGGTCTAAATTTTAAGCACACAGCTCCCAGGAAAGAGTGATGTTTGTTGCTGTCTCCTTTCTATGGTAAAACTGAATAATAGATCTTCCTTGTTTGTTTCAGTATGTAAAAGTAAGGTACACAAAAAAAAACTGATTGCTTCCACAAGAAGACATGCTGAGTATAACTGCAGTTCAGTGTTTAAGAGATACCATTATAAAGAAAGACATTTATTCATAGACATGATCCTACAAGAACTACAAAGCTTCACTTAGAAGTTTAGATGAATGAGCAAATAATGTCAGTGTACTTTAGTATTTTTCTTTGTCCAGTGTGTATACACACTTTCGAGTAGAAATATCAGGAAAGAATGAAGAAATAAAAAGATTCAGAAGATAAATAAAGAGAAGTACTGAGAAAGACTTTTGAAGTGTGCAGTTACATATTTGATTTTTTTTTTTTCCTTTCTGTATACATTAACTGGATCAATAATCTTTCTACCACTAAGTATGAAGGACAGTCCATATTAAAAAGATCTTAATAACAGTTGTGCTTAGCAGTAAATTCAAGAACTTTATGAACATTTTGCTTATAAAATACCTACCATGAAAAATATATGCTTTCAGAATTTCTGTGGGATTAGAAAGTAGAACTGATTGAATTTTTATGATTACTTCTAGATTTTTTTTTGTTATATTTTCAGAGAGCAATGGACTTAGACTTTCTGTTGTGTTATACTGACTAGATGGATTTAATTTCTCATATTCTCTCATTATAAATGGGGGGCGAAGGGGGAAGAGGGGGAACAACACAAAAAATCAAAAAGCAAAAAACAACAACAATGTAGTTGTTTTTGATCACTGACATTTTAAAATTTTGCTTAAATATTATTTGGGCACATTCTGAATCTAATTTGTTGAAATTTTTCCCATTGTCCTATGTTGCAAGACGTTTTGTTACTGAAATCATGTCCAATTGAAATGTAGTTGCTTGTGCATTTAAAAGTAAAAATGTACACCTCAGATTACAACTAGAAACAACAATTAAGAAAACAAACAAACAGCAAGCAATGGCAACAAAAGCCTTCCAAAATACTTCTGTGATGAAACCTTATTCATTAGATGTGAATTACTGTCCAGAATTAATTCCAGATACAAACACAGTAGCTTAAAGAACATTAAGAACAGTGGTGCCTGCTTGTGTCTTAGATTAAACATTCTTGCTTTTGATCAAGATGGGAAAATATAAGTGTCTCTTGCTGTTAAATATATAATTTATGATTGTTTAGGACTTAAACATTCTAAAATGATTGAGTCAAGGGTAAAATGATTTTTCCTGTGAAGCATGTTGCTCACTTATCTTTCTTAAATCGGTCAGATTACCTCATATTGGCCTAAGCTCTGAGGTAGGGCTATCTGACTTTTTACCTTAATTGGGCATGCCGAAAGACATGGGAAATATATCTGAAGACAGGCTTAATTAGAATTCAGAATAATATATTAGAGCAGATAATGGTGTTCTTTGAAATGTAATCATAGTCTCATAGTCTCATGCGGGTTGGAAGGGACCTTAGAGATCATCGAGTCCAACCCCTGGGATTCGAGCCTCTGTGCTACAGAGCGGCACTTCTACCACTAGCGCCACAGGGGGATTTGAACCCGGGCCCCGGTGTTGCAAAGACGGTATTCCTACCACCGCGCCACCAGGACACACAAAAGTAATCTACACATGCCAAGCTGCCAAGCTATCAGCACAGAGTAAAGCTCTTCTTGATGTGTCTGCAAGACTTGTGTTCCAGATTAGTCCTAGGTGAGAGGTCCCCTAGTCATTTATTGCAAATCAGGCTAGGTCTTATAAGCACCTACTAGTAGCATCATCACAACATAGTTTAGCCATTTGTTCTGTATTAATTTTCAGAAAGACTTCAAAAAATGGGGTTTCTTCAATGTTTATTGACACTCTAAGACAAAGATAAAGAATAATGGTATCAGGAAATGCAAACTGCATTCTGAAGGCAGATAGATCACAGGTGAGCACTCCTCTCTGTACAGCACAGGGGGAGTATAGGATATAGAATACCTGCACAGCAGCAGCCAGAAGGAATTTCACTGATTATCCTTGAATCCCAGAGATGGACACACTATTTCTCTGTTCCTGTTTTGTTTTGTTTTTGTTTGTTTGTCATGCTTTCTTTTATCTCCCTTCTATTATGTGTAAACATGAACACACAGAGTCATGGCCATCTCTAATACAGGATTGTTTCTCAAGATACTAAAAAGCGGTGGAACTGACATTATAGCCAGATGTAATGTCCCTGTACCAGGATGCTAATTACCTTGAGAAATACCAACCTCTTTAGCCCTTTCAGCTTGACTTGTCATTACTATGGCAATCACTAGATTTATCCATCAGATAGTTGAAGTCAGCTATCATTCTCATGATTATAAAGTGTGTGCAAGGAGAAAAATTCTAATATCACATCTCTTGAGTGCCTTGGCACAGATGCAAGTAAATACTCCAGACAAATACATGACTGAGACTTTCAGAGCAGAGCCATGTATAAACAAGTGTTACTGTGTGTTAATGACTGTAGTGATGACAGAAAGTTACAGAGTAGTAAATGTAGTGCACTTGGTATATTTTACTTGGAATGGGTTCCCTCTTGATATAACATTCCCCAAACTTCTGGTTTGGTCCTGGCACAGGGGCAAATACATGACCCAGAAATACGTGAGCCAGATGAGAATCTGACCTCACCTTTTCAAAGCCACTATTACTTTCACAATTACCTTGTATGATTGTGACAAGAAAAAATAAAATTTTAACTGTGCACCCAGCCAGTAAATCTTGCAGTAGCCTGTTTTCTCTAGCAGTAACACCTCAGACAAGATGTAAGTTGCTCAGAAAGAAAAATGCTTAAAATATTCCAAAAATCACTAATTCTCCACCAGTCTTAAACTGCTCTTTTTTTTTCCTCTTAGCGTATTGGAGCCTCTGTCACTTCTTTGAAGAGTCTTAGGGAAAAAAAGAAAAAAAAAAAAAAAAGAAAAAAAGAAAAAAAAAACCCTAAAATCTTATAATCTTATTCAATATATTCAACAAAGGAATGGGAAATACATCATAAGTATAAGTTTGAATGCTAATATGAAATGATACAATAACACGCAGCAAAATGATATTTTATTTTCAATATATGAATATAAAATCCTCTGTGATAATTATTTTTGAGGTAAAATTTGAGAAAGCAAGCTGAATATAGTGGAAATTTGAAGAAGATAAGTCTTACAGTGAGCAGAAAAAATAAATTTGCTTAGTAGTGTGTCAGGCTGAAAAGATAATAGATTATCTTAGGTAGAAAATGAGCTTTAATTTATAGAAAGTTTGAAGAGAAACAGAACCAAGAAACTTTTAAACTGGAATTGTTTAGCTGGGGGAGAAGAGCAGTATGAAAACTCCATGAAATAATTAAAAGTCTTGTAGTTAGTGTGATTGATAATCTGTCACCACCAATCAAAATTTGCTCTCTCTGATAAAAGCTAGAAGTTAACTCACAAAATCATTGTTAAAAATATTTTTCAAATCTGTATGAAAAATAAAGCACCACCAAAATTCTTCTCATTAACATAGTATGAAGGTCTTGTTCACCTCTGAAATGTCTGAAATTACAGCAATTAACTATATCATAAGGCTCGAATGATCTTGACATCACTGCTAACTTTGAAGGAGTATGTTAAAAATGTGTGAGTTTCAGGAACACGGCATTTTTAATTCTCACTTCAACCACCTACTGTGTTTAAAGGCTTAAAATAGTTCATTTAACAATGTTTCAGACTACTTTTTCCACAGTCAGTAGAATAATCAGCATGCATATTTTGAACAGCCATATGGGGATTATGGCGGATGGGTAAGAACAAGTATAACATTTCTTGATCAATAATTCCATTAGAAGAAAGACAAATCTGTACAGAATTAATGCCATTTCAGACATCATTAGTAAACATCTGTTTTATATATATATATAAATATATATATACCAAATATATACATAATATATATACCAAACCAAACAAAAAACCAAAAACAACAAAAACTAGAGGATATTTGTTTTGTATTTCTTTTGGAAAATTGGCAATATTGTCACCATTCTGTATTTGACAGAGTTGTTTTGCATAAGAGTGGATGCAGCTTCTGCTTTCATAGAATATCCATGCAATTTAGCTTGCTACTCATGTACCAAGTCCTGCCTACTGTATACTTCAACTTTGTTAATTATTTTATTCATGGAAATACTGGGATGGAAGGAAGAAACCAAAGCTTCAGCTGTCTTTGGCACAAATTTCAGCAGAAAACTAAATAGCTGTTTTAACTCTTGCCTCAGAGCAGACATCCTTTTTTTCACATATTATCACCAAAATTAAATGCTGTAGAATGCGTATGGCATGACATTTACCTCTCTTTTTAAAAATTCTTCGTAAGTGCACTCCTGAAGTCAAAAGTGACGATTCAGTTTATTGCAAGTATTGAATCTTACACAAAGAATCTTCCATGGGAAAGTTAATATCCTTAAATCAAAGAAACCCCAATCTGAATTATTTCTACAAAGTCAGCAATGGAACTACAGATGATGCAGAGAAGAAAATGAAAATAATCAGTCAAACACACACACACACACACACACACACAAAGACAAACTACTAAAGGAAAATATGGTGCTATTAATTACTTTATTAATTTACTTACATATTGATCTAAAACTACAGTGACATTTATTTGCATTGTGATAGAACTGTAGGATATATAATCAACTATATTGACATTATTTTATTCTGTGCTCTAAAAATGAATACAAAATGTTAGTTTAATCATAACTTAATCATAACTTCATAACTTCAGAAATTAGAGAATACCACGTTTCTAAAGATTAACTTATTCTTTTAGGGAAGAATTAAATCTGAGGGTGATCATGCAAGTTCTAACACTAGTGATAAGGAAGAGAGAAAGAGCAGTTTTTAAGGATTACCTTCAAAGAAGATAGGACAGTAGATATGCTGAGGTTCAGTTTATGAGCAAATTTGTTTCTCAATCCCAGTACTTTTTGTATTTCTGAAAACATTTCTTCTGCTACGGATTTCAAGAGCAGCCATATTTTTAATTTTTTTTTCCTTTTTTTTTTTTTTTTTTCCCTAGCAGTTAGAAATAACAAAAAAGACCATTCATTCCTATATCTTACAATCTTTCTTCAGCAAAATCTGATAATTAATCAATTAATAATTAGGTTTAATATGGTAAATTTATATATATATATACATATATATATATATATATATATATATGTAGGCATCAGATTTATGTATTTATTTATTTATTTTCCTGAGTAAATTTATTTAAAACAGCCTCTTTATCCTTCTCTTAGAAGTTTGTCTGGTTACTCTCAGCTCTCATGCGGTCCAACTGTTACCTAACATTTACCTACAATGCATAGCTAACAGTCACATCTGTCTCCCTTTGAACTTGACCAAGATCATAAAATCACAGAATCACAGAATCATAGAAGGCTTACTGTTGAGGAACTGTCTGGGCAATTTATCATTTATGAGTTTTTGTGTATATCGAGATGAATTCATGACAAACATAAGAGGAGAACAAGAAGGGCCTTTGAAATCCAGAGTCTATAAATATCTACTGAACTCTAAAACAAGTGAACAACATGTATGGAATCTACAAATTTACATCTTTTCAGATATATATGTTGTTGCATAGCCAGAACAAGTCCAATACCAGTCTTCAATAAACTACTAGTTGGTTCATTTCCAGCAATTGTCTGTAGCAGAGTAGTGCTCAGTGAGTGATTTCAGTAACTAGAAATTGCAGCCATCTACTGGTAACTGCCAAAATGTCAGTCAGTCAGAGATTTTAGGGCTTAGCATCTATTTATATTATCTCCTCAGACTCATTCAGACTTGTACAAGTAGCTGCTGAACACAACTTGAAGAATGTGATAACTGCAGTATCACATCTGGTTCCTTTGAACTTCTTTTATTACACCATATTATTTTACACTCTTATTGCATACTCATACTGATACCAGTTACAAATTTATTTTGGTTAATAAAAATAAAAATGTATTTAATAATATAGCCTTTTCTATGTTTTCTTGTTCCTTTATTTTTCCTCTGTATTTTTTTTCCCTCTGGAAGGAAAAAGAAGAAATGTTAACTGATAAAGTTTGCCCCACAGTTGTTGTAAAACAAATGTACTTGCTATTTGAAAGAGAAGCTTAGCAGAAGTAGTCTGATTGCTTGAAGCTGTATATAGTGATAATAAAGGGATAACTAATTTACTTACTATAATCAAAGCATTTACTTCTGCTGTGCTATGCAAATCTTTATTTTTTTTCCTTCCAGTGCAGGAGATTCACAAAGTTTGAAGGTAGGAAAATCCTCTTTGATATGATCACGGTATAATTTCTCTCTTTGGTTGCTGGGTTACATTACTTATTAACCATGCTAGGAATGCAAATAGATTCTCCTTGTTGCTTTGAGAATACAATGTTTTTGTATTTTAACATGGGGTAGTCTGCTTTGTAGAGGATCCTAGACAAGAGAAATCTCAAGGGGAGCATGAGAGACAGAGGAAATATTTGGACCAGGTACAGGATATGAAGGAGTTTTCCTTTCTTAATTCTTTTAATTGAATGACTGTTTTATCTCAGCATTAGTCATGGCTGTCTGGGTTATTTCACTTCTTTGTAAGCAAGATCCGTACTTTCTCTTCCTTTTCACCAGTCCCTAGATGGCAATTCCTCTGAAGTTATATGTGTGTGCAGTTTAGATTTTAATGCCCCAGAACTTAAGTTGCCTTGCATGTTTGATGTCCTAGTATTCAATATCTTTTTTTTTTTTTTTCTTTTGAGTACATCCTTTGATAAGAGGTAAAAAGTACCTGTTTTAACAGTGAACCTACCAAGAAAGGAAAAAAAAAAAAAAAAGAGAGAGAGAGGGAGAGAACAAAAGGCTGTGCAGTGCATCAGTAGAAAAGATGCTGCTAATTCTTCTTATATTGAGTACAGAATGAATCCTCTCCTCTAGAGAATCACTTATCCATATTTGTAAACAAATTCCTCAGTGGAAAATGCAGTTTAGTTTTATAGGAAAAACACACACATTAATTGCACTGACAGTATATCTGTGTCTGCATTTATTGAAGAAGGAAAATACACTTTCTAATTAATAAAAAAAAAATAAATATGCGTAGTTATCATTTAAACTGCAGGCTGTTCCCCTGCAACTCATGAGATACTACATGGAGCAGACTTCTATGAGCAGCCCATGGAGGAGCACGCAGGTAAAGCTGTGGATGCTCCATGCCTGGAGGTGTTCAAGGTCAAGCCATATGAGGTCTTGGGCAAACTCATCTAGTGACTGGCAGTCTTTCCTATGGCAGGAGGTTGAACCTTGATGATCTTTAAGACCATTTCCAGCCTAAACCTTTATGTGATTCAGTGATTCTAAGATTACATAAGTTGATGTAGCCCGAAGCAAGCCATTGTCCGTAGATAGCCTTGCAGAAGTAGGCCTCAGGCTGGAAGAGTAGCCCATGAAGAGAAGCCTTTGGCAGACTAAAAGGTGAGGGAAGCTGCCAGATCAGTAATTCCAAAAGGGTAAGTGATTTGTATCTTAGTACAGAAACTTCATCAACTTGCATTTCAATCTATGAGAAAATAAATGACTTTCCAGCACTGGCCAGGTTTAAGAACTTGCCTGTACCATATAATGGTGTGCAGTGCAGGGACGAGATAAGTTGTCTTTAGCCCTCTTTGCATAGTCTTTCAGGACTTTCTAGTGATAAAAAATGATGGCATCCTATTAAGAAGATTGTCTTTAAAATCCTCAATGGATATACATCATATAATGGTCTGGGTTGAAAAGGACCACAACGATCATCTAATTTAACCCCTCCCACTACACAAGTGGGATCATCTAATTTAACACTCCCACTATTACTAGACCAGGCTACCCAGGTTCATGAAGTGCCTCAAGTGTTTACGAATTTTCTGTCCCAAGAAAAATATTGCAGCAAGAAAGACCTTTGAATTTAATTTGAAATGCAATGTAATCAAGAGACAAATAAAAGTGGTGTCAGTAGATTATTATTTGCTCTTACAAAGTCAATTTGGCCTGGCTTATGACTCCTCAGATAGATTCTTGTCATTGTCTGATACAAAATTATAACATTTGTAGATGTTGGTTAACCACTGCGTGTATTCCTTCTTTGACTCCTACAGGGGTCATAATTTCTGCATTTACTATTCTTCTTACAGTAATCACACTAAGAAGAATAGCTTGTCTTTCAACTCTGCTATTCAGTTCCCTCACTGAAATGCCAGGCTCTCTGAACACTGTGATAGTTGTCACTGTTTAGCAAAAGACAATGATATAATGGAAGATAAAGTCATGAAAAGTTCCTATCCTACACAGGCAACAGATTTAGCAAGTTTGTTTTACCCTACTTTCTGCCATGAAGATGAAGTAGCCCATTTAAAGATGGCTCAGGGCATTCTCAACTAGGCATTATATAGTGTAGTATAAGATGGAACTACTAAAATTGCCCACTCAGCTGTTTTTCTGGACTGTATCACATCTCATGCAGAACAGGGAAGTTGTATAATTTGTGAAATTGTAAATTTCTGTTAGTAAAGTGTTCTGATTTCTGTGTCCATTTGATCTTCACGTGATTATTTAATTTTAATTTGCTACAGATGTTAAAAATCTAACTGAGGCAAAGAAAAGAAGCAGAAGTGGTATGCCTGAAAGCAGGAAAGGAGAAACATTACACAGAATCTACATAAATAAAAATAGTTAAAAAGTAAACATAAGAAAATCAGAAAGAAGTCTATGTATATGAGTCATGATCCCAAACCGGTATTGTGTACAGGAAAACTTGATATGGTCTCCACAATTACTAAATCAAACCTACACGTGATAATGCTGATGGAAAAGTCTAGTAGAAGTCAGGGCAAACTAAGGCAGTCAACATCAGAGGACATTTCACCATGAGCTGTGAACTATTTGCAGTGAACCAGAGTAACTTTATGATTATTTAGAATCATAAAATATTCACTATCTACCTTACTCTGACAAGAAAAATAACAAAGACAATCATAAATAAATATCTGTTCTTTGCTTGAATATTTCAACAATAATATATATTCATTTGAGAGCATACAGAAAAAAAATGATGAACATATGAAAATGGTATTCTCAGTTGAAAGAAATTTCAGAAAGTGCTTGGATTTGCTTTTCATGTCTGGATTTCTTTCCTATTTACATTTAACTTTTTCTAGACATCATTCATCTTCTTTGGGCTCTTTTCTGCTCAATTTAGTTGTTGATATTGTCTCTAATGTTCTAGTACTGCACCTAATCCAGGACCTATCTGTACAATGCTGAGTAACTAATCACGCTTTAAATAATTGTCAGTTCTCTGATGGTGCTTATGATCTTAGTTATCAGTTAAAAGGAATGTGTGTATACATGTACAGTAAGCCAAGTAAGTTTTACATGTAAAAGAAAATAAGTGACTGTTTTTTTATGAAGTAAAAAGAACAAGGGAATATATTTTACTTTGATTTGTGCTTGCTTAATTTATTTCGTGTAATATAGTTTTAATTTTTTTGTATTTTTCACACCACGTGCCAAAGAAATGCACATGTCAGCACCCTTGAAAAGTCTTCAGCAAACAGATGTAACTGTTGTATAGTATAAATCCTAAAACAGTAAAACACACACAAAAAAAGGCAAATATTTTTTGTCTGTATATAAATAAATTAGGCAACTCAGATAACACAATAATTTCCAGATAGATCAGCATCTGTCAGTAGAAAGCAGAAAGTAAGTCTGAGGAGTTCAGTGGAGATTTTATTTTTTTTTTTTGATTTTGCTTTTTGAAGGTAAAGTAGCACTGAACATCCTTTTTGCTTAATTCGCTCACTAAAGTCTTACTGAAATGGTTTGTAAGAAGTAATGGTTTGCAGTTCTTAGCTTATATGCAGCAAAATACATAACAAAGAAAAGTTTAAATTTCACGTGAGTTCACTTTCTTCAGTCTTCTTAGAAAGCTAGAAAGCATTAGCAACTCTCTTTGAAATGTAATGATTAAACCAGCTGAAACCAAAGAAACGAGATAAATGAAGAGTAAAACTCTAAACTAGTTAGAATTCATCTCTAATGATCTGCTGAAACTGTTTTCTCACATCCACCTATGTGCAAAAAGTCTGAGTCCACCCACACATAACACCTATGGTATCAAGAAGACTCCTACATGCATCACATTTGATGATGCAAAGTAAAAGTCTGAATCTATTTTTTAAGATTTTTCCAGGATTGCTTCCTGCAGATGAAATGCCAGTCTGTGTCTCCAGTAAATGTCTTTTCATTAGTCATCTACCTGCTTGATAAAAATATTGCAACACAGCATCTGCAAACAAGCACAAAATGTCTGAAACAAGGTACCAGGATTGAGTTTGACATGTGGAGAAGTTATTTTGACATACACACAAACTAAAGTAATTTTTCACTCAAGTGTTTCTTCATGTACATTTATTACTATCTTATCTTTCCCGCATATACAGTGCAGTTTTTAGAGCAGTGTCATTGATATATGGGGACTCTTCAGCACCAGAGGTCATAGCGTTCTACCAGATCATCAGCAGGTCCTGATAGAAGTGAAAGTCCAATGACTAAAGCAATTACTCTCACAGAGAACAGACCGAATTGAACACTGACAAGTAGGCATTTTCACGCAGACATTTTCCAAACAAGAGGATTACAATTCATACATTTTCTGTTCTAACTTCTAAACATACATTGCTGATGGTCTGTAAGACTTCCAAGCAGGCATTTCAGTGTTTCTTACTACTAAATTGAGACAGGGACCAAATAGTTTTTAGCTCAATTACTTAAACTTTATCTGAAAAGCAGCTTACATTTTGAAATGAATTACTTTCCACCAGACAGTAAGTAATAGTGGTTCAGAGATGACAGAAACTTATAAATACAAACTAACTAAAATAATTCAGATTTATGAGCTTGTTTATGTTTGGAAGAAAGTGAGGTTAGTATATCACACTTTTCTAAGCCACCTATAAAAGCTGGAAGAGCGTGGATTGATTCTATCTGCCACTGAAATCCTTCAATCTTGAAATGCCACATTCCTACTGTGGGTAGTGGAAGTAATAAAGAGAAAAATTTGACTGAGCAGAAGCCAGATCTGTCTTCAGACAAGAATGAAAATGCCATCTATGCAAGCTGTTTTCAAACCACATTGGGAAGCTACTTCTGGATAAAAATTCTGACTGTATTAATACTAGTCAAAGCTTTGCAGAAGATCTATCTACTTAAATTTGGCACTTTGCCTCTATTTGTGTCTGGGACCAAAATAAAAGACTATAATTTTTGAAGATTAAATTTAATCTGAGGCCAACTAAAATCTCTACAGAACTGCAAGATCAGTGTGTATATAAAAACATTTGTGAATGGAAAATTTTAAGTGAAAACCACTGTGTTCAGAGAACAGATCTGTATTCATTCAGTCACACTATTCAAGCAATCAGCGGAACATCTTACTGTCCTATTGCAACACTTTTGAAACCTTTATTTTGATGTGCTATTCCTGAAAAATTTTGAACTGATACGGTACCACAGTTTTGCCTGGAACCTCAATACTGAAACTATTTACGACTTCTCAGTCTGTGCTCTGATGAGCTGAATATAGTTTATTAGTTTTCCCGTGAAATTTTAAATGGATTTCTGATTCCTATACTTTTAGGTAGTATAGCTTCCATGTGCAGAATGCTGTCTCAGATGTATGCAGTGATTTGAAAAAGCCTAGTTTTTCAAACTTTTTTTTTTTTCCAAGACAGATTAAAAATAAGAATAAAGGAAAAAGAAATATTAAGAAATTATTCAAAAAATCAGTTTCTACATAAAGTCTCCTTCAATTACTAATAATAAATCCTATTGTGGAAGAAAAACATACTGAAATGAAAAGAGGAAAAATACATTCAATAGATTCAGAAGCATTTTATAGACTTGTAAAAATTCTGTCTTTTCTTTAGCATCTCTTTTCACACCAACAGCAAAAATACAGAACTGAAAAGTTCATCAAAAATTGTCATGCAGTTATTTTTCTAACAAGTCATAAGGCATAAAAAACAGTTTTGCTGCTACTTAAACAAAGAAAGTATGAAGGAGAGCTGTAGTAGTTGGTGTTATCAGTATCTCCATTTTCAGTATAAATACTGATCAATAGCAGCCCAGCAAGAATTGTTACATGGATAAGCATGAATACAGTAAGGAGCAAATGGTCTGATTGATTCAAAAGATAAGTTTTTCAGCTACAGCTGAGTGCAGTTGACATCTACTGTAGTAAGTTAGACAATGTAAAGAAAACTTGCAGGTACTGGTCTTGTCGTTAGTGCTATACAGCTAAAACAACCTTAGGACAAGCACAATCTTAAGCATTACCAGTCCTTAGCTCAAATGTTAACTGAGCATCAATCCCTCTCTCAAGATCCAGTTCATCCCCAGGAGCTCTGCTTAGGAGGGTGGTGGTTTAACATCAGAGGTCAGCTAAGGTTTACCACACAGTTTTCTCAGTACACTTCTTCAGCAGGGATGGTGGGGCAGGTTGGAGTGGGGAATGCAATGAAAAAGAGCTCAGGATTTCAGATAAGGACAGGAAGATAACTCACCAATTAAATCATGGGCAACATAGACAACACAAAGGAGGTTGAACCAATTTATTTCCTATTTAAAACAGAATAGAGCAGTAAAAACTGAAAGGAAAGTAACCCTTCCCCCAATTCACCTTGTTCTATCTCCTTTTCCTCCCACACCAGAGAGGAATAGGAATGGGGGTTGCAGTGACTCCATAATGCCTTCTCATTTGCCACTCTTTCATCTTCATTCTCTTTCCCTGCTCTGGCACGATGTGTCTCCCACAAGATACTGTCCATCTCAAGCTGGTTTAAAGTGGGCTTCCCACAGTCTGCGTGTCCTCAGTCACCATTCCAACAGATGCAGGGCTGTCTCTCTTCCATCTCTCACTTCTCTCTCCAAGTTGCTGTTCAGTAGTTATTCCCTTTCTTAAATCTGCTCTCCAGAAGGTACAAGCAGAGTCACTCATGGCTCATCTCTGACCAGCAGCAGCTGGTTAGCCTGGAGCTGGCTGTAATCTGACATGGGGCACTTTCTCAGCAACTTTTTTGCCACATTATCCCAATATGGAGGGAAAGAAAATAATTCAGAAGCATATGGAAATGTTCATGCTCTCTGCCTTCAGTGGCAGAAATTAGTCTTGCACATATTAAATCGTATGAACACTGACACATCTTCTCTTCCTCTTGAGTTTCAGGAGTAGTTAACAAAATTGGACCTCCTAAAATGGTGATTCAGTGTGAAGAATTAAGTTCTCCAAGGCAGAAAAACTGAAAATAAATTAATCTTTCCTAGTTCTGGAATGATCTATAATCTGTTAATAGAAAAACATAATCCTACAAAGGGTCTTAGTTCTAGAGGAAAGAAAATAAGTGGTGTTGAAGAAAATGAGTAAAGATTCTTAGAAATTTGGAATACAGTTCTTTAGAGAAGTGTAATGAATTTCTTCAGTTGATTGCTTACAAATTGCAAGGATCTATACAAACTTAGCCATGAAGATTCAAAGAATTTTTTATTTATTTATTTTTTTTTTCACTTGCTATAGTTTTCAGGACAAATAATAGAAAGTGTACTGGAACATTTTAAAACAAAGATGTATGAAGATGGAAAATTCCCATAAGATCATGTCAAGATCCTCATGTTAATATTAGTCCAAACAATTAAGAAAATATTGAAAATTTGAGAAAAGTTTCTGTCTGTAGTGAAAACCCTTCCGAGATTCTCATAAAAACAGTGAGAACTGCCTACCCTCGTCACACAGAGATTTATGTTCCTTCTATTAATAGCTTTTATTAAGTAACAGTGGTAAATAAACTAATCTAAATTAATGAATTCGTAGAGTGAGTCTGCTCAAGTAAACTGATAACACATCTTATGTGTGATACTAACAAGTCTAATATATGATTCCATCTATAACAATTTGTTTAAACCAATCAGTGATGGTACAGAGACCCAAATAGACCTATTGTACTTGAAAACTTTTGATCTTTTCTATCGTATTTACATATAATTAATCTGTGGACGTGATTCACTTTATATAGTCTAAATAACAGCTTTCAGATGTGAGACGCTCCCCAGAAGTTGGACACTGATGAATAGACAATGTATTAAATATTGATGTTTGGCTCTAAAGAGAAGAAATGCAGTAGTATACGTGAGATTAATGTAGTTAATTCTTTCAAAATATTAATAAACGTTAGAAAAGAAATTATAATCTGTGCATCTATGCCAATGTAACTGTAAAATTTATTCAACTCCACTAAATAAGATTATATTATACTACTTGTAGTACAGTAGCACTATGTAAATGAACTGTCCTTGTTCTATAACTATAATGAATTTGAATTTATGTGCGTATGTATGTATTGTGATTTTTATTTATTTATTTATTTTTAATTTTATTCTGATGGATTTAAAGCTATTGCAAGTGTAGTTATGAGTTAAGATACACTCACACTTATGGTAGTTGAAGAAAGTGAATCACATGTTTTTAGAAACTGGGGATTGTAGTAACTGCAACATTCAATTACTGACTTACTCTTTAGAGATCAGTGGCCTTCAGGGAATGTAAGATTAATTAAGCTTTAATTCACTCAAGATAAACTGACATTTTTGTCTCACAGAACTATTAATAGAATTATCTGAACAGAAAGGTTACTAGTAGTGGTGGAAATTACTAAAAGTATAAAATAATAATCTTTATTCTTTGTGTAACTATTTAATAAGAGCTTCCCCACTTTTCTTCAAGTAAAAACTTATAGATATAACAACAGTGATAAAAATGCTTGCTTACAGTGGTCACCTACAAAATATTTAACATGCATACGTAACATTTAATGATTAATCCTAGAATTATTCTGTTTTAGAAATTCATCTAAAAATCTTAGATGTAGTTTCGACGATTTAAGATCATAAGAACTAAGGAGTCTCACATTAGTCTTTGTAGATTATCCCTTCATTTACGAACACAACTTTCATAGGGTACAAAGACAAAGCTGTAGCACTTAATGAACACTGAAATCAATTTTGAGACCAAAAATTTGGAGTAAGTTTCAGTACGGCTTAAGTTTTGTGTTAAGGCAGAAAATTGACTGGAATTACTCTAACAGATTGTAAGGTATACTGGAAAAAGCATGAATTAACTTACTTATTTACATTAGCAGCATTCAATCAGTTTGCCAGTGCTATTTCTTTCCTTTAGAGGAAAATGTATTTCATAGTGTATGTAAAGTGTTATAGATTTCATTTAAACTCATATATCTTGTTGTCTGCTCTGTTTATTTTTATTACTAACTGAAAACTCTGGTTGAAAACTTTCAGTAGCCTAATTTAGCTGTAGTTCCTCTTCTCCTCATGCAAATTTGGAGGCAAAACAAATAAGCTCATTTTTTTTGCAGTCTAAGAGGAATAAATAATGTTTCAATTTCTCTGACAGTGTGTATCTTGCAGCATTACAGTGGTCCAACTGTTATTACCAATCTTCTTCTTATGTAATAAATACTTCACAAGTTATTAGAAATTTACACAGAATGTATGAATCCAGAAGGACTGAATATCATTTGATGGTCATAATTGCAGCATCTGTTTCCTTGCTGTAATGACATCAAAATTCTTTACAATACATCATCATTACAATGCAAAAAAACATAATGATATTGTTGTCACATAAAAGACTTATAGAAAGCTAGATTTCCCACAAAAACTTCTGAACAGTAACAATACAAGAGAAGTTATTTATTTATTTATTTTTCTTTTTTAATATGCCTATAAGCATAGTAGTATTTTTGCGGTATAAATATTATTTTTTACTATTTTTTTCTTATTTTTTTGGCTTTGTTCTGTTTTAATTCTGAATCTATTCTTTCCAAAGTGTTCTTTAGCAACTGGATATAAATATCTGGTGATATTTAATTTACTTGCTTTTGATTTCAGAACTTATTGACTAATTTGGTATTCAGAATTTTTAATGCCATATGATCCTATTTTTTTTTTTAACTGTCCTTCATTATTAATTGGCCTCTTCAAATATTATTTTCTGCACTGAGTCATTTACATAATTTATGAGTATGCAAACTTACATCTTGAATTTAATAGAACTTTGACTTCCAATTCTCTGTGGTAATGTAGAATACAATGTAAAGCAAGTTATATGCTGCAGGCAACATCATTCTTTACTTGCTTGTCTGCCCAAACCATAGCAGCAGTGACAGCTTCCTGGGGCTGACAGGAATATCAGAGGATCTTGGAATAGTATGCTGCCAGTAAGTCGCATAAGAGATCAGAGCTTTAAAATCTGCAGTTAAAAGAGATGTTGTTTACTTTTAGTACTAGTCTAACTTTCAGAGGCTGTCCTTTATTTAAGAACAAGAGATGCTTTTATGCTTAGATTGAGAACCTCTTCCTCAAAGACTGAAATAATTGAGCCTAAACCTATCGTCTTCACAGCCACTCCGTCAGTGATTATGCCTTTACTAGTGTAACTAGGGTACCAAAACATGAGAGTATTTGCTATAATCTCACACAGAAATCCTCATCTTGTCAGAAGTTCTGACACATTTAAAATGTTGACAATGTGCCTGCAATCACTCTCTTTACATTTTGTAGAACATAACAAAAAACTTTTACTTAATTCTTTTCTTCCTCAAGATGTCCTGAAAGTTATTTCTGAAAAGTAAAAATGGTACATATTCTTTGGTTTATTCTGTACACTAAGATAATTTTTACTATCAAAATTAGACAACCATGCTTTAGATAATGCCTATGAAGGCATTGTATATTTCAATACAGAAACAGTAGAAAGGCACTAGTAGATCTGAACAGAGAAAAGGATAATTCTAAAAAATGTATTGTTGATATTCAGAGATACAGATTGATATGGTGTATTAACAGGATACAAAAAGCCTGTTTTTCAGGAATACTTTTTTAAAGAACACTTTGCCGAAGTTAAGTTCTAAGATGAGACATCAATTCTTAGCATTAGGACTGATTCCAGAGCTCCTTTTTGCCATTTTTACTGAACTTCATATATAACTTTTAATTAAAATATTTTAAATATTGAACGGTAACAAAAAAAAAATAAAAAATGATGTTATACTTTCTTCTAAGTTTTATATATTTAACTAGGTAAGTTAAATGATAAATAGCTTACCAATAGTTGACTTCTAATCTATAACTTGTAAGAACATTACAATCTCAGCATAGGAATTTCTCTCAATTTCAGCATTGGAAGTTCCGCACGAATGTGCGGAAGAACTTCTTTACAGTGAGGGTAACGAAGCACTGGAACAGGCTGCCCAGGGGGGTGGTGGAGTCTCCTTCCCTGGAGATATTCAAGACCTGCCTGGACGCCTGCCTGTGCAACGTGGTATAGGGAGCCTGCTTTGGCAGGGGAGTTGGACTTGATCTCTAGAGGACCCTTCCAACCCCTACAATTCTGTGATTCTGTGATTCTGTGATCTCTTGTTATATTTTATCCTCTATGTGAGTGTGTCTGTGTAAGCTTGTTAAAGTTATGGATTCTAATAGCACAATGTCTTAACTAAAAAGAAAAAAAAAAAAAAAAAGTACAATAATTTTAAAGGATACCCCTGCAGACTTTGATTTTGCTGATTAATCGAGGAAATAAATTATATATACATATATATTTTAAATGCTGACATAACTTTTCGATCTTTTCAACAAAGTTCTGCAAAATTATTTTCCTGTCTGTTCATTACATTACTTTTTTTTTTTTACTTGAATTTTATTACAGAAGCCAAACATATTACACAGTACATAAAGTTGTAACCTATAATTCATTTGTTCTATAAACATTTATTATATCAAAAGAAAATAATTATAATAATTAATAAGTGCTTTTTTCATGTACATATACAGAGGTCACTAATATTTTATACTTTTAAAAAATTAGTAAGAAAAAAAGGAAAAATTCTTATTAATTAAATTACCACTGAAAAGCATTATAATTTTAAATATGTAAAATCTACCAAGATCAAGTCATTTGGCAATTTCTTTTGACTGCTGATCCAAAGTCTATTATTAAATAATTATAACTACTTACAAGAAGGAAATAAATGAACAGGAATGATTTTATATCTGAACAGAATAATTGATAAAAATTACAGAAGACAAAAATTCTAAAGTTTTAGAGAGAAGAGAGCTATTAGAAATGCATCTTTTTGCAGTACATACTCTAAAATGTGTATCTTATTAGTATCATTATCATTCTCTATTATGAAAAAAAAAAAAAAAAAGCTAATCTTTTAGATAATCATTACATTAGGGAGGAATAAAGACAGGTAAGTCTTATTATTGGATCTACTCCTACTCTTCTCATTTATGCTAATGAATCCAAACCTCAGAAATTAGTTTTACACTTAGAAAGTGTACATACATAAACACTTTATTTAAATAATTGAAGGTAATTTGAGTTTACATGTGGTATGTGTCTGATATTTGACATCTAGTTTAACATGGGATCTGCAGCACATATTCGCACAAACTGAATACCAGTCCCTGTGAAAGATAAAACTTTTCCTTTTTTTTTGTCTCAAAGCTTGCTTCGTGAGGCATTTCTGGTGATAAGATTCTAACTGACAACTGCTAATTATCTAGGGGGGTGAATGGTGGGTGTCACCGTGTCACAGTACCTCTGCTTATGTTTGTAAAGATAGCAGAAGGGGGACAAGCAGTCTTTTTCAGGATTGTAGCTTGAAGGAGTAGACATGCGCATGGCAAGGAAGGCACCACTCCCTGCTGGCTTATCTATCGGCCCAGGTATGTCACACTAAACTGAGAGAAAAGAAGAAAAAAACCCACAGAAAGGGGTGATAAAAGGCCCTTGCTAAACTAGGGATTTTGGAGACAAACTCACCTTTGACAGAGAATTCCCTAAGGGGAAAACCGCTTCTGAAGAACTCCCTGAGGCCTGCTTGCTGTGGAGCTTCCTGGCTTTCTCCCATCCTTCCCCTCCCTCCTATAAATTGGAGCAAGACAGACCCCTATTCTATTTGCAAAGTGAAAATCTGTGTAAATGATTTTTGAACAGTCTGGTGTAGTTTTTTTTTTTGTTTGTTTGTTTGTTTTTTGCTGTTTTTTTTTTTGCAGAGACAGCAGTTCTATACAAAAATTTTCTTTGTTCATTTCAAAGTATAGAAATCAGTATGTAAAATACAGCATGGAGACAGACAGAAGTGATTACTGAAACTGAAGGATGAAATGGTAATACAGGAGCACTTACTTATATTTTAAAATAAGAAAACAGGAAAAATAAAAATAAAGAAAGAAGAGGGGAGAGAACAGGAAATAGAAAAGGATGGGGTAAGAAAGGGAAGGGGAGAGAAAAGTGGAAAAGATTAAAAAAAAAAAAAGAAGAAGAAAAAAAAAAAGAAAAAAAAAAGAAAAATCAGAAAAGAAGCACTCTTTATTTTTCCTTCCTTTGCTTCCCGGAGTTCTCACATGACTCTATTTATGATTTTTTAAATATTTCTTTTTGGGGGTGGGAGGCAAGGGGGGTTAAATCCCACCAAACAAAAGACTTTTAAAGTGGTAACTTTAAAAAGTGGTTTTAAAGTGTGAAGCTGAGACTTAAATCTACGGAGTTAGCTCTCCTTTGAGGACTACTGTGTTAACTCAAATCCTGATTCAGAGCAGGCACAGTATCTTCTCCCTATCTGGACACAGATTTCAAATTGAATTTGAGCAATTCATGCAATCTCTCTATCCCAGACACAGAAGGAGCTGGTCTGTAGTTCTGCAGCATGGACTTTTGTGTCTCAATACAGTCCCATAACAATTTAATTTGAAATAAATTGAAATAAAATAAGGAGGACTGCAGTCCTCATCTACTCTACCTA
This sequence comes from Coturnix japonica, assembly GCF_054131305.1. NCBI lineage: Eukaryota > Metazoa > Chordata > Aves > Galliformes > Phasianidae > Coturnix > Coturnix japonica. The sequence continues at coordinate 130,648,963 of NC_140663.1, forward strand.
CTCTACTTTTCCAGTCCCCTTTAATCTTTTCTGATGGTTTGATAATTAATTGAGAACTACTGTGTCAGAATATCATATAGAACATAAAGACAACCAAGTGATCTGACTCAATCAGTATGGGTTTATGGAAGGCAGGCTGTTCTTGCCTAATTTGATCTTCTATGATAAGATTATATGCTTAGTGAACAGGCTGTGGTTGTTGTTTATTTGGACTTTAGAAAAGTATTTGATACCATTTTCCACAGTATTCTCCTAGAGAAACCAGACAATTGTCGCTTAGATGGATGTACTGTTAAAAAATGGCTGTATGGACAGGCCCAAAGGGTCACTGTAAGTCAAGATAGATGCAATTGGTGGCCAAACACAGGTAAAATTCCTAGGGGCTCAGCACTGGGGACAGTTTTGTTTAATATTTTCATCAGTTATCTTAATGAAGGAAGCAAGTACAACCTTATTGAGTTTGCGGATGACACCAAGTTGGGCAGGAACATTGATCTGCTTGAGGGTTGGAAGGCTTTGCAAAAGGATGTGAATAGACTGGATGGATGGACCATATCGAAATGTATGGCATTAAACAGCTTTAAATGCCGGGTGCTACACTTGGACTGTAGCAACACCAGCCAGTGGCGCAGGCTTGGGTTTGGGTTTGGGGAGAAGTGGATGGAGAGATACCCAGCAGAAATGAATCTGGGGATGCTGGCCAACAGCCAGCTGAACATGAGCTCACAGGGCATCCAGTTGACCAAGAAGGCCAATGGCATCCTGGGTTTTATCAGAAATAGTGAGGCCAGAAGGACTAAGGAAATAGTTTTCCCTCTGTACTTAGCACTGGTAAGAGAACAACCTTGAATCCTGTTTTAAGTTTGGGGCCCTTCTCTGAAGGAAAGGTATGGAGTTGCAAGAACATGTTCAAAGCAGAGCACAAGCTAGTGAAGTGACTAGAAAACAAGATATGAGGAGCAACTGTGGGAAATGGGATTATTCAGCCTAAACAAGGGGAAGCTGAGGGGAGAAATCTTAGAATTATCTGAAAAGTGGCTGTAGGAAGATGGGTGTCAGTCTTTTGTCTCAAGTGATAGAATGTGAGGAAATGGCCTCAAATTGCATCATGCACATTAACAAAAATAACAGAAAAAAAATCACCACAAAACAGAACAGAATAAATCACATTCTGAAGAAGGCTGCACCAGTATAAACTCAATTTGAACTTTATATCTTGGCATAAGTATATCTGTTAGCTCCAGCATGCAGAACAGTTTGAATTTCTTTGTGGTTCAGTGGTGCTTTTAAGTAGTTTTATTCACTTAGTTATTTATTTTCTTTATTCATTGAAAATTTAGAGAGTGAACAGAAGTTAGGACGGGATCTATATACCGTGAGACCACAGAGGCAAATGACTCAGTGTGACTGTGGTGAAAAAATACTTGGGGAAAGAATGACAGGCAAACGACAGTTAAAGAAAGTAATGCTTTTAACAGCTGCACAGAACTTTTTATTTCTTCAGTTTGGGTTCTGAAATGAATGTTGAGGGAGAGACTGCAACCTTCTTATCCTTTAACACCTTATGCTAAATACATAATACAATACATAACATAAATGTCATAAGTCTAAGATATTCCTAAGAGTCCAAATTGTCAAAGAGTCCAAATAGCCTGCTGTAGCTTGTGCCTGTATTTTTCATCATTATCTGTGCAGCTTTACGCATTTTTAAGAGGTGCGATTTTTGAGGCAGTGGAAGTCTTTTCAGTGTGTCTTTAGATGAGCAAAAATAAACCCAAGGAATACATAATTCTTAGTCATATGAGGAAGAGAAGAAAGGCATTTATGTTGTCACCTGCCCCAGAATAGTTTCTTTCAGACAACCGAGTAAAACTCTGTTGTGGCTTAACCCTCTTAGGCAGCTCAGAACCACACAGTCACTTGGTCACTCAGCCCAATGGAAATGGGGAAGAGAACTATCAAAACTGTGAAAACTTGTGGGTAGAGATAAAGACATACGGAAAGCAAAAATCTTTGTTTGCAAGTAATGTAAACAAGGAATTTGTTTACTATTTTCCTATTGGCAGGCAGATGTTCAGACATTTCCAGGAAAGAAAAGCTCAGTACACATTATTTGGTATGACAAACACTGTTGTCCCTCCTTTATCCCTTCTTCCTGCTTTCTGCTTCCTTCTCCTAGTTTTTATACTTTTTTTTACTTTTTTTTTTTTTTTACTTAACTTGACTTCATATAGTATGGAATATGCTTTTGACTGTTTGAGTTTAGCTATTCTGGCTCTCTTTCCTCCCAGTTTCTTGTGCACCCTCAGATTTATCTCTAGCAGGATACCATGACAAGCAGAAAATTCCTTAACTCTGCTCAGCAACAACTAAAATATCTATGTATTATCACCACTATTTTCATATCAAATATAAAACACAGCACTATACCAGATACTAGGAAGAAAAATAATTTGATCCCAGGAAAACCGGGGCAATCAGCAATTAACTACTCATCATGTAAACAGTTAAACTCATGTGCAGTGAGCTGGAATGACACGATCAAGCATAGGTTTAATTACTGAGTACCTGACATGTGTTCAGTACAATTACTGGTACATAAAGCATCTATTACTTCACACTCAGGAAAACTCTTAAATCTATTTACAGTCTCACAATTACTGTTGTAAATATGTAATCTGTACTTATTCTTCTCCAGAAAATGGTATTTTCCTAAATAGTGTTATTTTAAATTTACCACAACATCAAATTATGTGGTCCTTGACATTTTAAGGACCAAACTTGTCATATTCAAACTAATTAATTTTACTTTTATGCATTTTAATTTTTAAATAACAAGTCCTGAGAAAAATAGTTTATCTGTAATCAGTTTTTCTGCTTGTTTTAAATATCAGCCTATTATCAGCAGAATACAAAATTACACAAATAGTACGAATAACTACTTATAAATGTTATCTAAATACCATTATTTGACCACGTAGAAAATATGTGAATTAGAGGGAACACAAATGGATCTTTTTTGGAAATTAACTGATATTAGTGCCTAATAAATTGTTCAACATTATTTTCCATTCAGAGAAATACTGAAAATTAAATTTATCTGTTACTCTCTATTAAAATACATAAAAAATGATAAAAAAGAAACAGGATTTTAAGAAGCAGATATCACCAAAATTCTAAAAGAGGAAGTAAGTATCTAATGATGATGCTATTTATTTATTTATTTATTTATTTATTTAATTAATTAATTATTTTTGGTCAAGCTTGTAAGAGTTAATTGAGAAGAACTGAGAAGTAGTGTGAGAATGAATTTGTTTTATGATACAGCATCATCGTACCACGAAAGCCAGAAGAGACTTCTAAGATCATCTAGTTCAACCATCTACCCCAGTACTGCCTACTAAACCATGTCCCTAAGTACTACATCTGCCTTTTCCTTAAACACTTCCAGGGACAGTGACACAACTATTCCCTGGGCAACCTCTTCCAATGTTTAACTTCTCTTTCTGAACCTTCCCTCGTGCAACTTGAAGCCATTCACTCTTGTCCTATTTCTAGTTGCCTGGGAGAAGAGGCTGAGACCCGCTTAGCCACAGTCTCCTCTGAAGTAGTTGTAGAGAGCTATAGGGTCTCCCATGAGCCTCCCTTCTTCCAGACTGAACAGTCCCAGCTCCTTTAGACACTCCTCATAAGATTTGCACTCCAGACACTTCACCAGCTCAACAGCTTAGTTGTCCTTCCCTGGTCATGCTACATGTCATCGATACCTTTTTTTGTAATGAGAGAACACAATACTTGAAGTGTGGCCATAACAGTTCCGTGTACATGGGGACAGTCACATAGCTAACTATGTTCTCTGCTGCTGATGGGATGTGAAGAGAGTAGGATTCAGGAGAGAACATAAATGTGCCCTGGGGTTCTTTGCCCTGCAAAACTACATTTGCCAGCAGCCCTAGCTTTGTGCCACTCCCAGAGCTGACAAAAGAGGCAGTAGAATTTGGAGAAGAGTTTAGTGCTCCCAGGAAAGTCTTCCCCCAGCAGATTTGTGCATGTTTTGTTTTGAGCTAATATGGTGCTTTTCTTGACACCTGCTACCCATTTGCCACATACTTGTGAGTAGAAGAGGGAGACAAGTGTCCATTGGTGTCTTAGTTTCAGTGGGGATGAAACTGTTTTCTCCAGTGTGTCTGGTATGGTGCTATGGATGTTTACATGCACCTGTTTATAGGCTGATTAGTAAGACATTGCTGGGACACTAGTTCTTATAGAAAATTCTATTCATTTTGTTAATACTACAAATGAATATTGAAAATATGACTGTAAGACTAATGTTACTAGTTTCATTTACTAACAGCTAGGTATTTGCTGGTCTTTTTTCAATAGTGCGTGGGGTCAGGACTAGGGGTAATGGGCTGAAATTTCAGCATAGGATGTTCCACACGAATGTGCACAAGAACTTCTTTACGGTGAAGGTGATGGTGATTTTTGAATACAGGAATAAAATAATACAGTGCATAAACATTCAAACAATTCACATGATGTCTGGATCTTTTAATCATTTTATGAAGACTAATGAAGTGGTCATTTACTGAAGAAAATAAGAACAGTCAAAGAATAATGATTTAATCACTACCATGTGCATTAACTGTCTCAGGATAAGGAAAGGATAAAAAGTTACTAGATAAAATGAGAAATGCTATGAACACCAGATTTTTAATTTTCTTGGGAAAAAAAAAAAAAAAAAAAAAAAGAGAGAGAGATTCAGGTGAACAGTATGAAATATTAGTTTTCTTTTTTATAATTCTGAAAGAAACACTTATGGATGTACTTAGTAACACTTTTTATTTCAGTTTACAATATTGGAGCTTAAAATTCACATCTTATTCAGAAAACAAACAATCAAACCTGGAGATATGGATTGTAGTATTTTTTGTCTACCTAAGGATGTTCAACAGCATCAGAAATCTTGTTAGAACAAAGCCATGTGATCCCCCAGTTCTCCCACAACACAAATACAGTTCAGCTTGTTTTAAGAATACCTCTAAAGAAATACGATAATCATAAAAGAAAAGCAGAGAGATGTTATAAAATAAATTATATTATGCATTCTAAAATATTTTTTTTACTAGGGGTCCTTTTACGGTAGGCTTGGGTTGTTGAAAATATAATTCTGTATTCTAATAAGGAGTAATTAATGTAAGTCACTTATCTTGAAACTTTATCTGACAGAAAGCCACAGTGTGAATGTAGAAATACATTAAGGTAAAACACTTTCTCCTAAAACAACTTCAACCTCAGGAGACTGTTTTTGTAACTCAGATTATTACATCTCCTTTTTATCATGACTGTCAGTTTGCAGATACTCTTTTAGAGATGAGACAACAGAGAGGAAACTGTCAGGGGTAAGAAAAAATAATTCAATGTATTAGAAAAACTTGTCCTTCTTAAAAAAAATAATAATAAGAAGAAGAATGTAGTTTACATTCAGGTAAGATTTCTAATGCTTACATACATAATGGTTTTGGATTTCCTCTATTTTTTATTTTTTTTTTAATTTTATTTTTTTACTAAAAGTTTAACCATTTGCATCTATTTAAAAATGAAGTAGAACTTGGACTTTAAGGTTGTTTCAATATATTTTTGATGCTTAAGTATTGGACTACAATGAATTAGCATAGTAATAGGTGAGATTTGCCTTTGCAAAAATAGAACTAAGCTTGTAAAGTAAATGATGAGAAGTGAAGGAAATCAGGAGGTCTGGAAACTCGTATGTGTGTATGGAAATCCTGTTTATATACAGTCTGTCTACAGAGTCTGTAGGGTAATTTCAAGAGGCTTGTGGCAGAGAAGTAAATAAAACCAAATCTATTGTTAGCTGGCTTCAAATCAGTTTGAGAGTCTGCATCTTTGAGATAAATCAGTTTACAAGCTAAAGTTATAGGTACATCAAGGTTTTTGCCAACAATCAAAAGACATGGTTGGTTCTTGTTCTTTTTTTTTTGACTCAGATCTATGAAAAAAAAAAAAAAAGCCTCAAATTTATTAAAATGTTTGGTATGTTACTATTTACTTCTCTGCTGGAAAAACAAACAAACAAACAAAAAAACAACCCTTCAGTACTTCTAACATAGAATATAATTGTTTTTACATTAAACTGTCATATTCTTCTTTTTCAGGTGTGCCTATAACTGTAATAGCAAGATGCATTTGCTGAAAATACTGATAATTTATGGTTTTGGTTTTTCCCAAAAAGTTCCTTTATTCAATTCATCGCTATTGCAAAATGCTTTCAAGAATAGCCAGCATCTCTACTTCTTTCAAAGTATATTTCCAAATGAGTATGTCATAATACAGACTGCCTATTCCAAATGAATATATCATACAGATCTACAACTGTTAATAAAAGCATAACACAATGGAAGTGTCAGTTTTCTTCTTGATTTAATTTTGTGAATCTTAGAAGAAGTTATGATAGGAAGTTTAGCTGTGTTAGTACGCCAACAGTTTATTTATACCTAAAAGACAAAGGTACATTTGAAGATTTTATGTACGTGACGTAGGTGACCGATGTCCCAGGAAAATTCTAGATTGAGTGTATTCAGATTGATAATGTCCTTTCAGAAAATCAGGAAAAACTCCGTACCACTCTGTCCTTTCACACTGTGGCGAGAGCTTTTCTTCACTCTGTCTCTTGATAATTTTTGGGGGGTCTTACCTCTCTAATTAGCCAGTTTAATTATTCAAATACTGGATGATATTCTATCTATAAGCTAATCACCAAGCAAGACACAAAGTCAAATTGTCATTACGTTCTTCTGTCTCTCCCAAATAATTCCAACAAATATGCTATGAAATAAATTTGTCTGCGGACTTCTTGGTAACTATTAAAATGCAGTAGCTTGCAGTATTTTGTGTGGACTCTTTGCCATTAACTACTCAGCAGTGCAAGAGTTATAAGGTCATTTGTGCACAGAGACACTCAATCTTCAACACTAAAATTTTAAGTAGTTTAAGATTATTCCAGCCATTTGGAAAAGTATGAATTTTGTAGTTCTCTGCAAAACATATGTGGATATTTCAGTCTTTGAGAAGTAACTGCATAAAAGGAGACAAGTGGTACAAGACAGGGAAAACAATGCAGTGAACAAGATAAAATCTGATAAACAGAAGTGAGTTTACTTTTACTTCCTTCCTATAAAAACAGACATTTCCACTGTAAATGCAAGACTTTTATATTTGTTTCAGTTTGATTGAAAAGGCTTTAACAATTAGGAGATACAAAGGGAATCTTTTTTCATTAGTGTTAAAAGATTGTTTTCCAGAAGCCAATAAAATAAAATAAAAAGAAACAACAAACAAAACCACAATTGTAGGCACACTTTCATTTAAGCATTTGGATGCATACAAATGTTTTCTTGTTCCAAATGTGAGAAAAGGAATAAAACCTTGGGAGATGTGTTGACGATCCTACTTGTTGCTGTAGAAAGATGTCTGGAATTATATTTATTCTATTTTCAAAATCCTGTATATAACCTTCACTCTTACAATGTATTCTCATCTTACAACAACAAGTAGCAGCAACAAAATCTATAGCAAAATAAATAAATAAATAAATAAATAAAATAAAATACAGAAATCGAAGAGCCTAATCTTGAAAAGATGTTGGTCAGAGGGGGCAGAAATGAGACCATATCGAATATGTAGTCTCAACGATCATGACAGTTAAACATAATTTATAAATCTAGTTACATAATAACTTTGAACCAGCATGATCAAACATTTTTTGTAAGAACCTCACTAGAAAGTAATGTTATGTCTCTTGATACTGCTCCAGGTGAAAAGTCTTGTTTCCTTTCTACTATGTCTTAGTACAGCACCATGAAAGAAACAGTGGCCATCTGTATTCTCAGTATAAAACTTCCTATAAAGATAAAAAAGATACACCGGGAAAAACAAACAAACAAACAAAACAACAACAACAACAAAACCTTTCTCTCCTTTGTAAAAGAAAATTCCACAAAACTCAGCTGGGTTACACAAGCACTGCTGCTGCTGAAAAAGACTGCTTTTACATGTTCTTAGAAAATCAATAAATAAAAAGCACTAAGTTTATTAACACGATACACAGCTCACTTGTCCACTCCCAAATATGTTTTTATTTTAATCGGAGATCACATATGACCATTTCTCCAGTAACAATTAAAATCAATATGCATTATTTCAATATTATTTAGTAGCATTTAAAAATAATTAAGCCTTAATTTGTATGTTAGCAGTTAAATAAATTAGCTTTAAAGAGATTAGTACATATTGCAGTCATTTCCTTAAATGTTTATCAACATTTTGCAATACAGCATCAAAAGTCAAATATTTGTTGCACACTTAAGTGAATACGTAAATAGGCAAGATTTTTAAACCAGGTGATACACCGCAATTAGCTCTAAGCTTCTAAAATTCTGTACTTTAGTAGCCTAACTGTGTGTATGGACATTCATCACAACACGACAGGTAATAACTGAGAACTGGTTAAACAATTCCAGTTCATTTGTGGCATTCTTAAGTGTATTGCTGAACAATTTTATATGAGTTAAAGTGTATATTTCTGAATCCTAATTATTTTAATGACACGGAAGGATATTCACACAGAAATGCATGCCTGAATTTCTCATGAATAAAAAAAAAAAAAAAAAAAAAAAAAAGAGAGAGAGAGAGAAAGAAAAAGAAAACAAAGAAGAAAACAAAAAAAGAAAAAAAAGAGAAAAGGCTAAAATGAAGAACTGATAATATTTCTATCCAGATAACTGTAAGGATACTTCATAGTGTGATCAAATTGCAGAACCACATAGCTATTTCTATCAGGACAAACAATTACAACCTGAAGCCTGGAAATATTCTATTCACGATATATGCCAGTACTTCCTGAGAATTTTCTGGTTGTTTTAATAGGATGGCTTTCCACAGATTAGCCTTTGTCATTTAAAATTGCAGTGTGCTGGAGCAACAAACAGAAATTCATACAGGTTTAAACATGTTTTCAACATAATCTTGCATTAGAGGGTTAATTACTTTCTTGTTCTTAATATAGAACTGCATTCAGTTGCTAAGGAAACCAAGTACTTAATCATGTTGTGATTTTTTGTTTTTGGAGGTTGTGAGATTTTTTTTTTTTTGTTTTGTTTTGTTTTGTTTCCTGATAAGTGATGCAGAAGAGTGTGTTGACTGTGGGGAAGCCTGCTGTAGGCTTAGCTTTTAACCATTTTCTTCTAAAAAAATAAAGTTTTAGGGGATCGTGCTCTGAGCCCTGAAGCAGGTGGGGACAGGACTAGGGGTAATGGGCTGAAACTTCAGCATAGGAAGTTCCGCATGAATCTGTGGAAGAACTTCTTTATGGTGAGGGTGACAGAGCACTGGAACAGGCTGCCCAGGGAGGTGGTGGAGTCTCCTTCTCTGGAGATATTCAAGACCTGCCTGGACATGGTGTAGGGAGCCTGCTTTGGCAGGGGGGTTAGACTCAATGATCTCTAGAGGTCCCTTCCGACCCCTACAATTCTGTGATTCTGTGATTTACCTTTAGCCGGCCTAAGATGTCCATCATTTATGTCTAGTCACTTTTTAATGAATACTTGCTGGACACTGACAGAGACCAAACACTGAATGTGAGCACAGTGAAGCTGTAGGTGGTGTATTTATAGCAGGGGTAACAGTGGGTCACCTCTACTGGTGCAGATCTTTACAAGCACAGCATGTGCTCTTGTTCATTGCTGGTGAAAATGCAAATTCATGCTGGTGAATATGGTGAAAAATAGTGATTTGTAGCTGGGAATTTGCTCTATCAAATAGTGTTATTGTGTGTTTTGTATCTGTTGCAGTTTTCTTAAAAATAAAAAGAAAGCATTACTTTCAGAACAACCAAGGTATTTATTCATTATCTAGTTATTCTTGAACAGACTTGGTGCTTTGACAGGCTGTTTTCCTAGAGAGTCTGTTCCAACACCTGCCTACCCACTCAGTGAAGAACTTTTTTTTAACATCTAGTTTGAACTTTCTCTGGTACAGTTTTAAGCTGTTCCCTGCTTCATAGCAACTATAATAAGGGAGAAGAGATCAACACTCTTGTAAATGCGGAAGTATTTTCCCTACTACGCTCATTGAAGTCTGTCATTGTTTGTAAATCAAGAATATAAGAGGGGAGGTTAGGGGAATCTGGTATTATACGGCTCTCAGGATGAATTTTCTTATTAATTTAGAGTGTAGAAAAATAATAAGAACACACATGACAAAATAAAGTGTCCCTAGTTTAAATTCAAATTTGAAAATAAAAAAATAAATAAATATACTAATTCCTTGATTTAAGACAGAGGAAATAATGGAGCAACTGTGGATCACCAGTTTTAACAGTGAAAAACCATCTTTCATAAGATGAGTTATGCTGTGAAACTGAAGCACAATTTTCAAGTGGATTCTAAGTTTAACCTAACAGGTTCAGCTATCCTTTGTATTTGAGACTAAATTATGTCAACATATTTTTGATTTCTTAAGAAAATAATTAGTTACTTTTCACTTGTTTTGAATTATAAAAAGCATAGAAATCTGAGCCTTAGGAAAAGTAAAGTTTCTCATATCTTTCAAATATTAGTAATATTTGTTCATACTAAACTGAACATAAGATGAACTTGACCTGCCATGCTATGAAGAAAGTTTAGTACCCACAATGTTCTTATTGTTAGATTTTATTAAAATTATTATTATTAAATTCTGACTTCATATCATTGCAGTTTCTTTTTTTTCTTTCTTTCTTTCTTTTTTCTTTTCTAGGTATGTTTTTGCAAGTTATGATTAGAAGTTAATTGTTAAAAGTAAACTTTTTGTCAAGCCTGAAGAAATCCTTTTAAAATACTCTTTCTATATGTATTGTATAGTTGAACATTTTCTGATAATTCTGTAAGCAGTTACATTAGTTAGACTCTTATGTTTTTCTCTGTGAAAATTATAATAAATTGTATTAACTAAGTACCCACAATTCATATTTTGCTTGCAGAGTTCTTATTTATTTATTTATTTATTTATTTATTTATTCATTTATTTTTATTGCTGAGCTAAAATGTGTATTAAGAAAATGTAGAATAAATGCATGGAACAAGAGAAGTTGAAAACGAAGTTATAAATCTAGATATTTGAAGTCAGTGAACTACACCACACTTTAAAGACAAGTAAACAGTCTAATTTTCAGAAGTGCTTCTGATCTATTAAATTTATGGCAGAAAAAACAGAGCTGAAAGATTCTAAAAGTCTTTCAAAATAATTCTGCTTTTACTTAGGTGCCCAGATGAAGATAAAGGAACACAACTTCTGGCATCCCACTGTGACAATTTTCACTTTTGTCTTTTTGTTATGCCTAATGCCAGATAAAATCTAGTGGAAATAAAACAATTTAATAAAGTACGGAAAAAAGAAACTGCTCAGAATTCCAGCTGGGTTTTCCACTTTGCTGGTAATTATTATAAGTGCCTCCCCACAAGTGGAAATGAGAAGAGAAACTGCTGTTATTGGCACTTTCCATCTCTCTATGTTGCTTTTTTTATCCACAGTAGCCCCCAAAACAAGTTATCCAAAACTAACAAGCTGTGAGGTTCAGATAATGCACACCTATTTCCAAGGCACTTTTGAGCACAACAGTATCCACACTCAGCTTTTCTTCTCAGCTATTAACTTCCCTGCCACCACACAACTTGTCAAAGAAATGGTGGTCAGTCACAGAAGTAAAGAATTAAAGCAAATAAGTAAATAAAAGGACAAAGTATTGCTGTGGGCATTCATTGCATGTTTCTTTTTATTAGAATCATAGGGTCCTTAGGGTTGGGAGGGATCTTTAAAGGCCATCTAGTCTGACTCCCAGCACTGAACAGGAACCTCCACAGCCCAGCACTGGATTTCTCTATGGATGGCACATCCACATCATCTCTGGGCAACCTGTTCTAATGCCTCACCACTCTCACTGTAAAATACTTTTTCCTTGTATCCAATGTAAATCTATCCCCTTTAATTTTGAAACCAGACTCTGCTAAAGAGCCTGTCCCCTTCTTTCCTGTAACTCCCCTTTAGATTCTGTAAGGCCGCTATCAGGTCACCTCAGAGCCTTCTCTTCTACAGGCTGAACAGCCCCACCTCTCTCAACCTGTCCTTGTAAGAGAGGTGTTTCATCCCTTGAATCATTTTTGTGACCCTTCTCTGGACATACTCCAACAGGTCTGTGTCTCTCCTGTACTGAGAATTCCACACCTGGACACAGTACCCCAGGTGAGGCCTCATGGGTGAAGAGCTGAGGGACAGCATTACCTCTCTTTAGACAGAATCACCTCTCTTTAGCCTCTGTCCATACATCTTTTGATGTGTTCTAGGATACAATTGGCTTTCTGGGCTGAAAGGGCACGTTACTGGTTCGTGTTCTGCTTGCTTTCCACCAGTACACCTAGGTCTTGTTCTGCAAGGCTGTGCTCAATCCTTTCATCTCCCAGTTTGTACTGGTAGTGAGGATTGCTTTGACCCTGGTGCAAGAGCTTGCACTTGGATTTGTTGAAACTCATGATGTTCCCCTGGGCCCACTGCTCAAGCCTCTCTTGTTCCCTCTGGATGGCATCCTGTCCCTTGGATGTATCAACTGCACCCCACAGCTTGGTGTCATCAGCAAACTTGACTCAACCCACTGTCAGTGTCATTGATGGTGATATTAAAAGAGTATCACTCCCAGCACTGAGCCCTGGGGGATGCTGCTCATCAGTGATCTTAACCCAGACACTGAGCTATTGACCATCACTCTGAATTCGATTCTGCAACTAATTCACTGTCTGTCGAACAGCCTACCCATCACATCCTTGACTTTCAAATAGGAGAGGAAGAAGTTGTAGGGTACCATATCAAAGGCCTTACTGAAGTCCAAATAGACGACATCAGTGGCACTTATTACATTACAGCTTCATATTCAGATGAAGACTTTATCAGGAGATGAAGGGATAGAGATAGAACATAACAGAGACCATAAAAATACCATTCAGTCATCTGAGTACTGGGCATGTAGAAGTAAAATAATGAGAAGGGCAGAAACATAACTTGAGAGTCCAAGTGGAACTGACCCTGGGAAAAAATAAAAAAATAAAATAAAATAAAATAAAATAAAAAATATTTACCAACCCAAATTGGAGGTACTGTGAAGCCCCAACCAGACCAAGGTCAGAACTAAAGAGGCATATTAGCACCCAGAATCACTGTGCTGCCTTTGCTAACAGCACTGCCACTGTGCACAGACACCAGAAACTCCTCTAAAAACCCTGCTTCAGAATAAAAGACATTATAGCCCACAAAATGTCCCTGCCTTACTGTAGAAAATAACTGTTCAGCCCACTCAGCCTAGACTTCCTTTCTCGTAACAAGAGAGATAAGATCATTGATGTAGCAGTTCAGATTGCATGTGAGATAAAAATACCTTCCAGAACTGCTCTCTATACCTATTTACATCAACTACAGTGAGAATTTAAATTGACTAGGCTCCTAAATTAGGTATTAAGTCTAAAGTTGAGCAGAAATAATTCAATCTTCATTTTATATCACACTTGAACTGACAAGTACAAGTGTTGTAATAAGATAATAGAATTCTACTCTTATGTTTAGTTTTTTGCTTAATGTATGTTATTTCCTTCTGTGTATTTCACAGAGAAATTCATGGTACTAGATTAAAACAAGACAACAAAAACCTGTTTGAAAAAAAATACCACAAAGGAAAATTCTGGCAGTTGCTGCTGCAAAGAGCCTTTTCTCTGCACTTCATTTTAAAAGTATTACGACCTCGATACAAACTTTAGTTGCTCTAACATAAATTAGTGCTGATTTTTGAATAATACAAATGAAAACTATTGGTTGTTGCAAAGGTCATTAAAGAAGGTCATAAAGGAAAAAACATCATAAGAACCTATTATCATCTCTGGTTGATTTTAGTGTCATTACAGCACATATATTTAAAGAAATTTGACAGTGCTCTGAAGTATGTATAGAATTTATACCCAGTCCAGTTCTGGGGCCCATAACACTAGAAGGACATTGAGCTGTTGGAGTGAGTCCAGATAAGGGCCAAAAAGATGATCAGAGTTTCCTCTATTGGGACAGGTTGAGAAAGCTGAGCTCTTCAGCCTGGAGAAGGCCCTGAGAAGACCTTAAAACAGCCTTCCAGTATCTGAAAGAGGCATATAGGAAAGCTGGAGAGATACATTTTATAAGGGTATGGAGTGACAGGATGAATGGAAATGGCTTTAAACTGGAAGAGGGTAGATTCAGATTAAATGTTAGAAATAAATTCTTTACTGTCAGTGGGGTTAGAGGAATGTGCTGCCCAGAGAGGTTGTGGATTTCTCTCCTTCCCCTGTAGTCATTCAAAGCCAGGATGGATGGGTCTTTGAGCAAGCTAGTCTATGGAGAAGTGTACAGCTGGAGGGCTGGAACTAGGCAATATTAAAGGTCCTTTCCAACCCAAACCATTTCTTGATTCTATGATTGTACACAAATAAGCAGATTCATAAATGCAAATATTCTCTAGTGTTAGGTGCTAGAAGACAACAAGAATACATATCTGATTTACTATAAACGAACTAAAACACAACTGGTTTTTGAGAGCATGAATCCCCTTAGTTTGATCATAGAAAATGGTTTCTTAAATAATTAATAATTTTAAGGTGAATTATCAACATAAGCCATTTTAGAATTCTTACTGTTGCAAACCTTCACTACTGAAGTAAATGATGATGATGAAACCATGAAAAATTGAGTGTTAGCTAATCAATTTTATTTATTTACTCAATTTATTACAGATAAAGTATGATTGCTTTTTCCAGGGGTGAGCAACATAACTCTAGGGAATGCAGCTCTGCAAACATAACAAATCCACATCTTACTAAAACATTTGGCAGAGAGTTTCATGAAATATTACTTTGAAAAATCAAATTTCCTTGGAAATGAACCATGTGATATGGCATGAAAAATAGCCCAATAGCCATAAACAGTAGTTAATAATGAATGGCAACTTATTAGATAGGGAGAATTATCTAGAGGCATACTGGTTTAGTGGGTTTCAGCCTTTTTCTTTAACTGACATCTTCATTAACATCATAGTGTGCCCCGGTGGCGCAGGTGGTAGGAATGCTGCATTGCAACACCAGGGCCCGGGTGTTCGAATCCCCCTGTGGTGCAAGTGGTAGAAGTGCCACCCTGCAGCACAGAGGCTCGAATCCCGGGGGTTGGACTCGATGATCTCTAAGGTCCCTTCCAACCCGCACGAGACTATTACTATTACTATTACTATTACTATTACTATTACTATTACTATTACTATTACTATTACTATTACTATTACTATTACTATTACTATTACTATTACTATTACTATTACTATTACTATTAACAGGGAGTTTAAATATCGTATTAATGATACCCACAGATGATGCTAGATTGAGATGTGTTACAAAGAATGAAATAATGGTGTAAATTTGCATATGTGTAAATCCATATAGATACTATCATTTGACACTTTCACTGGTTTCACCAGCTTATAGTATTTTTTGTTTTGTTTTGTTCTTTTTTTTTTTTTTTTTTTTTTTTTTGTATTCTATGTCATTAATACCAGAGAGTCTTGGAATGCATTTCCAAAAACAACTTAATCCCTATTTTCAGATTCCTGCTAAAAATACTTAATTTTTTCAATGTAAAAACAAATAATAATTAATAAAAATTGATATTTTTCACATAGCCAGAAACAAATATATGAACAATATATGAACAAGTTTTCTTATGAATCACTATTGAAGGATTACAGTATGATGCTACAGTTCCAAATATCCAAATTAACTGTTCTCAGATTCTTCATTTTGGTTGGAATTTGTTCTCCTAGCACATACAGCTTTATAGTTCTATGTCTAGAGTGAAAGTGTGGATGGAGAAAAGATGAGTAGTAAAATTTACCCATACAGAAAAAAAAAATAAAAAATAAATAAAATAAAAAAAATTAAAAAAGCATTCAATGATATCCATTGATATTTATTAAATATTTATAGAGACCAAACAGTTGATATTAGTGGAATGAGATAATGAATGGTGTGTTTCAGTAATGGCAGAGTGGACAGGGGTCACCCCTGCTAGTGCAGAGTTAATGACAAAAAGCATCTTGCTGATCTCTCTTGAAAATCTGCAAGTAGTAGCACTGAACACTTGGCATCTTCTTTAACTGTACTGCTTGACATAACAAATGTGTTTATCAAACCAGAAACTACAAATTCAGAAAACTAACCAGTTTGATTAAATATATTGCACATACTCAAGCTTGACTTTCATGTGAGTTTATATTTATCCTTTCAAGATTCAATTTTAAATTTACTGAATTAGATCGTCTTTTGATTTTGAGCATCTTGCTCTTGAAAGACCTTGCATCCTTTTTAGAACTTCTAAACATTTTTAAAAATTTGTATCCTTCTTTACACACTTTATTGGCCCTCTCGTTCTCTAGAAAAACTGATTGCATGAAGCTGCAATCAATACCAATATGAAATTGCTGATGGAATGTTTAATGGAGGAGTATTGGAATTTCCAAAATGTTTGGATTGATAATCTTGAACATTTGAAATTAGCCTTTATCTACTATTGGAAATCCTATAATAAATAAAGATCAGTGGAAGGGCTGACAAGGCGGAAATCATGGAGGGTGTTATAGACCACCGAACCAGGATGAAGAGACAGAAGAGGTATTCTACAAGCAGCTGGCAGAAGCTGCGCTATCGCCAGCCCTTGTCCTCTTGGGGGATTTCAACTGACTGAAGGCAATGGCATGAGGTTCCTGCACTTTGGCCACAACAACCCCAGGCTGCCCTACAGGTTTGGGGCAGAGTGGCTGGAAGACAGGGTAGAGAAAATGGACCTGAGGGTATTGATTGATGCTCAGCTGAAGCACTGATGCCAAGAAGCACAATGGCATCCTGGCTTGGCTGGAACAGTGTGGCCAGCAGGAACAGAGAACTGATTGTTCCCCTGTATTCAGCTCTGGTGAGGCTGCACTTTGCGTACTGTGTCCAGTTTTGGGCCCCTCACTGAAAGAAAGACATTGAAGCCCTGGAACGTGTTCAGAGGAAGGCAACAAAACTGGTGAGGGGTCTGGAGCACAGGCCGTATGAGGAGCAGCTGAGGGAGCTGGGATTGTTCTGTCTGGAGAAGAGGAGGCTCAGGGGAGACCTGATTGCTCTCTATAACTTCCTGAAGGGAAGTTGTAGTGAGCTGGGAGTCAGCCTCTTCTCTCTTGTTACTGGTGATGAGATTAGAGGGAATGTCTTCAAGCTGCGGCAGGGGAGGTTCAGGCTGGACATTAGGAAATACTGATTCTCTGAAAGAGTGGTCATGCAGTGAAATGGGCTGCTCAGGGAGGTGGTGGAGCCACTGACCCTGAAGGTGTTCAAGGAATATTTGGATGTTTTGTTGAGGGGCACGGTCTAGTGAGAGTTACTGGTGATTAGTGAATAGTTGGACTAGATGATAGTCTAGGTCTAGGTCTTTTCCAACATTTGGTGATTTGGTGATTCTGTGATAATTCCTTTTATCATCCCAAACCACTTCTACTTTAGATTATAAGAAATATACACATTTGCTAGAACAGCTCTTCATGAATTCATAAAGATTTCTATCAAATAGCTCTCTTGAAAATGTATGAGGAAGGAAGAAGAACTACAAAATCGTGTTTCATTACAAAGTGAGTTAATCAAAACATTTTTAGAAGTTCATCCTTTTTTATCATCAGATTATTATCCCTGAGTGTGGATGATTAGTCAGATATGCCCAGTTATACAATTTGCAAATGTTCTCTTGCAGAAACAGATGTAGTATACACATTAATAAGACACAGTGCACATTTTGTTTCTAGTTTACATGCATGGGTTACAAATGGAATGTCATGTCTTAAGGGACAGCATGATAGCTTTGATGTTCCTAGAAATAAAATGAAGGCACATAATGAACAAACCTTAATGGCTTGTAATTTTGATGTCTCAAGAATTTTTTAAATCTGAATGTTGCTTGCATGTTGTTACCTTAGTACCAGCAAGATTCTGTTGAAATTAAGGACTGAGAAACCCCAATTGATTATAACATTACTGTGTTATAAACCCAATTTACATTTCAGTTCTTAGAACTCTGAAGAGTCTCAGCTAACTCTTTCATTACTGAGAGTTAAAACCTGTAAAATGAGACCGTATATTTTAAACTACACAAAAGTTAGTTTCTTAGATTTGTCATTACAGTGAATTCACATGCATAGTTGTCACAGAAAGAATATTTTAGCATGCATAAAGTGCATTTAAATTTGATTATGTCAACAAATAGAAGGAAATATCACAGTTGATCATACAAAGACACAATTGTGATGTTTTATATTTTTACATAGCCTAGAGTACAGTAGTGAAAATTCATATAAACACTAGCAAATACTTCTTTTCTAACTAATACCATTGCATTTTTCGCAACAGTAATGTAGCTGAATACACTTCTGGCAAAAGAAACTGTGCTTTCTATTCACTGAATCACACAGAATCATAAAATGATAGGGTTGGAAGGGGTCGTCAGAGATCATGAAGTCCAGACCTTGCAACTGTAGGTTCCCTAGGGTAGGTTTTAGAGGCATCCAGGCAGTTCTTAAATATCCCCAGAGAAGGAAACTCCAAAACCTCTCTGAGAAACCTGCTCCTGTGTCCTCTCACCCTCGCAGTAAATAAGTTAGTCCTCATATTTCACGGAAATTCCTCTGTTACAGTTTTTGTCCACTGCCCCTTTTTTTTCCCAAGATTCTGTGACTATGGGAGCCACATTACCCAACCTCTAGTGAAGGAGTGGAACATAGAATCTGTGTTTGTCAGGCTGTGAAGTGATGACAAGGGTTGGAAACTTGTGACCTATAGCTCTGTAACCACAGGAGAGGACTACAGAGGGTCTGTAAGATGTTTCTAGTGGAGAATCAGAACTGGATAAGCAATATAGCAGCACTAACTGAAAAGAGCAAGGGTTTGTAGTGTAAAACATTTCCAAACAATTTAATGACAAGAAACTAGTTCTTATAGATTTATGAAGGGGAAGTCATGCTTGTCTGATAAAGCTTTGTATGATTAAATGAGAATGACTAGGCAGGAGAGGGGCCATCAGTGGATATCTTTTTTAACTCTAGCAAAGTTTTAGGCACTGACTTTTCATGAATTAGCATCCTCATTCACATGATAAGTTCTGGTCTACACAATTGGATTGGGAGGTGAATTGAAACTTAGCAAATCTTTTGGGCTTAAATGTGGGGTCCAGAAGGGAGGCCAGTAAAACTAATGAATTGTAGTTAGTACTAGATCAGATCTGCACATCTATATAGCCTGGGAGTAGACTTGCTGGAAAATTGCTTTGCAGAAAAATGTCTCATAGTACTTGTGGACACAAATTTGAACATCAGCCAGTAACAGTTAAGAGGGCCAACAACTTCTTGTACTACATCAGGTAAAGTAGAAAGTTAGCAGTTTGAGGTAAGAGATGCTTCTCCACTCAACACAGATGAGATGTGCATAACAGTGATATGCTCAACTATAAAATCAGGGGTAAAGGAGGAAGGTCAGTGGGGAGAGATTTTTAAAAGTGATGGTGTTTGTCTTCAGAAGAAAGCACTACACGTGATGTGTGCTGCTTTCCTGAGAGTGACTGGATGTCTGTCTGTCAATAGGAAGCAGTAATTGAATTCCCCTTTTTTACTCAGCTGATATGCATGGCTTCTATTTTACTAGTAAACTGCCTTTATCTCAGACTATGAGTTCTTACTCTTCTGCCATTTTGATTCTCTTCTCAGTCCTACCTGTGGAGAGTGAGTGAACTGTTGTGTGGTACTTAACTGCCTGCTGGAGTTTAATCACAGCATTTGCTTACCACATTTGGTGTTATCTTTTGTAATCCACATCCCATACTTGTACAATAAATACTACTGTGTTTATTTTGAACCTGCTACAATTTTTGAGTGACCGCTGTTATTTTGTCTGAGGAAATAGTGTCAGAGAAATAAATAATTATAAAGAGTGAAAAGAACAGTAAAAACAAACAAACAAACAAACAAAAAACCAACCAACCAACCAAACAAACAAAAAGAAACGTATTATAAAATGGAATATAAACAGGAAACTATCTTAGAGCACTCAAGTTAGAGACACACATGTGAAACAGCATTCTTACATTAGCACTGTATTTCTAAGAGGACACCACAGGGCAGAGATGAACTCTTCTTATTAGGAGTAACTTTAATCATTACTCCTGTTCCAACATTTTGCCCATGAGGCAAGGTTAAAACCCCTAGTGTGGGCTTTGCGTAAAAGAGTTGAAGAGTGATTGTTAAATCAAGTGTTGATAGAAAATGGAGGAGGCTTAAGAGGGAGCTGAATGACATTAGAAAAAAAACCTTCCAGGAGAGTGCAGAGGATCAAGGAGTCATTAATTGAATCATAGGTATTACCTGACCAGGCTTAGTTTGTTGAATTCAAAGGCAGGACAAAGTTTGTTAACGGCTCAGTTTTTTCTCTATTAACTTACTCTCACAGATTTTGTGATGTTATCATACTAAGAAAAAAAGAAAGGCTAATATTGATTTTTCACTAATATTATTACTATCATTGATTTTGTATTTATTTCTGATGTCTTTTATATTATTATTAAAGCAAATGTACTGGGGTTTATGGCGTTTTTCTAGAGCTGTATAATTTAGCATGTTAAGCATCATGCAGTGTTGACTAGTTATCTGCATTTACAGAAGTCACAGAAACACAGAATTACAGAATTACAGAATGACCCGGGTTGGAAGGGA